>NC_142618.1:6588221-6897239 GCF_059453375.1 Lepisosteus platostomus | reverse complement strand
GTATGTGAGCCACAATCTTCAAGTCCTTCCACAGATTCACAATGGGCTTTGGCTGGGCTCCTCAAGGCCATTCACCTTTTTCTTCTTGGATACTTGGAGTCCTTGTCCTGTTGGAACTTGAATCTAAGCCCCAGTCTAAGGTCTTCTTGCTGACTGAAGCAGGTTCTCCTCCAGGATCTGTCTCGATCTGGCTCCATTCGTTGTTCCCTCTATTCTGACAAGTCCCTGCCGCTGAAAAGCCCTCCCATAAGGTGATGCTGCGTGCTTCATGGCAGGGGAGGTGTTACGCAGGTGATCAGCTGGGCTTGGTCTGCCCCAGGCATACTGCTTTCCATTCAGGCTAAAGAGTTCAAATCAGACCAGAGAGTGTTTCGCCACGTTTTTGGGGTTTAGCACATAACCTCCTTGCAAACTCTAGAAGTGCTGTTAACGTCTGTCAAGCCACTCTTCCATAGAGGATCTGTGTTGAGCGGCAGAGACTGTTGTCCTTGAACAGGTTCTATTTCTCTAATATCATAGCCATGTCAGTGTGGTCACTGGGTTCTGACCAAGGTCCTTCTTGTCCAGTTCCTCAGTGTGGGAGTAAGGCCTGCTCTAGAGAGTTTCTGTATTCTTTACATTTCCTAAAGATGGACTGACTGTGAATTAATAACCCCTCCCCAGATGTAATTTATGCAATTATGCAATTGAGTCTCCATGCAGTTCTATCACAGTGTTGTAGAAACAGCTCCTTAGTCTTCATGATAGCGTTTCTACTCTGACATGCACTGTTAACTGAAGGACATGATAGAGAGAGATGTAGTTCTTTTGAGGTGGACTCCATTCAAGTTTTAGAGTGATCTTATCTAAGTGAAATTAGATACACTTGGGCTCATTTTGAAGTGACATAGCAAAGGGGTTAAATACATATCAAAACATTTCAGCGTTCTCTTTTAAATTACATGAAACATTTTCCAGACCATTCATCCACTTTGACTTTACAGAGTAAATTGTGGAGACGAGTAACCAAAATTCCATCAAAATATTTAATATTTCTGTTTGAGTTTGCAAACTTAAATTGTGAAAAATCCAAGGGGGTGAACACTTTCTGGAGTGTAAGGGAATGTCCTCAACTGACAGGCTGGAGGAAGTGAACCTGTTAGTCTTCAACAGAGAAGACTACAAGGGGACCTGATACAAGTATTAAAGATCCCCAATGATTCAGCATCAGTGGTGAGAAAGGAGTGCTCAAGTGGGCACTGTGGTTAGTTGCATTTAAAGCCGAACACAGAAGTCAGATCTTTACCCAAAAGGTTGTGGGAATATGGAACAATCTTCCCAGCCATCTTCTTGAAACCAATACCCTCGGTTATTTTTCAGGAATGAGCTGGAAGAGATCTTTGGACCAACTGCTACAGTAACTACCAGACAGGCTCAGTGGGCCAAACGTCCTCCTCTTGTTTGTTTTCTTTCCTATGTTCTGACAAATTGTGTTAAAAAAATGGCTCTGGTGTGCCAGGTCCTAAATTCCAAAAATACTGGATATAGCCTTCTTCTCCAGAGAATATTAATTATTTATTTGGAATTCATATTGACACTTCTGATATGGCTTACTCCAAAAAAGGAGCTGTTCAGGAGCACCAGCAGAGCCCTTATGCCCAGATGTTGGCATTCTGAGTTTAGACAAACTCCCTAGACTGATTGATTAGATATTAGTTTATTATTGACATTATTTACTTGCTTAAGCTTTAACTCTAAGTCTGGGACTCCCCAGAGACCGGCACAAAACCAGCCAGGTGCCCCTCCCTCAGCAAAGCCTGGTGCCCATGGTCTCATATGCAGTGTTACTGGTGAGAGCTGCATCAGTTAGCTAACTGATGCCAACTCTGCTGTGGGCACCGCAGGGTCACAGAGTGTGAACTGGCAGACAGCTCCTACAATGTACAGTGGTAAGACTGAGTGGATTAACCACTGCTGATTCTAAATCAGTGCACAAAGAACAACAACTGACAAACCCCAACTCGAAAAAAAGAAAATGTGGTATCGTTGACAGGCACAGTGTAGTATGATTCACTAAGTACTAAGGGTCAGAAAGATGGCTAAAGCAGAGCAATGGATACAAATACATTAGTGGATCCACAGCACTGCAGAAATAAAAAAGATGGAAAGAGATCTACTGTTACAAAACACAGCAAGAGGAAAATTCAGACACCTAGATGAATCAAGGGATTCAGAAACCATATGGTCAGATTTCAAGGGTATAGAGAGTTACAGTATATATCAAAACCTACCGTCTGTTTTACAGTGGTAAAACATTATTTTGTGCTACCATCTTGATCTGCCCGCTTTTGATTCCTAAATGTTTCGTGGCATGATAGTTGTATTACCGTGACAAAAGGCAATACAGCCAAAATCCCTCTGGTCCCCCACTAGCATATACCGAATGTTATTCAGAGACAATTTTGCTGCTATGAAAACCATCACATTCTCAACTGCTGACAGTAACAGCAGGCTGGTCAATAGGAAACGTTTAATGTTGTTTTATTACATTTTTCTGTCATTGACGTGACAGTTTTTCTTATCAATGTTAAATTAATGCATACACGTGTCATTGCATCAGTAAAGTACTGTAATGAAATCTGGAAGCAACGTTCACTTGTGATGGTAACAGGAGGACAATGGAGATACTGTAGTTAAGGCTGTTAGGAGATAAGGAGTTTACAAAATTTTAAGTTTGGCCCCTAACTTTAAACTACAGACTGACCAACTCTCTGTTTCTGACCATGTCAGGATAAAGGCTTTGGCTCAACAGACAAAACGTTGAATCTGTCAGATGCTGGACAGATAAAGAGATTAGTTTTGTGGAATTGTTATTGGATCGCTATAGAAACCTGCAGGATTATACTCTGGGAATAGAACTAATATTAAAGTTTATATAACATTCTATTTTTCTGATCCCAAAATCTATCATTGATACAACTATTATAATTGCCTCATTTCCACAATAGATCAAATTTATAATATTGCCTATAATTGTATCATGACAATATCACCTTTGATTACTTTTCATAGTTAAACTTAATTATATTTTTCAAGTGCATTGCTTCTTTTTTGTAAATTAATTACCTATGTTGGTACCTATTTTATGCTGAAATTCCCATCTCAGCTGCAGATGTGGTTGCCCATAGACAGTCCCCTTTGCTTACTTCAGATGTGACTCTAATATGGGTTTGAAATGAATCCTGATACAGGGTAGCCAGAGCTAATGGCTAGTTATCATCAAATAAATATGGTATTTTTTATATCTACTGCACAAAGAGTGATGGCAGTGTGGAATATGCTACTCAGCCATGTTGGGAGACTCTGCATGCTTTCAGGTAAAAGCTGGATCAGATCCTGAGATCAATTAACTACGAGGAACCAAAAGATATGGGCAGAAAGACCTCCTCTTGTTTGTGACATTTCTTATGTTCTTACTATTTAACTTGTTTCACCCAGCCTAAGCTTTTACTTGAAACACTGAATATCTAGAGAAAATTCCAAACAAATTAAAACTATACAAGTATTTAATGAAGGTACTGGAAAAACACTTCTGCCTCTGTATTATGAAACAATAATGATTAGTGTGGAGCACAACATTCCTATAATGTGCTGCCAAGCATGTGTGATTCTTTCACACATTTTTTCCATCTGCTCTTTAAACAATGTGAACATAGCAGCAATTTCCTAGAGGACCTAGAGTGAGCAATGCCAAATGAAATGTGGAGCCTTAATATTAATACCCATTTCAATCACATTCATCAAATCACAGGCAGATCACGTTGTAACCATCTCAGCACTGATCGTGCCAGATGTGTTTTTTTCTTTCAGACACAGTTTTAACCGATGTACTAAATTAATACTTCACTCAGATCTTTACCAATGCACAAACTGACAACATGTCTCAGGCTAAGCTACAGCAAAGTAGCAAAGACAAACTTCTTTATTAAAAAACATTAGCATACAAGAACCCCTAGCAAATGTTCAATTTCGGTGAAACTGACAATGTTTGTGCGTTGCTTTCTGATTTGTCCATTATTATCCATCTCAAACATGATGTTGCTTCTTTCTGTACCTTCTTTATGTATTGCATAACTCTCCACAAGCTGAGCAGCCTACTTCTGTAATTAGTCTTTTGGTATGCGTTAAGTGTGAAGCACTTCGACATTGATATACATTATATTTTTAATTACACAAAGAAATGCAGAACATGACAAAGCTCCTGTGGGTGTTTATCATGTCTCAGATAATTTATGTTGTCATGGAAGGAGGTCTCTTTGAGACCTGATAAACAACCTTTGGTAACCATGTTCCCCAAATAGCTTTCTGTAAAATAAACACATAGTTTTTAAAAGTGCCTAGAATCTAAGGCATACATTTTTAATATTGAAGCTGTACACTTTATTTATATCAAATGTGGGAGTTCCAATGTGGTACCTAATTACCATTTCAACTACTGAATCAGCAATGCCTACATATTTATTTTAGAATGCTTAAATTTCATTCTTATTTAAAAAAACTAATTTCTCACACTTTCATGTCTTTGATTAATAATACTGTTGCAGTCTTGTATAACTTGAGTTCAAAGGGATCACATGTCTTTGTAGTGTGTGCATTGTCCTTTGGGAACTTTACTGAAGATATTGATGAAAAAAATGAAACTTTGGTTATTGATGGGGGAAAACAATTATTAAATAAAGTACTTAAGACTATAGGACTAATACTAGACATTTAAAATGAATACACAGTATATAATTTTAAAGCTGTTAAATAGGTAGTACTTTGCATCTTTTATTGCATATGGAATTCAAAATAAAAAGCATTGTTTAAGTAGCTGAAGGATTGTTGACATTTCAGGTTAATGGTAAATAAAAGGCAATTTAATTAGAATAAAAGGCAGTTGCTGTGTGATGGTTAAAAAACAGTGACTGGGAAGGAAAAAGCATGATGACTGAGACATGTTATGATGGGGAACAAAATAAACATGGGCTACCATCTTAAAAAACAAAAACATAAGATTACATTACGTCCTAGTGATTACAAAATGTAGCTCTCACACTGTTTGGACTTACAGTATAAAACACCCATCTGAACAAAGTTAACAGTTTCAGAAAAGCTGTACAGAGTTAAGGTATTTAACTTAAATTAGCTCCTTTCACTATTAACAGACATCCCTACCCTTCCCTTCACAGACAGGGAATGTGTATAGATTAATGATGATTGGTCACAATAGGCAGAAGGACTACACAGACAATAAAAATGACTAGTTACCAAGCTCTGTACAAGCCGGGGGAGAAATTGCAAAGTGTGTTTTTGACTATTTAAGATAGCAAGCATACATGTACAGAGATAAATATGCCATGACATATGTTTGATTGTAAAAGCTTGGTTTTTAAAGTGTTGATCAATTCAATGTATTGGTAGTAAAATAATATTACTGGCACACCAGCATCCGATAAAACGTCTTACTGCTTGTTCTTTGCTGAATGCAACAACAAAAGAACTAACAAAGTTTTTTTCTCCTATAGCAACTTAACCTATTCTTAGATTTACATCTTTATAGTTTTACCATAACATTCACAAACATGTGAGAAGAAAGCTGAAAATACTTTAAAATGTGCTGGACACCTCTGCTTAAACCCCTTATGTGTGTAGGCAGGATGGGCCACACTTGGGGAGACCGGTGGCACTGTGGCTAAGGATCTATACCTAGGACTAGAAGGTTGCCGGTTCAAATCCCATGGCTGTTGCAGAGGAATCCTTCTCTGTTGGGCTGCTGAGCAAGGCCCTTAACACCAACTACTCCATGGGTGCTGACCCTGTGCTCTGACCTCAAGCTTCTCTCCCTGTCTGTATGTCTCATGGAGAGCAAGCTGGGGTATGTGAAAAGACAAATTCCTAATACAAGAAATTGTATATGGCCAATAAGGTGATCTCTTATCTCTTAAAACTCCAGTACAGTACACCATGTCAAATGGAACGCACCTATCAAATTTCCAAATGAGAAAGCTTAACATTTTAATGAGTTTTCATAACAGTGATGAGCTTAGCATTATTCTGTGCCTCATTATTATTAAAGCAGACCAGAGAGAAATAGCAGCTTATACCCAGGAGCTAAGGGATGACCTGCTTCATAAATCCCTTAAAAAGAGCATGACAGGCATTTTCCCAGCCCACTGCAAAGCCATAGAGCTCTGATAAATGGGGACTGTAAATGATGCATTAGAGATGAAGGAATTTTCTTTTAAAGGGCTCTTTCAAGCAGAACTAATCACACAACACTGTGATAACATGACAAAAAAAATCAATGTTACAAAATGATACGGATTAGACTTAATCAGTGCATTTAGAAGAACCTATATGAAAATTGTCCTAATGTATAATGAATGGTGCTCTCACTCTGCTGGCTAGGCCCTCAAACGCTGTGCCATCACTTGACACACTGGTAACCAAATGAGAGTGAAGCTCCCTATTCAAACCTGCCTGGGAAACATATTCTCTGCCACGGCAGGTGTTGTTATAAGATCTGCACAGATTTCTTCCCTTTTAATTTGATCAAGATTAACTTGCAATTTTCACCCTCTTTGAAAGCTGCCAAGACAAAGCCTTTCTAAGTGACGACAAAAAAAGCAGATGCTAATTTGACTCTGAAAAAAAAAGAAGAATGAATCACTTGCTTCTCCTTCAGAGACATCTTCACTGGGAAAGAGAATGGAGAAATGACAGAAAGCAAATGAGACAGGAGAAAATAATAAATTTAAATGACTTTATGCTGGGTATGGGCAAGTAGTTTTCTGGAAATCTTATGAAAAGTCCAGGATATTTCTTTTAAAGTAGAGAGCTAAACATGATGATGATACATACGCCATGCTGAATACACAAATCACTTCTAAGAAAACAAGATAACCTTTCAGTTATTTACACAAAAAGGTATTCTACAAAGCATACGTTGCAGGAAAAGACAATGTTCAATATTGTCTATCGCCGACCAGGGTGTCACTGATCAGACCCTGACAATTATAAATAGGAACTGTTTTCACATTCTTGGGTCAGATTCAGAAATTATGGCCTGTTCAGTGATCTCTCTCGCATTAAAACATTTCACTGAATAAAAGAGTAAATAACTGTTTCTCAGGAACATGATGCTAATATTAATCTTTGTAACTCTGTAAACAAATGTACTGCAATCCATACCTACGTGTGACAAACCAAGTCATTGTGTTGGACTCAAAAGGGAAAGGTGCCTGCAATGATATACACACACAAGGAAATCACCTTACTTAGATATTTGAATCATTCATTTCTTCTGTGAAGATGTACTTCTTTGATGTTGCATATCGAATTGTCCAAAAATCATGAGGAAAGGACTTTTTTTCCACCATATTTTTATTAAAAACATTTTCAGATTTCTTCTTTTCTGTAGCGGTCAGGGTATTGATGTCAATAATCTGGAAAACAAGCAATCACTCCCTGATAATCCGTGTTCCGCAGTATTGCCACCCAGACTGCTGGAAGACCTTTAAAAGCCTCCCTTCAAGATTCTCTTTCAGAGAAACTGCATGACCCTCTCTTCAGTACTTCATAGCACGTCAGTCTGTGTTAGCTTTCTGTAAGGTAATGGGTTTAAATCCCAGGTGAGAAGACTTGTGCAATGTATGTCACCCGGATTGATCCAGTAAAATACCCAGTGGAAAAATACTGGTACAAAGGTAAATGTAAGCGCAATTACAATTGAGAAGAGGAGGCATGCCTTTACCCCAATAGCTGTGGGAGTGTGGAACAAGCTACCCAGCCATGTTGTTGAAACTGAAAACAAAATGGCCTCCTTTTGTTTGTAACCTTGGAAACATTCTTATATTATTATTATGTTAAGGCTAAAAGAAGGAAACTCTTCTGCTTTAGTTCCTTCCTAAATTTCAACCCATTAGAGAGGCATCTTTTCAAATTTCTCATGTCAAATTTCTTAAGTCACAGGCCCTAGTCCATCTTTCTGTGTTGCTCCAAAGGCAATTAACAATTTAAAGAGTTACACATGCCAATACAGTTTAGTAAGCCTTTCACCACATGCATTTTCAGTGCCTGCTCTAATTCACATTTGCACCATTTACTGTCTTGCCAACAAAGGTGTTTAACAATAATTCCAACCCCGGGTTTTTATGCTCTGTCTCTGGTATTGCTGTAGTGGGTTTTGGATTCCTCTCAAGTAATTTAATTTTCAGTTATTTTAATGTAGCCTGTTAATTAAAGAACATTAATTAATTTCAGCTAATTAAAATGATCTAGTGTTCCCGTATATTAAAGTAATTTAAAACCAACTCACTCAATGCAGTACTGATGCACTTTGAAAATAAAAATGCTGCTGACATATAGTTTACTGCAACTTCAAATGTATAAAATGATACAATCCCAGAGGAAGACTTGAAAATAATGGTCACTGAATTAAAAAAAAATGTTCATGGTCTACGCAAATATAACCATGAACCATGCACAGCGTCTGCTTTCAGAAAAATTAAGAGCTCGCATTCTAAAAGATATAAATGGATTTGTTGATTGGTCAGGCAGAATTCTGTGTTCTTTCATACAAAACCAGAGTCTCCAAAAAAGGCAAAAAATTGTTTTTTTTTTAACAATTACCAGCTTATTATCACTTTGCACTCTATCTTTTTTGCACCTTTATCTTTAGTAGACACATGAATACTGGCTGATGCCAATATTGATGATTAATTTCAGCAGAGGCATGTCTCCCAGCGACACCCCAACATGCTTGTAAGCACCAGGGGGGCGCTGACTAATCCTGCCCCACGCTCGGCCATGCTCAGACACTGTTTTGGGGGGCTGCTGCTTGGGGAATCCCAGTCGCAGGCAGTTAGTGACATGACCCCCCCAAGCTCGAACCCGTGATCGGAGACCTCCAGGTTCCGCCACTCAGGAGGCCCAGGAAGTATTAACCTCCACCTGTGGTCCCCTTCAGGCTGGACGTGGGAGCCGTCGTGCTGGGCGGGCCACAATCTCTGATGGGTTGCAGTTTCGCTCGAAACATTGCTTTTACATTTTATAGGCTATCTGAAGTTTCAGCAGTGTTATGCCGTTTTCCTGGCAGGAGATAAAGGACACACTCACTAATGAATGTTAATAATAACTAAGAATATTCCAAGGGGATGCATATTACTGTAGTTGAGCTGTAATACCCACATGGTGCATTGAAATGCAGGACATGGGAAGAAAGAGCCTTTACATTTCATTTGGGAGGTTTTGGCCCTGCTGGGACTCGCAGTGAGATGGTTCATAACGTGGCATAAGAATCTGGACATTAATCTCACTCTGTCATTCCTGCAGCACAAAGCACTAAACTTCATTTATTGATTCCCAAACTTTGTTTTCCCTCTGTTTTCCAATATACATGCACTGGGGTTTGTAACACAACAGAACAAATTAGCATCTCTAAAAGAGAAAATAGGCCTGTGTTTTTCACGCTGTGAAAGAACATGTCTGTACTAACAAAAGCAAAGCGTACTGTGCAAGTCTGTACAAGGTGAGCCCTACTTAAACAATTACTTCATAGACTCCTGTTTGAACCTCCTATACCTGCAATTTCCATACAGGTGGCTTGTGTCTGCACAGCTTGAGTGAACATTTCTCTTCCTCCTCTTTGGTTTACTTTTCCAAATTCGTAAGAATAACATTATTTGCATGAACTGAAATCCTCCATAATATACTATAAATGTCTGGACGTTTCACAGAGATTTGAATGCACATAAAAAAAAGATAGTAGATTGGAGTTCACTGAGGCACAGATGAATGCATCTGCATTATAAAATATGAACTATTCTGTTTTTTCAAGTGTTGCAACTACACATGAGTAGTATTGCTGAAGGACATAGATGAAGTCTAACATTGTTGTTTCATAAATTTAATATGCACTTTTCAAAACAATTTTCTAGCATATTTGTGAAAAAATGGTTTACATTTTAGAGACAATTAGAATGTTTCTCATTTCGGTTGATGTTTTCTGCTGGTTTATTTTTCTAATCTTGGCTTTAATGCACGTGCACAGGTAATTTAATTTATGTATGGGCCGAGCCCACAGTAAAGTAATTTGTACAAATTACTGTATTGCAAGTAATTTGTAATTTGTAATTTGTATCCTTTTCTTTTTCACTGATATTACACATTCGGTTAATGTTCATTTATCATCTACAGTACATAAAGACTATATTACTGAAAGCCAATGAATACAGAAGTATTCATAATAAAGCAATTACATACTGTATGATACATTGTAAATAAATAAAGTGTTTGAACAGTCCTGCATGCTTAAAGACTAGCAAAACATGATTTTGTATCAGAGCTGTTTGGTCAGCCATTGGCAGTCTTCTTTGCTAAAGAAAGTGTCTAAAATTAGAAGGCACCAGCCAGGTGTATTATATAGTGCTTAGTTTTTCATGTGTACATCACCATCAAGTTCGGGATCCTAAACATTTCAATTCTATGACAATTTTCAGTTACAATGAGAAAGGGGATGCTTTTGTTAAACATTTTAACAAAATGTGATTCTATAAATCAGAGATGAAATAGATAGTTACACATTAACCATATTTATGTGCATGGAGATTGTTAAAAATGGGAAATTAAAGGGCACAGATTATACGTTATGTTGTGCTCTGTGTTAGCAGGCATGGCAGACAGCTGCACAGCAGCCGGAAATGAGTTAAACATCTTTAATGGCCTCTAGCCACTGGTAAAGGAATGCCTGAGGTGTGGTCCAGATTGCCACTGAGTGCTCAAACATAATAGACAAATCTACTGCATTGTGCAATGTTAATGGACTTTTACCAACCTAAGCACAACTGTACACTTTGTTAGTTTCCTGCTTGCATTTTTATCAATGTGTACTTTATCATTTTTCTCTTTGCACCTCAGTTAAAAAAATATAGTATCATATGTGCAGGTCTGTTCACAATTCAGTATTATTATTCTAAAGGATATTTGGGAATGCTTTACATAAATAGCTGATAACTGCTTGCATTTTTACTGTTTTAAATTTAAAAGTAAAATTTAATGCATCTCTTTATCGGAAGATAAAAAACATCTTCAGTTTACACCTAGCTGCAATTAAAGAACCCTAACACTGCAATACGTAAACTGAAAAATGCCTTTATCCTTCATTGAGAAATAAAGTGTTCGGAGGACCTTTGAATTAAAAATTAAGAATACAATTGTATATGTTTGTATGTGGATAGACTGTTTTTAAAGTAGAGATCCCAATTAAATAGCAGACCTTCTTGTTATAGAGGATTGCTGACATCTGAATATTTTAACAATTTTTGAGAAAAAAGATTTCTGAACAAATGTGCTTTTGTAAAGCTGTATAGATCAATTTTGAACAAGTTACATATTTTCAAATGTGTCAGTCTCAAGACAGACATCTTGAGGCATCCTACTGATGCTCGCTGAAAGTAGAGAACGCAGCCTTCAATCACTGGCAAAAAGCAGACAATTTCTGTCCTCAGGCAGGAGGAGAATGTCTTTTATTTTGAGTTTCATCGTTAATTGCAAAACAGAATGACACACATTGTCCAGAATCCATTTTTAATAGCACTACTGGTACCAGTACTACCACGAAGTACTGTAGTTCACCTAGGATCAGGGCTGAGGTAAGTAATCCCTTGGAATCATATCATCAAACATATAAAGACACTTCTTTTATTTTATTTTGTGAAATTGGCTCAGGTGTGCTGGAGCATGGTTCTTCTGCTTCTGATCACAGGAAAATATTTTTATATTGGAATGTCGTAATATTTTCCCCATGATCAGAAAGATGGGCTTTAACATACAGTAGTGTCACACACATAGTAAAATAATAAAATCTCAGAAAATAAGGGGCTACATATGACATATCAGATAGATGAGTCCTAAAATGCATTTTATGTTGTTCCAGAGACCAATGTATCAAAAATAGTGAATCATTATAAAGACAATGTTGGGGTTACTAAGATCATAATGAATAAGTAACAGAAAAATCTGCTTATTTAGAAAACACTATCTACTATATTCATCTTATTTGGTACTTAAGAGTATTTAAATGGATGGAGTGCTACCAAAAATTAAATTACAAGCTAAACAATTGTATTTTTTATTATTTATTATAAATGATTATTGAGATTATTTATTATATTTTTAATGTGCTTCTGTATTTATCAGATTTGCTTGAGGGGCTATCATAGAAGTGATAGCATATGCCTGTTATCTTCTGTTCATTTTAATGTCTCAGGTCTAGTGGGTCATCATTTAACACAATAACTACAGGACTCCTTGTGAGATAGTGTCTTGCTACAAGATGATTTTCTCATTTTGTAAAAAGCTTTATATGTGGCTAAATCACAACTGCTAGCATTTTTAACAGAACCTAACGTATGAACCCGTGTCCTGTATGAACTTTATAAACCTATACATGACATAATACCATTTCAATTTATATTCATTTAAAAACAGTGGAAATCCTAGTCCTGGCAAACCTGCTGTTTCCGTATTATAATAATGGACCTCCGCTTTCTGATATTCAGCCCAGATCAGGAAGCTCTGGAGCTGCACGCATTTTATGATTTGAAGAAAGTGACAAAGAGCTGCTCAAGGACTGTTGAATCTTAAAACAAGTGTCAGAACACTTGCAGACAAAGAAGCCTACGAGCAACACTCCGCGCTAATCTGAGCAAAGTGATGTAATTAATCCAAAGTAAAAAAAAAAACTGTTTATCCAGCAGATAAATCTAAATTAAGTGTCTCAAAAAACCCACCAAATTAACAAGCATACTGTACATTAAGGAAAAGTAACATAAAAGTTAACTGCAATTAAGGTTAGGTTACTGGACTATAGGAGGACACTTGGAGCACCTAGTCAAAACCCAAAGAACATGCAAACTCCCCATGGAATGCACCCCAGGCTGAAATGGAATCAAGAACTCAAGAGGTGTGAGGCAGCAGAGCTAAAACTCCACCGAGCTATTTTCATACTCTGACATATATTCAAATATTATTTTGACTCAGCCTGAGCGATTTCTTCAGACTTTGTCAGACGAATCCAGCATAGAACAATATGTAAGGAAATTCCTTGAGACACCATTTTTAAACATGGTGGTAGTTTAAGCATTATTTATATATACACACACAGGGAATGGACTGGACCATGTCCTTTTGATGAAGAAACAATCACCAATAACCAGAAGTTACAAATTGCCTAACAGAAGTCCATTTACTAACTTGATTTCACTGTGTTATTAGAAGATTTATTTGGTAAGAACATTATTGGACACAGTCAGAAAGGATTTACAAGGTGCTGATTTATTGGTGCTGGTATCTTTGGATACAAACAAATCCTATGATACAGTATATTTACAATTTCAGAAAGCTTTCAAAGAGGTTCTAGATATAAGGTTAACTGTAAAATGTAAGTCTTTGGAAAACCATGGTAATACATATGCACAGATTAAGAACAGAAATTGTAGCAGGGAGAGAACTCAAACTGCGCTTTGTTTAATAGTGGTATACTACAACCCCTATTTAGGTCAAGTGCTCCTTCCAATTTATATCAACGATCTGGTACAGTGAAGTAAATCAAATCTTTACGAGACAAACCATGTGGATTGGCAAACTCCGGAAGAGAAGCAAAGGAGTCAAAAAAATTAGACATCATCTACTGAGAATGAGTAGAATTGATAGAGTAGATATTTGGCAAATAATTTGATGTACAGTAGACCAGTGCTGACTGTTAGATGCAAATAGTAAGAATGATTTTGAAGGATTTTGAAGACGCAACTTAAACTCCAGCTCATTTGGTAAAAAGCCGGGTGTTGTCTTTTACAGCATGGCTGGGTAGCTTGTTCCACACCCCCACACCCCATTGTGTAAAGAAAGGTTTACGTTATCGTGTTTAAAATGCACTGCAACACGGTTTCTACTTGTGACCTCTGGTTTCACTGTTGATTCTAAAAAGGTCTATTGGGCTGACTCTGCCAATACCTTTGAGGAATTGGAATAAATTCTATCAGGTCCCTTTGCAGTCTTTCCTGTTCAAAACTAAAAAAAAAACAACAGTTTTTTAAGCTGAATGATGCATACCTCTAGTCATGGAAGGCCATAGTGTTCGTGGGTTTCCGTTACACATGTACTCTTAATGACTTAACGGAGAGGATCATTAGTTTATCTGGACCAATTTAACACTTTACAAAAGTAAAACTTCAGCTGTGAAGAATTTAAAGTATTAGAAATAACTAGAAATCCTGCTGGATACTGTCCCCTGAGGATGGGAACTGTGCACCTACTGTATGTTTTGACCTGTCCCTATATGACATTTCTTTGAAGTGAGGAATGTGTCTGTCTGTGAAAATATCTTGTTTTTGTACTGCGGTGATCTAACTTGTACATATTCTAAATGTGGTCTTTCTTGTGAAATTCTAAAACAATTTTTTACTTAATTTAAATTCTACAGCTTTAATTAGGCTATATATCCTAACGATCGATTTGCCTTGCTGACTAGAAGATGAAAACGTTGTGTTTATGTTAAAGTCTTCCGACTCAACCCTCCTGAAACACAGCAAGCTTAGAAGCCTCACATCCGGGTGCAGAAGGCAGGCTTTCATTGAATGCCATGACTCTGCCCTCAGGAGCAGTTACTGAACGCTTCACCAAACCTGATTTGCTGAATTAACTTGGGTTTAAGAGGCTGCCAGGCAGCGCATTTTCTCTTTGCTTGTGTGGTCGTTATGAAACACATAATCACAATTAAGTGTGGAAATCCAAATCATGTAAGTTGGAAATTACCAATATTGCCGTTTTGACACAAATGTGCCATATAAACAATCTTGCATCTGCAGGCATGTTACACTTCATGTTTACCTTAAAAAAGGAAAATATTTTTAACTTGTTTTTGTAAAGCATTTGTCTCTCTAGGAAAAAAGGACCCATTGCAGATTTAACCTTTAATTTAAAAGTTCCATTACATCTTTCAGCTAGCCCTATTTCTTTTTACTCAGTGTTGCAGATTAACTCATTTTTATCAGTTTTTATCAGAACAGCGAAATGCTGGAATTATTATAGTAACAAAAATTTCCAGCTTCTTTCTATCTTTTAATCCAAACATAAATCCTGTCGTCTTTTACAGAGATTGTCTACGGCTCTTCAGCGAGTGACTCTACAGTTTTAAGTAAACGTTTTCTTTGCTTACAGCTACTCAGCTGATGTGGAAAACCAGAGTATGGCTGTTAAGATGACTAGAGCAGTCACCATGGCAACCTTCTACCACTAACTATACAGGGGGAAGGGCAGGCAGTTCAACACTATCTGGCCAGCGTAGCAGATCAAACCACTATCCACAATGAAGCAGGAGATCTTTAGTGCAGGAGTGCTGTGTGCGGAACACCAATGACACCCACAATGCCCCTCCTTAGGAGGACACACAATCCTTGGCAAAATGAAATGGACTTTTACTTAAATATGTAACGACATGCCCGGCTTCGGCTTTTGAACCTGGTACAAAAGGAATACATCCGCTGGCCAGAGACCGAGTGCTTTCAGCCCCCTTTTCAGTATGTTTGCTGTGTGCTGCTGAAAATGTTAGCAGTGAGTTGTCCACTTGTACTTCTACAAAATACCAGGTACCTGCAGCACTTTCAAGTAAAAATCACAAACTTAGCAGCTCGGAAGGCAGCTGATGTTCACTTGTCCTGCGGGGTCCTGTCAGCAGGACTTGCTGTCAAGTAACTGTGAAAGACACCTGCAATATGCCACACAAGAACAAAAAACACAAACTCCATTCCTGGCGTAGCAGTTCACAGATATGCGTTTTCCAGCAGTGAGGGATGTTGAATTGTTTCTTTACACTGGCCCAAACATGACATTTATACCCGGTAACAGGACATTATATTTTTATTTATATTACAGCGTCCCAGTTTGCAAATCGAACCTCACAGTGCCTTATTCCTTTCTTTCTTTCTTACCAAAAACCCAAACACATATTGAAAATCTACCTCTACATACATTTATTCTGTTGATGCATATTTTTGCACATAACCTGTTACCTTTTTGTTGTTTTGCACATTGCCTGTTGTTGTTTTTTGCACATCGTCTGTTGTTGTTTTTTGCACACTGCCTGTTGTCTCTGTCTTTCTTTTGCTACACAATTGTATTGTTGTTGTTGTTGTTGTTTTTCTCTTTGTACTACTTTTGTCCGAGAGCTAGCTAAATAGCATTTCGTTACACCATATACCATGTATATGAGTGTAATGACAATAAACTTGAAACTTGAACTTGAATCCGAAAACTCGGTTTGCACATCCTAGAGACGACTTCACAAAGGGAACACGAGATCGCACCACACATGTCACACTGGTGTGATGCAAGATGCAATAAAAATCCCCACCAAAGCACATCGACAATACATCGCGCTATTTTGAAACTAACAAGAAACAGCCGAGAGCAATGCTGTAACAACTCCTACGAAAAACCTGTGCTGCTTCTTGTATAAATTATTCTAATTATTATCTTTTAACAGAAATTGACCTTACCTTGTACCTGTTGGAGATAAATTTAACAGAGATGTTAAATTTAGCAGACTTTGACAATTAAGAAAGTTAGGCAGTAGGCCCATTAAATCCCAACCGCATGTAACCAATTATAACAGTGTTTCAATAAATAATGCAGTTTTATCCAACAAATCCAAAGGCCTAATTCAGATTCAATGAGTACTTCGAACAGAACAGGTCAAAGGCACTAAATGCAAACAGTAAGGATAGATTACATTTCTTAAGTAAACCCAGAAGGTTAAATAAAAGTCAGGATCACCTTTGGACACCTCAAAAGGAAGGAATAAATAAAATATGTTATGGCCATGAGTGAGAGTCTTTGATGACTAACACTTCCTGCAAAAGGTGGAAGTCTGCAATTGTCCAGTCGCTAATCTTTTGAGAGCAGAAGTGAGATGGAAGAGCAGGAAGTGTCCCATGTCCGAACAATGCAGCTGGCTTCTCAGAGGTATGCATTTACCAGGGCTTTTAAAAGCAAAGATAATCAGTGTAATCCATCAGATGTTTTTACATTATGAGATTAAAAAGAACCAACATTGCATGATTAAATTCCTGAATGAAAAAAAAATGCATTTAAATGGCTCGGCATGAATTAAATACAACCACAAATGCAAAATACATGTACATGTAATACATATTTTTCTGCATTTATGAAAAATAGGCCCTACACTAAAGTCTTCAAAGTGCAAGTCAAATCTAAAACCACTGTCTGATAGGAACACACAAAGTAAGTGTAAATTGTAGTTATTAAAGATTGATTCATAGTTTTCGCCTACTTCTGTAAATTAATCTTTATCACGAATAGTCAAACACTGTCATGCTTGAGGCAGAACTCAGAACTTGTGGTTTGAAGTGATTTATTAGTAATCCCTGGGATCCACATAAAAGCAACTGTGTATGCACTGATTTTTATCTGAAGATGCTTCTGTTTAAATTAAATGTTGGTGATAAATGCAAAGCTATAGAATTCATTGTAATCATACACAGAGATCTGACATATTCCATGGAGCGCCCTCCTCCCCATGTCCTGTCCCAGAAAGGAAATTGTGGAATTGTCTGGTTTTCCTGTGGTATTCCATACTCAATGCAAATACTGAACTTCTGAATGATCATCTGCATAAGGCTCTGCAGGACGATAAAAGGTCAAAACTATTAATACAGCTGTATAATAATAGCAGCTGTATTTTTTAAAGAAACTGGCCTGTACTGGCCTAGCAGTTGGAGCCTTGTCTGTGTATTTGGGAGATCTCATGTGGGGCAGAAAAGGTCACAAAATGAAACAAGGCTGGATGGCCCATCTTGAAAATAACAGCAGGAATGGGAACTAGCTTACAGTAAAGTATGTGAAAATGCATATGAACTGAGAACAGAAGCCCCAACTTTACACAAAGAGTTGTAAGAAAGTGGATCAAGCTACCCAGCCATGTTGTTGAAGCCGATACCCTGGCGCCTTTCAAGAAAGGGCCGAATGAGATCCTCCAGTCAGGACAGGAGGCTCTTCTTTACACAAACAGTGGTGGAAGTGTGGGACAAGCTACCCAGCCATGTTGTTGAAGCCGATACCCTGGATTCATCTGGAAACATCTGGATGAGATCCTTGGATCTATTAGCCATTAACTACAAAAAAGGGCAAGACGGGTCGAATGGCTCTCAGTTGGTGACCTGTTTGATGTCCTGTTGTCTAAGAGTGCTGCTTCTGTGTGGTCAGCAGCTTCCACGCTATGAGCATGCTCTTGCCTCAGCTGTGAGCTGCTTTTACTGGAAGGAGTGGCACCATTGTGATCACCCTAGCGGCACCACTCAGTCTATCCAAGGTCACTGTCTATTTAAGTCTGAGTAAATCCTGCAACAATGACTTTTTATTACAAGTTAAAGCAAACAAATGTCAACACCTTCCCAGCAATACAATACCACAACAACGTATCACTTATTTTGCCCAAGTTGCAACTAACAACATCCTCCCATCTTCAATAATCACTTAGTCCAATGAATGAAAAATGAGTGTGAAAACAATTCTAAATAGTGTGCATCTTTCATTTTACCTTTCATTCCTGTTATTACCGCATTTTCCTGGTGTTCATATTAAGTCATTTATTCGGTATGAAATAGTCCTCTTCTTGGCCGGGAAGAGAAAACCCCTAAACGGCAGCAAATCGATGAGAACAGATACACATGTTGAGATGGATGCCTTTGATATGAATCTTTTCCTTTGAGAAAGCCCACGTGTCTATATTCTCCTCAATTTGACTAGAAAAGTGGTTGAGGAGTAAGGAGGCTGCTTCACTAAACTACACCCTACCAGCTGTAAAATCCAAGAACAACGTAATTTCAGTTTTAAAACAGAGTGCTGGGGTATGTCTGGAATCACGGAATGGTATTAATGAATGAATGACTGATCATCAATGATGATGAAATTGAATCATTTCCATGATTTAAGGAAATGACCAGGCTGAGACATTGAAACTCTAATTCCAACACAATGTAAACATGCTTTCAAACATTATTGGTACTGCATTAGCAAATTAATTGACTGTTAAGTTGTTGCATTCTTTAAATTGGGAACTTTAAAAAATATTATTCTTAATACATTATATATTAATTATTGACAACTAATCAAGTAAAATGATTTCCATCTTATTCTGATGTAAACTACAGAACATTATAAGAACTAAAATAAATGAGAAATGTCTATTTTTTCACTTGGTAAGCAACAGCATTTTGATTATAAAAAAAATGTACAGTATAATCAAATACTGCTACACAATAAAGCAAGCTTTGGTGACAGGAAATAACAACAAGCATATCAGTATGCTATTTCAGTGAATCAAACACTGAAATAGCATACTTTTGAGACTGGAAGATAAATTTACTTCAGGAGCACGTTTTATTGCCCAATAGCAATTCTGACTCATTATCTTTAAATCCTCAATGCTTGGTTTCGTGGGTATAAAATGCAATGTCAATTTCTTACAAATTCTAGTTACATAACTGCAAAACAGACAGAAGAATAAGTAAATAGAGATAATTACACATGTAGTAAGGCTAATGCACTGGAGTATAATTTGTGATGAAATAATTTAGGATTAAACATCAATTGTGGGTCTCTGGAGATAGATGTGTTTGAGGTTTCAGAAAATTATTATAACTGCAATCTAATACTAAAATACTAGTAATAGGATTTGAAATGTACTCCTCTTACACGGCATTTAATTAATGAGGCTAAAATGAGCTTATAGAGCTTTGTAATGTTGGTTCAGGGGTCTGCAGACATTACTAGATTTTGGAGAGATGAGGAAATTTGGGGAGTGAACAGAAAAAGGTAATAAACTGCTGGATAACATGCAAATAATGCATTGTACTGTAAGAGGAAAAAAGGTACAGTTAGGTGATCCATCTGTATAGGTCCGTGTATCCATTATAAAAACTGAACATGAAAGAAAAGGTGGAAGTCTTAAGGTTTTATCTTAAACCTGTTTGGATCAGATTACTTTTGTGCATTCTCAATGAATGGCTTTTAAACTAAATTAAGAATCCTTCATAAACTCACAGATTCCATAACGGAAAGCTGAAGATTGAAATTATATTTGCAAAACTGGAGCAATACCATCAAATACAAGTTTCACAGGAAATGGTTAAAAAACAATATATTCTTTTGACCACACTTAACTTGAGAGGGTTAACTTAAGCTTCAAACTTTTACAGACTTATAAAGACTTCTTTTTTCAACTTTTTAAAATATTACTGAAATAGTGTGAATGATTTCTCCAAGAAGAATCGGTCTTGACAGACCATCCTAATTTTTAATTGAATCCTGGTCTGTCATTATTGTAAAGCATTCGCCAGACAATGCAGGGACAGCTTTATCTTCTCAGTCATTATTTTGGAAAAGTTCCACCCCCTGGCAGTTGCCCATGTGTAGAGATCGAGCCATAAAAACTCATAATAACTAAGGTTCATGATTTTTACTAAAAGCAAAGATTTAGACGCACATCCATTACATTTTCCAAAGTGCACAGCCAAACAGTTCACAATGGTGGGAGTGTGGAACAAGCTGCCCAGCATGTTGCTGAAGCTGACACCCTTGCCTCTTTCAAGAAACAGCTGGATGAGATCAATGAACTACCCAACAGGCTAAATGGGCCAAATACCTTCCTCTCCTCTCATTTGTAACCTTTCTTATGTCCGAATGCAGGGGCAAAATGGGATATTTAAACACATATACCGAACTAAAAAAAAGTAAAATGATATTCCATTTATTGTGGGCCTGTCCATAAGCCCTAATGAACACTCGTTCATCTCATTCAGATCCAACGCTTCTCTCCAGTTCCATGTTTTGTTTTGAAAGGGCCGTGCATACCACTCCATCGTGTGATACCTCTTCTGTCAATATTATGAAGAGACATGAGTGTAAGGCCACAGCACCACAAAACAAATGCAGAGCTCCAGGTGGGGACATCCCACAGAGTGATGGAAGAGTGGAATATAGTGGTGGACACAAAGGAGATAAAAAGATATCTTGACTGTTCTTGAAAATAAAGTAAACCATGTAAGGCATGAGATGTTATAAAAATTTGAAAGCAACCTGTTTTTAAAGGGATTGTTTTTTAAATAAGTCTAATATTACATTCAGTATTGCCTTAATTTCCCCCCCACCAATTCCTTTTCTCTTAAAAACAAGAACTCCAGAGGAAATGTCTTAAGGCATACATTTGTCACAGACAAAACAGTGGTATCTTTTGAGTCAAACACTAGATGACACCCTACTGTCTGTTTGATCTCCAGTCTTGTTCAAAGGGTCACCCTCTTTTCCCCTTGATGCTTCTCAGAAGCATTTGGAGGTCAATGGATAAGTGACCTGAGCTTGGCTATTTGTGCTGCTTGCTCTCTACAGAGATGGAGAAAATATTATCCTCTAAAGCAGCTTATAACATGCAATGTTTAGACATAACAGCAGGTAAGTGAAATCCATTCTTCCAGCAGTTAATTCTGCTGGTAAGAAATGCGATTGAGATAGATATTATCAAACCTATCAGAAACATGAAGCTGGGATTCAAGTCTACAAAGCGTTACTATTGTAGCACAACCTTCACACTCATGCCAATTCTTGATGATGGTTTTGGAATGGTTGTATGGTATCACTGCCTATTTGCAGACTAAAGATAAAACTGTAATAGTTAACCAGATGGAAGCCTTACAATAGAGAATATGACCCGGACTAAGTCACTATCACTGACATCATGCTTGACAGACTCATCTTCCATCATAGTTTCCAGACATAATTGTTGCTGCCAGTGCATCTCGACCCTGAGCAAATGTATTGCCGTTCTCTGTGTGAGAAGAGAGGCTTCTCATTTGCACTATAATGTGTAACGTTATACTGTACTTAAAGGAGTAACAAAAATACACAAAAGGGAGAGATTAGGGAAATTGCTATTTTTCCATTAGTCACAACTGAATGTAGGCATTAGGCCAGCAAATAAAATACAGTATCTGCAGCTAGAACCTCCCTAGAAACCATCCATCTATTATCAGTAAGCTGCTTATCCTGGAAAGGGTCATACTTTGAAGCACAAAGCACAGGCGGGACAGAGAGCACATGACTGCTCTCGCCGTGGAAAGGAATAATTTAGAATACCTAATCCAATCTAGCCAGCATGCCTTTGGGAGGTGAGAGGAGGTGGGAGCGCCCACAGAGAGACCATGCAGACTCCTTACAGACAGGTACCTGAGTCCTGAATCAAACCCCGGGCCCTTGAGCAGTGCTAACAACCCAGACACCTTTCTTTGAGGAACAGATAAGAGGAAATTCCAAATTAGACCCAGGGAAACGGCAGAGAACTCGTTGCTGGGGGTCCCTACAGGCCTGCTGGTTTCTGTTTCAAATACCAAATGAAGTACAGTCTCTATGTTTAAAAGCTGAAAACAAAGAAAAAAAATAAATAATATTATTAGGTTAATTAATGGCCCAACTATATACAGGTAACGCTCAACTACAACAAACATCAGTTGTCTAGATTTCCAGGCACTAGATTGAGAATCAATGTCTTAAATGATCCATCCTGTACAACTTTACCTATGAAACCTTTACAATAAAATCAAATACATACACCAAATTTAGATTCCCTGGTACTTAAATTTCCTTCAGAGTGTTTACAATGCTATATCCTGTATTACGAGCGAAGCAAATTTTCCAAGCCTTCTATATGTTCTGTCTATAGTTTTTGTTTGATGTACTTGTTTACTTAATTCATTATTTTACACAAATTTGTTTAGAAGATAGAAACGCGCATAATAAAAAATTAAAAACAGACAAATTCTGAATTTACAGAAAGATAGCATTCTAAATCTGAACTACATGCCAAAGCAACTCAAAGAAATCAGAAATAAATAAATTATTCACAGCTGTTCGGTACTGTTGACATACTGTTTTTTTTTCAAAATATAAAATGGTAGAATAGTTTTGTCTAATTTTAAATTTTCCTGGAACTCAGATGGCACTAAATAAGTCAAAGTCTGGCAAAATATAATCAAAAGAGTTTAATGGAGATATTATCAATTAATTCAAAAGATGAACGCTTAAGATAAAACAAGGTTGGAAGAGAGAGATAAAAAGAGAGTGCAGAGGAGTTTAAGGTTCATCTGAAATATATACTAGAATAGCTGACAGAGAGACTGAAAAGAATACTGCATTAGAAGCAGAACATCATGTTTTTCCAGTACTAAAACAGCGAAAGAACAGTAAAAGCAGAAGTAGTTTAGGAGATATCTGGGGATTAATAATAGAAGACAAAACTCCATGGATATACAAATTATGTATTTCACAGAGGTTTTTTTTATAAAGATGTGAATAATTCAAGTCATGTCACAGAACAAGCTCCATCTACGTTGCACATTTTTAACTTACTGTAACTGACGATGAAGTTTTATATATGCCAGGGGAACTACAAATCAATAAATCATCAGGCGCTGATAGTAATTTTCCATTCATACTCAAGGACATTCATAGACTGCCACTTAGGATATTGCAACTCTCAGTACCATGGGAGCTGTACCTAGACTGGAGAACAGGAGATGTGACACTAATTTATGAAAAGAGGGAGAGAACTGGAATAGGAAACTATAACCATATAATTTGTACTTGTTACAGGTGAACTTTTAGAAATGATAGCTATGATTAAATTAGAATAATACCTAATATTACACAATGAAAATTATGGCATTTTAAGATACAGCTATCAAGGAATTAGAAAGAAAGGGTCCCATTTATCTAATGAGCTAGAATTTGTCTACCAAGCGAAATGGATGGCACATAAAACTAAAATATACCATACTGTATATTTAGACTTGCAGAAAACTTTGGTGACTTGCAGAAACCTGGTTCTCAAAAGCTATAAGAATCCAAAGAAATGTGTGCATATGGAAAGAAAAATAGTTAATGGATACAAAGCAGCCCTGCTGTAAGCACTGGTGTACTGCAGGGATCCATTCAGACACATCCCGAATATTTAGATTCTGGTGTATTTAGCAAATAAGATCAATTTGTAGATGCAGTAAAAGCAGGTTGCGTTGCAAATGCAGAAACAGGGAATTATAGAGACTTAGACAAAATTATGAAGTGACAGACACATGGTGGGAGAAATCTAATATTGATCAGGATAAAAGCATCCACACAGCTAGTATAAAGTGTATGGGAGATGTGGAGCTGCAGGTAGCTAGAGGTGAAAAGGATACTACTCAAGACCAGGTGGGGAAGCAAACAAAAAACTCTCCTAATACTTGGGTAGTATATCTCTAATAGTATCCTAGTAAATACTAATAGTATATCTCCTAATACTTGCTATAGGTGGGGAATTTACTGTATATCCAAAGTTATGCTTCGGCTTGCAATGCTCTAGCAATACCTTAGAATACTGGTCAGTTTTGGTCTCCATACCACAAAATGTGAATTAAAACCATGGAAAGAGATGAAAGAAGAGCAAGAAGAATGATCCTCCTGGTCTCAGGAGACTGTTGTACAGTATATGGACAGGCTAATGGCAATAAATCTCTTCCGTCTAGAACAAAGGAGATTAACAGGAGATCTGATTCAAGGATTTAAGATCCAAAGGGGTAAAGACGAACTCTGGGACTGTTGCACTCTTGGCAGCGAAAACAGAGGCACGGGATCGCGGGGAAAGAGACAGAAAAAAGGAATTCATTTCGGATAGAAAACGGGAAACACTTCATTACACAAAGAGTTGTGTGTAAATGGAATAGGCTTCCCAGCCAGGTGGTTGAGGCAGAAGCTCAGGCTTTGCATATTCAATACACTGAACTGCTTATGGCTTTTAAAGTAAAGATTTAGACATAATGCAGTAACTTCTGTTATACTGAAGTGGGACATTCGAAGAAACTTGGCTGAACAGTGGGATAAAAAAAATCTTACAGTACCATTAATCCTTCTGCTCCACCTGCCCTCATCCAGATGGCAATTTTCAAAACTTTCACCTCCTGTGCAAAATTTGCTGGGGATGTTTCTCCCAAAACAGAACAACGCACATAAGGGAGAATGAAATGAACAGATAATGGTGACAGCATTCCCAAATATTTCACTTCAAAGAATCACCGTGTTTTTTGCAGAGGGTGTGAATACTACTGTGTGGGATTGCGCACGTACCTTAAAAAGAGTTTGCGAGTCTATCAATGGATTTGATATAACGACAACAAGGGCTGGATTCATTGCACACTGAAGTGGTAGGACAGTCATGCAAGCCCAGGACACATTGGCATCTGTTTTATGTCTTGAATCAAGGGCTTTAGAGACCAAGTACTCCTAAAAAGCCCACTTGAACCACACCTGAAGTGGGTAGCTTTTCACATGTGTGTGGAATTAAATTCCGATGGAAGTCAGCAGCATAGCAAGCGATAAACACACATTTGAATGGACGAGCAGATGATAGCACAGCAAACATGGGCTACTGTATCAGCTGTTGGTGGTCTATATTCCTGTCAAATGCTGATAAGCCAACTTGGGCTTTGCCTTATTTAGTCAGAGTACAGTGCTGACACACCACAGCAGAGCTGCACGTGCGACTGCTACTCTCAAGCAAGGGGCAACTTTCTCATTCTGAGCCGCCCTCTCATAACTGGCCAGGCTGAGCTCCATGCAGCCAGCCTTCTCCAGAACGGCTCCCCTGTGCTGACGAGGGAGGAAATTCTGCACCAAGGAAAAGCGAAGCTTTAGAAATGAACAACATGGAAAAGTGAGAAAAAAAATGTCTTTGGTGTTTAAGGAAAAAATAGAGGTCTGTTAATTTGGAAATTCCATAAGAGGTGTGCACTGTGTGCTTAGATTGAAATTTCTAAGGTTTAGAATACAAATGCTGAGAAACATGTAGACTTTCAATATGCCAGAGGAACATCTCTAAAAACTGAAACTGCACAACATACAGTATCATGTCAGTTTAAGATGAAACACAATACCTACACTGATATTATAGTAAGTCTATTTTAAGTCATACAAGAACAACTAATATTAGGGAAACATCAATTTACAAGAATGATTTGTGTGCAGTGACCAAAATAAATCTGTATGTTTTTACTCTGCATTGACCACTTGGCCTTGTCACCGTCCTGGGGATACTATTAATATAGTCATAGTGTGTCCTAGATGAATTAAACCATCTCAATCTCTTTACACGTCCACAAAAATTTACAGGGAAGCTTGCTTAAGAAATCATATACAATATACAATCTGGAGGTTAAATCTGGAGTTTAGAAAGGTTAAATCCACATAGATCATTCCGTTGAGCTCTAGTATGAAAGTTGGGGTACTCCTAATGTAGAGAAGATTAACCACAAACAGCTGGTCGCTGGGAGCTGCCAGTTATTCATACTTTATATTTTCAACACGTGTATCATAACTTAACACAAATAACTTAAAACAATTAAAGTTTAATTTCATATGCTCAGCTTTGCAGGCAACACTATATCAAAGGAGGAATCCATTTAGGATATATTTCAAAGTTTTTGTCTCATTTATCCATCTTTGTGACTTCACACACACCAATATCCCCAGTGTAATAGCCAGCGAGTGATATATTGCTCCCATTTCCACATTTCTTATTTGATGGAATGTATTTATGCAGGCAGAGTTTTCACAAGTTTCAATAACAGCACATTTAGCTCCTGCACACTCTTGCTAAATTTAAGCAGTGCATGTTCAGCAGGAGTTATTTTCTTAGCATTCAGGGGCAATAACATATCGAACAGATGTCATGTCAGTCCCCATGCTAATTTCTAACCAGCTTATGCAACTCGGCATGTAACTTTTTTTCACGCAATACAATTTATAATGATAAAGAAAGTGTTTTTCAAATCTGTTATCCTTTTACGTAATAATGTTTAACGTTTTACAGAAGATCAGTAAATCCAGGTCTGGCGATGCCTCCAAAAAGTATGAAAATGTATTAAAACATTAATTAAAATAATTATTTTTAAAAGACCACTTTATGACACAGAACTTGATTATTTTTTTATGTTAATGCTTTATGTTATTCATAATACCCTAGTTAAGATTATAGGATGAAGAGGCATTAAGGTACTTACGGCATTACTCTTTTTTTAAATAAGTGTACAACCTAACTCCTGTACATATATAATGACATGCACAAATGATTGCTGTAGACTAGAGATTTTTTTTGTAAGAATCATTCAGTATGTAAAAATCTCCCACATCATCTAAATGTTTTAGTCCTTAGATAAAATAAAATACATAAAACATGCCAGTATTCTATGTTAATGAACACAAATTATATAAACATAGAAAGAGTTGATATAAATTTCATTGAAAAACAAACACGCTTTTCATTGCTTAGCAAAATTCACAAAGGTGGAGAAATTCAATTAATACTTATGCTTAAAAATTATCTTTTTTTTCCACCAGAAATATCTGGATTCCTAATGCATGTCTTAATGATCTAAATCATGATCTAAATAAATAAGATTTCACAGCAGTAAATATATTGAAATTACAGCTGTGTCTACAATTACTATGTGTTTTCTGAAGCTAGATTTTCAGTTTGATAAACTTTTTTTTTACTAGTTGAACCGAGGGCTACAGGACTCTAAGACAGCAATGCTAACTGCTGTGCCACCATGCCACCCCGGTCTACATTATCCCTACATTATTTTTTATAAATCCAAGGAATACACGATCACCGGCCCTGATGCTGTGAGGAATGAAGAGAATGTTTTCTTCATTGTGCTGAGCTAATTAACTGATCTACAAGCGGTAACACAATCTGTAATATGAAGTTGTTTTAGTAGGATGGTTGCAAAAATATATTTGCAATAGTCTTCGGCACCTCAATCTTCCATTTTTCTTAAGAATACATCAACAATGTGTTGACAGATAATGTTTAATGTAAGATTACATATACTGTACATCTCATTTGATCATTACTGAATTTATTATTATAATTGTTTTTGTTTAGCAATTTTGCTTTGGCTGTTGATTAGGACTGCGAAAAACTTTTAAATACATTTGTATATATGGTTTACATAAAATATATGTGTATTAGATGGGTTGGGATTTTAACAGTGAACATACCTACAGTGTATTTGTGGTCTAATCTTTCACGGGGTGTTTGTGATTCCCTTCTACACAATCTAGTTCAATTACCTGAACACGTTTCTGCGACTGTGAAAGTGGGCTGGTGTTTATTTAAAAATAAAAAGTCAGTGTGTTTTTTCTCAAATCCTTTAACCTGCACTGGAATACTGGAACCTGCACGATATATTTCACAGATATGATATACTGTATCTAGAACACCAGACCCCTAAAAAAATATTAAGTTCAAAATTCACATGAAAGTCAATCTCACAAAAATTATATTTTGTGTAATTTAATAACCTTGAGTAAGGGAACAGCCCTTCATGAATTTCAAATGGAAAACTTGAGAATGAAAAGGCTTTGACATCAGTAACCTTGAATGACCCAAGGGACTAATTTGTGTCAGAATAAGTGGCACGTGTATATTTTATTTTATTGAGGAAGGAAAAGGAAAAAAAAATCAACATAATACTTAAAGACGGTGAGCAGTGTACTTACTACAGTATATTAAGTCCTCTACAATTTCTTTATGAGTTTTTGATCTCTCATTGGTGCAGTCCTTGCTCAAGAGCAGCTACATGCTCTACAAAACATGTTAATGATTAGATGTTCATCATGAACCCGTGCCTCCAGGGCAATAGCTCTTTGGTGAAAGTATAGCCACAGTTACAAAAACTAAATGCTATTTGTTTTTTTTTTCAGGTGAACAGGCCATAGCTGGGTTATTAAATTGTCCGTAACCTGCTTGAAAACACACCTGGAAATCCATTGCTTTCTAGTCCCAAACGTCAACTCTGTCTTCAGTCCTACTGCACTTTCTCCATTCACTGTACAGTAGTTCTGTGAAACTTGTGTCACATGAGTTCAATCAATACAATCATAACGCACCCTCTAACATTATGCAACCTCCAGTAATGCCACAAATGGCTTTTTAGACACAAAGTTGAAACACTGCAAAATACTCTAAAGTTCACTGCACAAATATCTCCAAAAGTTACTGTTTTTCTTTACCACCACTGAATTACCAGCGCCCTTAATATTTGTGTTGCAAGCTGCTGTATATTCTGTTAATAAAACAATTGGCTGACCCTTTTTCTCTGTGCGCATGTCTCCCAGTCATTTTCGAGTCAGCGGGAAAACTCAATTCCCTGCTGTTTGCGATCAAAATAATCTGAGCAACAGACTTTTACAAATTGTTTTGCAAAGTCGCCTCCGACCTAGGTTATTACACTAAGTAATGACAATCCTTTAATGGGGAAGGCTGAGGGCACTGCTTGCACATCAGAATATTGCAAAGCATTATCTCATGACTTTTTGCATGAGGGCTCTGATTATATAAATGTTTTCCAATGTGACCACTCTCAAGTGTCAGACGCAGTAGCTGGAAAGGATCATCCTTGTCGTCTCGCTAATAGCACTCGGATTGCTGTTCAAAACCCAGCAGGTGCGTGAAATGGTGAAGATGGGGATGCTTTTCGAAAGTAATGTTAAAGCAACATCCAAAACATCAATTTGTCTGTGCAAGGAGTACAGCTGTTGTAATTGAATAATTCTTTACTATGTTTCTTTACTACGTAATCTGGTACCCTTTTTTGTATTTGCCAAAGAGAATGAAAAAATAGACAAAACCTTAGGAACAACAACTTTAGCTTTGGATACCTATATTTTCTTACACTTGGAGAAAGGTACATGTTAATAAAAGGCCATTTTCAATAGCTAATGACACCTTAAATTCTTATTTCTGTGTCTTTATTCTTAAATTGGACATTTGTATAAACGACTTATCTGTGTATTTTAAGTCTTTAACATATTTGTTACAGAGGGACTACTGACTAATGTCTGAACACCTCTAGAAATCTGTATAATAGAGGAACGACATGCAGTGATTTGTTTCTTTGTGGTTGAAAGGACAGTAGACCTGTGGCATAAACAAAAAATGTCCGTCTAGCACAGATTCAATGTGTGACACGAAGAAATGTTCACAAACAGACAAAGACTCTGAATCATCAGCGGGCTCTGGTTCATACTTCACAAGTGGAAACTACAGTGTATGTGGAAGTGCATTTAACTCGGAGAACACAAGGCACGTTTTTACACAAGGGGTTGTAGGACTGTGGAACGTGGCCCATGCATGTTGTAGAAGCTGATATCCTAGTTTCATTCAAACAGCTGGATACAATTCTCCATCCAGGAAAGGAGGCCTTTCTTTCCACAAAGGGCTGTGGGAGCATGCACTAAGCTGCTGTGACCGTCGCGGTTCCACACGGGCTCCTGCCCCGCCGGTTCATCCCGCAACACCTGGGCGCAGACCCGGGTCTCCGGCGTAACGCAACAGGGAACCAGCCGAGTGAGCTAAAGGAGACCTCCCCCAGCCCAGGCGGCTGAGGTCCCCGCTACGCGCAGGGAAGGTCGATGACGGCACCGTGCCCCAGCGAGCTCCGCTACACCCTCCCCTGCTGACTTCACCTCGGCGAAGGACATTCTCAATTGGGTCACGGCACCAATGGGACTGTCCCGGTTCCGTGTGAAGCTCGTGGCCCTGCCGCTCCACCCCGCCGGTTTGTCCCACAACACCTGGGTGCGAACCTGGGTCTCCGGTGTAACAGGGAACCACCCGAGTGAGCTAAAGGAGACCTCCCTCGGCCCAGGCAGCTGAGGTCCCTGCTACGCGCAGAGAGGGCGGTGATGTCACCGTGCCCAAACTAGCTCCGCTACACTGCCAAACATTTGTTAAAGTTGATACCCTAGTAAAGAAGAAACGTCAGGATGATTTCTTCAGATAAATGTGCTAGTAAGTACTCAAAGGGCCTTGTGGACAGAATGGTATCCTCTCACTTGTGAACTTTCTTATGTTCTTCCAAATAACACAGGTGGAAAAGTTTCTAGACTAATCTCAGGCACTGTAGGTCACCCCTGAAGCACGGCTGTCTGCCAGTTCCTTGGTAAAAAAGATATTAAGACTTAATATTAAGATATTTAGTTTAACCTGATGTATTTCATGATTGTCTTCCTTCAGTAAAAGCAAGCAACCCTTGTTTGAGGTATAAAACAATTGCCTCAATTACAGCATTGATATTACGATATAATAATAATGGGCCAAACCTAACTGGTTCAAAAATATTTCTCCAGGTTTAGTGGGGTTAAAACAGAGTGCCTTTGTGTAAAAAACATATGTTTTTAAATTGAACAGAATATAATTACAAAATATACCAAACTCTTGTTTTGCATGAATTCAGTGTAGCACACAGCCACTAATATTCGTTTTACACATAACTTGTATTAAATTGTCAAAGTGTACTTGAAAGTCATGGTGCAATAAAGTGTAGTGAATAAGTTCAGCATGTCCATTACAATTTGATACGTTATTATCCTGTTATCTCCTGGTTATACAGGTAGCCAAGCATTAATCTGTTTCAAGGAGACACATTTCAAAAGACCTGCAATTGTTTCTTTTATCATCCTATTAGAGCACCTGAAGAATTTAAAATGAGTTCTAAAAGCTTTTCATGCAGCTTTCAGGGCCTTAACTGACCTAACGAAATGAGAAAACTATACAGAGTCTGCAGTTATTTCTGGTTTTGAGAAAACAAAGCCAGCCCACATCCAACATGGGAAGGATACAGCGCCCATTCAAGCCTGAAACAACATCCCTTCACAAAGCCGTTTCCACATAATCGCCAAGAAGCTGCCCTCAGGTGAAACTCGAATTCTACATGACATTTTCCGAGGTGTGAATAAGTCAGCTTTCCACGTTGGCAGACATACGGAGAAGAGGGGGCCCGCACTCACCTTGAAGCTGCAATTTCCACTTTGGTTCGAGCTATAGCCGCCGCCCGCTGCGCGCCCTCCACTGCTCTGTCCACTTTCTCTTTTGTTTTTGTGTTTTTGAGCGGAATAAGCTGCTTCCTAATCCCCCGCACCAGGACATTGTTTTTGTACTTTCCTTCCTCCTTTGTGCCGTCGGGAAACGTCGTGCACCCGTATCCGTGCCGCTTGTTGTTCATCCACTCGCCCTCGTATTTCATGCCGTTCGAGCGCTCGCTGACGCCGAAGCCGTTGCGCTTGTCGTTCTTCCACTCGCCCATGTACGACTCGGTGGTGGTGGCGTCGACGTGGTCTTCCATGGGGAAGTACTCGTCGGGCAGGTCCCCGTCCCCGAAGCTGATCGTCGAGTTGGCGTCGCTGGAGCTGATGCGGCTCATCGTGGCGTCGCTCCGCGCCGAGCTGCGCTTGCTCGAGATGGACGTCCGCGACTCCGACTTCCGGAGCTGCTTCAGGCTGCCGAGCAGCGACCCCCTTCGGAACAGGCCCTTCTTCTTCCCGGTCACTACCTCGCTGTCGCTGTGAAAGTTCAGGACGAACCCCCCTCTCGTCCCGGCGGGGCTGTCGGCTGTAATGTCATGTAGGACAGTGCCATTGCTCTGCTCGCTGCGGAGCGAGGCCAGGGACGTGCGCAGCGGCGAACGGATAACCGTAGCCATCCCGTAAGGCACACTCTGCCGCACCCCGTATCCATGTCGCATTCCTCCCATCCACTGCCCCTGGTAAGTACCTTGTAGAACGACAAAAGAATCAGAAGAGTTACCGCGCAACCCCACAATTCGAATACGTCACACAGCCCAGCCATGAAAACCCTCAACAACATACCGAGGACACCTAAACTTTGCTTACCATGGCTTTTAAATTTACAAGATGGTTTCAGGCCCTCTTGATGGGTCTAACAACAGCAACCCTACTAAGAAAGCTTCCAATGTTAAGGTTCCTTATCACGTTTTGATCTGACGTCCCATCAGAAGTGAAGCAACCAACCAAGCCACTTCTCTTAAGACTTCTGTGGTTTGGAGTCGAATTTCAAAAGTTTCTCAGTTTTCTTAATGGCATTTGATAGACCTGATCTAAGATCTGACAGGATGCTAAGTTGGTTCTTGTTTTCATAAAGAAATTTCCCAGTTCTGAACTGCATGAATAAGTTACTAAATAATTCACATCTGACAAATTAAATGATTCATGTATAAAAAATTTGATTCGGATTTTGTAAGATCCTAATATAATACTGCTCCACAAAGTTTAATTTATGTTCCATAATGATATAAAACCAATATAACAGATAATAAATCAACTTATTTTTACACCATAATTTTACTTACTTTCTATACTGATGATACATAATGGCAATTAGCCTTTCTATTTGAACACAAAATATCCATCCAAACCATTTTCAACCTTGTTTCATCCAATTCAGATTTGTTGGAGAGCCAGAGCCTATCCCAGCAACCAATACAGGTAGCAAGGCAGAGTACACCCTGGGCAGGACACCAGTCTATCACAGAACACACACAGATACAAACATGCATTCACTCCCAGAAGCCAGTTAAGCTATGAATATGTCTCTAGGCTGTGGGAGGAAACCAGTGTGAAGGAAGAACATACAAAGTTCATGCTGATGGCAACCCAGGTCAGGAACTGAGCCCAGGTCCCCAGCTCTGCAGGGCAGCAATGTTAACCACTGCGCCACTGTGCCATCCAAACACATGATGTATTATTTCCAATACTATTTCAGAGTGCAGGTAAATTGGACAATATGGATTACATTAACTTCATTAAAACTTTGTATCCATCACCTCTTATCATCAGTCTCTTTTGAAACTTCATCTTTGCTCTAAACATCCAATCTGAGGTCATCTCAGTTTATATTTAAAAGATGATAAACAATCCAACAGGTTTTAGAAAAAGCTGTTTATAAAAAATAAATAAATATTCATATTACACATTGCACCATATTTTAAGCGAGCATATAGCACTTGAGATTTAATGGAACCCATTAAGAATGCATACTGAGCAAAGAGCCAGGAAATTTAATCTTGTACTTTAAAAGTCCACTTCTCTTAGCTTGGAAGAACCATTTTTAAAACATGTGTAAGCTAAAAAGTAAATCAATAGACCTTTATCGGATGCGAGTTAAACTACCTCATAAATATTGTCATGCTCCGTCTAGTAAAGTACGTTGTTGTTTGGTGTCCTTTCCCCATCTATATTTAAAGAAATGTAACTTGTTGCCAAAGCTGAAAACATTCTACAATAGTGTGTGAATATAACTTGAGATAGTCAATTCAGAAATTCGACTCTGAGTACAACTCAGGATGTAATGCCGGGAAACATAATTGCATAATTGGAAAATTTTAACACATAACAATATCCAGTAAGAGGAAAGAGTGAACCTCACAAAATTTACAGGACATGCAGATTGTACTTGTATTCTGCCACAGAAAGGGCCTGTTAGGTTTATATTATTACTAATTCCACCAATGACCAGAAAGCTATGTCTCCTGGCAAGAGTAGTGGCGAGCCAGGACTTAAAACTGGGTAGAGGAGCCACTCTGTACACAAAGAGGGGTGGGAGTAGGGAACAATCTGCCCAGCCAGATGTTGAAGATGATAACTTGGCTTCCTTCAAGAAGCGGTTGGGTGACATCACTGGATCAGTTCACCACTGAAAAACAACATCTACTGTAGATGGGTGTAATGGTCACCTCTCATTTGTAGCCTCTCTTATTTGTTTTTAGCACTCCACCCTGGGAGCAAAGGGCCCAGGGAGGCACTACTGATACACAACCACTCTTCCCCTGAAAGGAACAGCAGTATGAGGAAGGGCCACAAAGAACGGCACAATGTGGAACGGCCAGTCCGACTTACAGTGTCTAGCACGTCTCTGGGAGGCAGAAGACCTGGAACACCTGATGAAAACACACCAGATCGAACCTGGGACCCTGGACCTGTAGGGCGCTTCTGTCCATCACCCCACTACGCCACCCACCCTTGGCAGGGCCATCCCTCTGTAAGTTAATAAATGCTAAGATCTGTCTTGGCGGCGTTTTTTTTTGCCATTTTGATTCTGAAGAATCCTCCTTCTGCTTCTTCGGGATGGTTGTTGGTGGGAGTCCAGGCAGTGAGTGGAAGGGCTCTGTCAAAACCGTATCGGTAACTAATTTTGGTTGCACTTTCAACTAGTTGTATAAATAGGGGTGTAAGATATTCTGTTAATGATCAAATTACGATACATTTGCATTCTATGGAACGTGACTTAAGCACCCACTGATACAAAGACAGGTGTGGGGCTGACTAATGTGCACCTCTCGGTTTCACACTTTTTTTTAAAGTAAAACATGACCAATGGATTTGATCACTAAGTAGTGAGCATTAGAGAGATTTTCTGGAGTTAACATCTTCTGCGTGTGGGATATGACGTTGTTTGACACAACAGCTTCTGTTGGGCCATGTCCCTTCAGTCCTGAATACAGTGAGAAAAGCAGTTGTTTCCCACCCCCACCTGCCCATAGAAAGACGAGTGCAGAGTGAATATTTACTCGGGCTGATCTAGAGGCTTCCAGTGATCAATTCTGACACAGGAGCAAACTGAACTTTGTGGCAAACGGAGAGATTCTAATGGTTGTATGGTTGCTAATATTAACAGCGTTAACCAGACCCTAGAAGAAAATGGCACATTAATACGCAAACAGCTGCGACAGTGATTCCTGTGCAATAGGATACTCTCATTATTGTTCTTCACGGATCTGCGAGAGTTCGCGTTTATTATTACAAAAGCCGATATGTTGTTTAACGTTTTGCATGAAGTCATGTACAGTACATGCGCATGCTTGCATTGTTTTTAGGATGTCATGTAATTTCTTCTTCAAATTATAGCTCTAGCTGCTACTAATGCTATGACTTTTGAATAAATGTTGGAAAATGTTTTCCAATTGACATTGCAGCGTTTGATTCTTTATATCTGAACAGTTAACAAAAAAAAATACACCTCGCTACTGTTTTTATCGATCTTCTCTTAAGATTTTTCAACGATGCCTAATATTTTGGACGCACGAAACGCTCAAAACCAAAAGACAAGTGTAGAATCTTATAGATTCCAGTAAATAAAGAAAATAACCACTATAACCCAAGATAACATTAATAGTTTGTTTGCTAAATGACAGCAAGGACATCGGAATTAGCTCCTAGGGGTATAATCTGGATAATAGTTACATATATATGAGTTATACAACTTGATAAATGCCAAGATATTGATCACAGGTCTGATTTAACTAACTCTCACTTTAAACACTTAAGAGAAACAAAGTTTCCATAAGTCTATTAACTGTCGATATAGTTTATGACTACAAAATTACGATTACGCTTAATATTGGAATTAACGTTTGTTTCTACGGGAAACATTTTGACGGAAAGGCGTCAATGTAAAATATTATAAAATTATTATAAAAAGCATATTGATAGTTATCCAGTCTAGGATTCTCCTAGGTCTTGAGCTATGGGGCTATCACACCGAGAGAGATAACATCTCTCCAAGTGCTCCTGCCAAACGTCAGGTGTCGAGATTAAAGTTTTAGCTACAGCAACTATTTCTGTCACCTTTGCAGGAAAACACTCTGGTATCTGTTTACACCACAACAATGCATTTCTGGTTGCAAAACGAACAAGCTAATGCCAATATTTAATTTGGCTTTTCCTTTCGTTCAAAACCGGTCTAGTTTTACTGTACGTGTTGCAGAGCTACCACCTATTATTAGACATGACCTCTATGAAAAATCTCTGCGCTGACCTGTCCAATGCGAAACCACATATATCAATAACACACTGCCACAGCACACATTAAAATGGCTGTGCTGGACCTATAAGTGCTCAATGTCATATAAACGCTAGTCGATTCCGTGCAATTTGGGTCTTTCTGATTACTGCAAAAGAAACTTAATTCAACGGACTACTGTATATACATTTTTACTAACTGCGAATAATGTCGGGCAATCACTTCATTTACGTGGTGCCTTCGTGAAGGTTAACCTCACTCGCCCGCTCGTGGAAGCGCTCTGCTCCACGTGCTTTTAAGGTTTTTTTTTTTTAAGGTAGCTACTTGCGCTCCAGCTTTTGTTTTTCGCCCGTCGGGATTTCATCCGGAGCGACTGCCTTCCAGTTTACTTTTATCATCTGGCTGTCATTCCCTGCGTGCCACAGTCACATCCAGCCGCGGCAGCCGGGGAGGTGTGCCGCCCCATGCACCCAGCAGCACCTAGAGACGACAGACATCGAGAGCGCCGCTTACCCCCGTCTCCGTAGGTCTCAATCCCATAGCCGTCCTGCAGACCGTTGCTCCACGTACCCTCGTACCTCGCAGGTGTGTTGAGGCTCTGCCGGATCCCATAGCGACCCTTAAACCCATGACTCCACTCTCCCCGGTACATCCACTTGCCCTTCGTCTCCACGCCCAGCCCATGCCTCTTCCCCTGCGCCCAGTAGCCCTGGTACAGATTCCCACTGGGCCAGGTGTACACTCCCACTATCTCGAAGCCGTGGGACCAAGAGCCGCAGTACTCGCCCTGGCTCTTGGGTCCGGTGCAGATGCCGTGGCCGTGCGCTTTCCCATCTTCCCATCCGCCGCAGTAGGTGCCGCCGTCGTCGAAGTCGAACCGTCCGCCCGTCATTCAGAAGAGGGGGGCAAGTAGAGGAAAGAAAGCAAACCAAACTCGCCGTACAGTCTTGATGTAGTATTTTCCTACGCCGGGTGAAGAGGGGGACGAGGAGGAGGAGGAGGAGGGGTAGTGGAGGGAGGGAGAGAGGGGAGGGGGGGGTCCGGGATCCAGGGACCAGAGAGTGCGATGAAGAAGGATGAAGGAAAAAAAAAAAGGAGCGACCGGAGAATGAATTGCGCAGCGTTGACGGTTGTTGTTGTTTGTTTTCCGGTAACCCCCCACAGCCGTGTTATCCGTGAGTGCGCGCTTGTGTGTCTGAATGGGGGCAAGCAGGATGGGGACAGTTACCGGAGCCGCACGCCGCTCGTCTGCTGAAGTGACTCCCCTCTCACTCGCTCGCTGCGCCGGGGAAGAGAGAGAGGGAGAGAGAAGCGGCGAGCGACCTCCGCCAGGGAAGACATAGCCAATTCCTGACGTCAGCCCCGTAGCGCCGCCCCGCCGCACGCCTTCACTAACGAGCAAAATACGGGGGTTAATCCTTCGCGAGTTAGGGAAAACTTCAGATTTATTAATGAGGCTGCCTGGGCGCCGTCGGTTAGGATCGCTCGCTTCGGAAACACCAGGGGACGCCCCGAGAGTGGCCCTTTACAATGTTCTCCGTTCAGTTTGAATGAACCAACTCTGTTCATGATTTAATTTTATGGACAACAATAAAAAAACAACAGCAATAATATTATTAAAAATAATTGTCGTCACTACTATTATTATTATTATTATTATTATTATTATTATTATTATTATTTCAAGTGTGTTGCTTTGAACCTTAGATTGTTTCCCGTGTTTATACAATACACCTTACTATTAGAATTGTGAAAATGTTTAAGGTCCTAGTAATTCGTTACTTCTCTTCCGTGTATTTCTGTGTACAGTGTTTTTAAAGCGTATTAAAGCAAAGTGTTTTATAGTTGTGTATGTTGTATGTCATAGATGGTAACATGGCAAGCGTTCCCCATGCAGAGCTGCCATGAATGATCTCAATCATCTGTTACTGTAGGCACTCCGAAGTGATAAAGGCATTTACAACGCAGGTGATTGCGAGTTGAAACAGCGTTTAGATCGACTGGAGTGTTGAAGTATATCTAAGAATATAAAAAAACGCAGTTATTCATACAGTATGTTTCGTTTCCTTGCTTGTCGGAGTTTTGTTTTCTTCCAGCCTCACAAAGAGAGTTTGGATGTTTTATTTTCTTGAAAAGATGTTAGAGATTTCATAAATGCCCTCCTCCCTTTTCTTCAAAACTCTCTTATTTTGTTCTAATTTTTTAAAATAGTGTTGAAATCTCGACTGTCAGCTCACGTTTCCAATTCAATCTGCGATGTATTGATAAAATACTGTGATGTGTTTGTTATGAGTATTCAGTTGTCAATGGCGATGTAGAACACATTTTGAAGTACTGTACTGTAGGTGTAACTCTTTCAATTTCATTCAAGAACACTTTCTCTTGGCAGACTATCTGAATCTGAATTCACCTAATTTGAGATGACTGCAGTTTCAAGACATCCGGGAATAATCTGGCACAAAAGATTTCTAGTGCCAAACGTATATTTACAGTACATTTTTCATACAGAACAACTTTGATTTGGTTCATATAATATGAATTGTGTGTCATACACAAGTTGCGTATTTTAGAAATACCAAAACATTTTATTTTTTTTCAATGCCTCCGTAAGATTATAAAAATCTCATTAATTCGATCCATTGCAAAACAGTTAAACCACATACTAAGAATGAAATTAGGTTTACGTTACATCAGTTAAAAGAAAATATTGTCCATTAAATTGTTTTTACTATTAATAAGTGGAATCTTGTGATCACGCAGATATAACCAGATTTTTACTTTGACAAATACAGTCTCTGTTTACATATTTTACAATTTACAGTTATACAGTTTTCATATATACAGTTTGCACGTACAGTAATTTCACATTTTGAACAATGTAGCGAACTACAGACAACAATACAATATTGCAAGAGAAAAACAAATACATTCATTTTAATCTTGAGAAAATCTAAGGATTTAAAAATCCAAACGTTTCATTTAATACAGTATCTGTTGTTTGAGAATATCACTTTTTTAGGACACAAGAAAATGATTTGTTTGCTCCATGGAAGCAGAGACACCCTGGAATTTGCTGTTAGTCGTTCACAGGCAGTGAGAGGAATCTGAACATCCTCCTCTGTTCATCACAGAGACCTTACCCTGCCCCTATAGTTCACTCATCATTAGGTTCATCACAGGTTAATGCAGGTTGTATTACTTACAAACTCATATCACCATTGTTTCAGCTTCTACACTATGGACAGACACCCTGTCCATCACCCCCACATAATGCGGCATGGATGACCATTTCGTTAGGAACTAATATGTTTCCTCTCTCCTTTTAGTTTAGAAAACGGCCTTTCAAAGAAAATGAACTCAGCAGCGTATTCTCTATAATACATGTCACTCCTAATTCTAAAATGCAAAAACCAGTTGTTGAAGTGCACCAGGTAAAGATGCTCTGATTCTCGAGGAAAGTCGAAAATGAACTGAGATTAATAATAAAACACCTCGTTTGGCTGTGTGCTGATATGCAGTATAGGGTATTTCTTCTTCTGACCTGAGCACAGACTAAGAGATCGCGGTCTTCAAAAGGAATTTACGGTGGGTTTTTGTGTGTGTGTGTGTGATTATAAACGGAGTGTTGTCACAATAATTTCTCCTTGCAAAACTGGAGGACATTTTCAGGATATACTGCAGACGCTTCGATGAAAATATTCGTATTTTACATTACATGAAATCAACTCTCACATTACTTTTGATTCCACGCTATGTGCCATGTGCTTAAAACATTTTTGTACTGCCCAATAGCCTGCTGAATAATTTGAAAAAAAAAAACCCACGAGGTTAGAGAATAAAAACAAAGTAGACTGTATCTACTGTATATTGCCTAGCTGAATCCCACGCTGAGGTACTTCAAGACTTGCAAGAAATAAATCCGTACAATTGTATTGTGTTGTCTACTTATTATGAACAGACAGATGGGTGTGAATTAAGCATAATGCTAAATGTTCTGTCAGTACAGTGCAGAACACGGAGCCCCATGGAGCTATCTTTTTTGGTGTGTTTAAAACTGAAAACAGTTACATTCTCCACAAAGGGATGTGGGGGTGTGGATCAAGCTGTTGACGCAGATAACCTGGCTTCTTTCAAGAAACGAGATGAAAGAACGCAAGAAATTGAGATTCGCCGATCAATTGGCTGCTGGGAAACGGACTTGATGGATCGAATGCCCCCCTCTCGTTCGGATCCGGTCTTATTTTTCTTTTTGGATCCATAATTAGATTAATACAGGAGTGGTTTCTCAGTCTGGACCTTCCGCGGTCAGGATGGCGGAGCGATCCGAGTATTCCCATGTCCGTGTCCCGAGTAAGGGGGGTGATTAAGGAATTTCACAAACATTGGAACTTTTAGATGCAGTGCTTTGGAAAAGTATTCCCCAACCAATAATATCACATTTTGATTAACCTTTTTACTCAGCAAATGCCCGATTCCTACATACTGTACAAATTCATTCGGATTGCGTTGGAGCGGGCGCGTCACTTTGGACGCGTCAGTAGTACTGGAGTTGCCACAGGTGAAGGGTCCAGTCGCTCCTCTACTGTCCCCCCACACCAGTGGAGATGTCCTCACCCTTTCTTTCAAGAAACAAAAAGTTTCAGAGACGAAGATGAGAACCAGGGGTTTCGGGAGCGCTCTGCGGATGCACAGCGCAACAAACCCACGAAGCCGGTTGCTGTCAACAGGAGACGAAGAGGACGTCACACATTCCCAGACTAGAATAACGAACTGGTGGTCGTGGACCTTCCGCGATTAGATGTCCAGTTAGACGCAAATCGGGCACCCGGGGGACAATATTTGATGTCTTCAATACTGTATATGACGGGAAAACTGACGTAACCGAAAAGTTTTGCTTAGAGTTATTTCGATTCCAATACTTACTGTATATTTTTGATTAATTTTGGCTACCGGTAACTCAGGACCATCTGACAACTTAGGCCGTTGTGTTAAGGTTGATTGTAATGTTTAAAGTTAAACGTTGCGAGTTTGTTTTAATGATCAATAAGCGTCATTCTTAGTCATTTGAAGTCGCAGCCGTGTAAGGTTTCCTATCGTTAGGATTCTATTAAACGTATTTTATTTAGTACTGCATACTACTCTGCTCAGAAGGATAAACCATCTAGAGCAAGTAGGGAAAATCCATTTCTCATTAAACTTTCAAGATTTTTAAAAATCCTGTTATAATTCTTCTTAATAGCTCACCGCCCTGGAAAATGGATTTAATCTAATTTGTTTTCTTAACCGAATAAATGTTTAACTGAAGCTGCACACGATGTATCTGTTAATCTGTTCGATACGAAACCGCGGATAAACACAACTTCTCATATTATTATAGAAAATCGTTTCTAACAGAAGTTGTTTGAACAGAACAAGAACGATTGTGCAACAGCGACATCCACTGTCTGACTGTATTTGTCCGGTAGGTCGAGGTCTGATGCCACCGGCAGGTCGTTTTCATCAGGTCGTTCTTGATTGTACATTTTGAAATAAGCGAATGGAAAAAAAACCCAATCATATTGAAATCAGTTTTTCTGTAATTAAACCTTTCGCACATAATACACAGGATAGTAAGGTAAAATATAGGCTGATGCAAAAAAGTTTTTTTTAAATACTAAGAATATTCTATTAAGAATCTATATGAAGAATACGAATTTCGCTTGTTCCACTTAACGAGATACATTCCTTCCAACTACACTGCATGCACAACTTTTGTCTCTATTGAACACTTGCTATTATACCTGAAATTGAACTAGTTAATACATTATTTAATTTTACAATTAACATCTTAAAGGGATACATCACAGCGATTCCAGTGTAACTTGTATTTTAAAACTTCGCGAAAATTTGGAACAAGCTAGCTAGGCATGTTATTGAATCTGATAACCTGGCTTTTTAAAAGAAACGAATGGATGAGATTTGTGGACCATAATTAGCTAGTAAAAAGCAAAAAAAAATGATATATACCAGTTTATATGTTAATTAATCATCAATAAAGGACGCGACAGTCAATTATGGAACTCATAACAACATCAAACGTCAAAGTCACATTTGTAAAACGTGACTGCTGGTCTCTTCACACTAGAGATAAACAAGTAGAGGCCATTTACTCCTCCCACTGTTGTTAAAATATTGATGGGTAAAAATGGCGGCCTCAAGCAGCGATGAGTCGCGTATCGAGGATGAAAACACAGCAAATAAAGGTGAAATTTCAAAAGACCAAGAAGAAACGAAGCCGTTGCTGGAAAGCACAACAAAAAAAGACTCCAAGCTAGTACTTTACCATTGGACCCAATCGTTTAGCTCTCAAAAGGTGAGTTTTCTAAATTTCAGCACCTTGACGGTGGTCAGCGCTCGAGATCCTTCACGGTGCGTGCGCTAGGATGGCTTTAGGTTGTACACAAAGACATTCGCTAAGACATCTGTTTTCCATTGATGACAAGCCTTTTTAAAGATATGCGTCATCGGAGAATGGTGATGTTAGAAACCTAGGGTGTGTTCTTTTTCCAGGCTAATTTCTGACAACTATATTACAGTGACTGCGCAGGTCTTCGCTTCAAGTAAATGCAGGAGCTGCAGTTCAACCCTACAATGACATTATATGAAATGCCATCTCGATGTTCCTCTGTGTTGGTGAATTCAAACACTGTCAGTTTAAAACGGTGACAGGGAAAATGCAGTATAGCCCGGGGTACTACATTGATGTACGCTTCGGGTTTTCTCAAGATGGCCTTTTAATGGTCATCACTATACTATACAGAGAAACAACTGCCTTTATGTAGTACCCCTACAGAAGCGTGCAATAAAGGCTAAAAGAGACTAGAAAGACCGGAAAGTGTTTTTTTGTATTTCTTAAAGTGCTTCGGTCTTTAAACGGACGCGAACAAAATATTTCACAAAGGAGCTCCGTTACCTCTAGCAGTGGCAAGTTAATTTCATCTTCTTTCAGGTGAGACTTGCGATTGCAGAGAAGGGTTTAAAATGTAAAGAGTACGACGTGAGTCTTCCCTTAAGCGAGCACAACGAGCCGTGGTTCATGCGGTTGAACCCCGCGGGAGAAGTGCCGGTACTCACCCACAACGATAACATCATCTGCGATGCCACCCAAATAATCGACTATTTGGATCAAACATTCAAGGACGGTAAGATCTTTTCAAAACTGTGACTTGAGGCATCGTCGTCAGACAATTAGGTAGACCATAAACTCTTTTTTGTTCCATTGATATCTGCTAAGCAGTGTGTGAGATGGCTGTTTTTAAATAACTTTTTGATAAACAGTATGCTGAGTGGTAGATTATGGAAGCTTGAGGAGAGGTTTGGGTAAAAAAAAAAGTGTGACTTTGTCATTGTAAAATGAAGACATACATTTTCATATCGAGAAAGGAGAGTAGAAACTGTCTCCCAGAGTTTTTCTCTACTTGCTACTCCACCTCACTGTATAATCACCACATAAACCTTACTGTGTATTTATCTTATTATGGCTCTTGCTTTGTGTACCATTTTAATTTTCCTTTTGTGACATTGGTGTTTGCCGCTGTCTGAAGATTTAAGTTCTGCATGGCTTGAGCAAGAATGTGAATAAAAAGGGTCATGAACAGTAAAGTAACAATCCTTTATTACACGAATACAAATAGTATTTAAATTATGTTATACAAATGGTAATGAAGAGAAGCAATAATGTAGATTTCAGATGTTAGCTTGTACCTTGACAGACTGGGGGAGGTGGCTGGTCTTTTGTGTATTTCCAAGGGTAGCTTACTTTTGTTCTGTGAAAGTAAAGTGTTATTTGCCTAGACAGTGATCCTACCTTCACTGAGAGATTTATGAAGCTCTTGGGGGTGACTGTGTGTTCACCAGAACTGCTGCAGAAGGGAAATCAGTCATCAAGCGCTTGGTGTGTAATTTCTGATCGGTGGGTCCAAGAATGGATCTTAATGGAATCCCTAGTAACTGATAGATCATTGTGCTAATCATGCTTAAAATTAACTGCGTGCATTTTCATTTTTTTATTTTTTGTCCTTCAATGGTTGTAATCCTCCAAAATAAAATAAAAAATGCTGAAAAAAATGTTTGAAGAGTTTCATCCCTTTCTCAAGTCAGCTTTGAACAGGATTGCTGCATTGACAGTACGTCTTTCAAGCTAATCTGTGTATATTAAAGTGTTTATTAATGCACTTTTTAATGAAATTACATTATTTGCAACCAATACAAGATTATTTAGATGTATTTTATCTGTATGCTTCTATTTATTCCATTTCATTTATTTTTTGATCAACTTTGTATTATCCTTTGAATTTTTTTTTCAGTTTCATTGTGTATCATGTAACTTTCTTAGTGATCTTTTACGTAAATTCCCCGCTCATCATCAAAGGATTCCAATATCTGGCATAGTGTTTTTGAGTATGATTGCCATATATTTGAAGTGGACAAGGTACTTAGTTACAAGCTATTCTTACAGAACACCTCAGAATAAATTTAAAATCAAATATGGAAGTGAGAAGTATCGTTTTATGGACTGTCATGCTGTATATTTATTGTTGTAGAGAACTGTGACCATTTCATGTTTAGATAAATAAAATTTATAACAATATTATTTAATAAACTATTTTAATGTTTAGAGTATAACACAGGCTTTTGAGATTTTAATAGTAATCATTTATCATTATCACCTCCATAGTCATTACCTTAACGATGTTGAAGCTCTTCATAGAGTAGGGTTTACGGTTAACGGTACCCAGAATTATTTGAGGTGAATTCAGGAGTTAATAAATTAACAACAGAGTGTTACAATACAGTTACTCACTTAAAAAATAATAATTCAGGCCTGGCCTGAGGGGCCAGTGATTTGTAACATCAGTGGGATTATTAATGAATGCCTATAAATTAGTTGTCCCCCTAAAAGATAATGACAGTATCAGTTACGAGTTATGAGTAAACTCAATTATGGTTTTGAAATCTAAGCTCCCAGTCCATATTTAGACAGTTCTGCCTTGGACACTGTTAGTGTTTCTAAGATATATATATATTCAGAAATAGAAAGAATTCAATTTCCCTTGAACTGTTCCAGGTCAATATCTTCTTTTATCTGCAGAAAACACACCAAGGTTGATTCCAGAAGAAGGAACTATGTACTTTCCTAGAGTGCAGCACTACCGAGAGCTTTTAGACTCCCTCCCGATGGATGTGTATACCCACGGCTGCATTTTACATCCGGAGATCACAGTCGATTCCCAGATCCCTGCGTACGCAACCACGAGGATTCGCAGTAAGTAAACATCCTTGGGGATGATTAAAAAAAGAGTAAAAAAAAGTACCAGAAATGAGGGAGATAATTAAGTGGTTTTGTTAATCCTTCATATAATAAAAAGATACCCTGGAAATCAGCAGCTCTCTTTTCTGTAAACCCATTGTCGTTTTTAGTTGAATTTCCCAAACATCGCAGCAGCGCTCGTCGCCTATGGCATTCTCTTCAAGTTTCCTGAGGACCTCTAGTGGTTGTAGAAGGTTACGACAGAGGCATTGCACAGGAAGGATTTTATCAAGCACACCGAGGCTTCCAAGACGTCTCTCTGTTCCATATGATTGAGGTGAAGAGAGCAAGATCAGAGTACACCGATAGGGGAAGGGATGTGGAAGTGCTTAGCAGAGACCCATTGTTGTTAGCAGTAAGACTTGCCACACAAACCTGTTTCTGCTGTTGCGAGAGGCCAAGGCCAAATTCTCAGGGAGAATGTGAATTCTTTTCACCTAGAACATTTGATAAAAATGCAAAAACATGATTTTCTGAAACTGATCAAATCTGGGAATCTCCAAGACATTTGTAAAAATGTGCCTACAGCACTCCCTCAACAGAGTTACAAGGTACAAGGTACAAGGACCTAGCTTCATCTAAAATGGGTGCACTCTAAATATTAAAAGGAACCAACTGATGGTTGTGATTTAATGTCCCAGGAATATTCTTCATTTATAACATTAAAATCTCTTTAAAATGTTTAAATGAAGCACCTGGAAGAAAAGTAGAGGAAGGCCGTTCTTTGTTTTGTCTATGAAACCTATAAGGTCATCCACTGGGTGTGTAGATGACCTCTCTTCCAGGAATTGACATTATAATGTCCTGGACATTGTCCTGGTCATCCTAGATCATTATACTATAAGGCTAAATACATTCTTTCTCGATAGTTAATTATTTCTCCAAAGGGTGGAGGAAAATAGTAATATGCGGATACCATGTCTTTTGAGGTTTGTCTTCCAAGAAATGCAATTTGTTTGCCTGAGTAACAGTGTGTTCGAATGCAATTCTAAACATCTATAGTGCCTAAGGGAATCATTAATACAAATTAAATCTTCTAAGTCTGTGTGGAGAGATCGAGCTTTCTTCGTGTCGACACCAAGTGTCAGGATTCAACCAAACAGACAGTTCATGCATTGTTCATGTTTATCACGCCAAAAAATACCCTAACATATTTCTATTAACATAACATATTGACTGTTTCTGAATATCAGAAGGAAGTACAGTACCTTACTCACCTTTCATTTTTCGGTCTATCAAAGCTAACAAAGAGGTTGTTGAAAAGGAAACCATGCTACCATGATTCCCAAGCCTCCAGAGGTGTTTGGAAAAATTACAGTATCTATGATGAATATTTTTATTTGTGCAAGCCTTTCTGTTTAATATGATTTATGTAATTCATGTAATGAATGTGCCATCGGCACTGTCTATGGAACATGGCAGTTGATTTCACTGCTTGTTTTGTTTCACTACTTGTTTTATTTCTCTTAAATGTGGAACAAACCCTGGATTCATTACTCATCTGTGAAATTTATCCCTCCTCACATGGTTTTTCTGTTTCGTTCACTGATGTGTGTTTATGTCCAGGTCAGATAGGAAACACAGAGTCAGAGCTCAAGAAGCTTGCCCAGCAACACCCAGAGCTCCAGGAAGCATATCTTGCCAAACAAAAGCGTCTCAAAGTAAGTTGGTGTTTAGAAAGGATCTCTGGAGTAGCCTCACCTTTGTATCGTGACTCTGAGCTGAGCTATTCATATTGTAGTGCCCTCTTCCTGGACAAATCCATGGACCAGGAGAGCAGAGAATGTCTTACGACTAATATCTCTGGGAGGATAATAATTCTTATTGATTTGGGTACCATGGGTAGTTGAGCCTGAAGACTTGGGACATTGCATGGAGCTGATGTTGTGTGATCTTCTGGTGTGCCCTGCCTGCATGTGTGTGCTCTTCCCCATGTGTATGAATGGCTGGTGCCCCTGGTCACAGCAAGACTCAGGTTCCATGTCTTTTTGCAACCTGGGGTTGAAACATTCCATATTAATTTGGGGATGTACAACATGACTTTAAATAAGAGAAAAGGCAACAGTAAATAGTGAACAATGTACTTCTTTATATTTTAGTCTAAATTATTGGACCATGACAACATTAAATATCTGAAGAAACTTCTGGATGAACTGGAAAATGTTCTGGACCAGGTCGAGACTGAGCTTCAGAGAAGAAATGAGGAAACTCCAGGTAAGCAAGATGGAATGGGAATGTGCGTTAGCTAACAGAAAAAAACAATAATCTCATTTTGAAAAGTGTTGTTGAATTTGCTATTTACAAACAGAAATCTAGGCCTAATTTAATGCTGTCTCACTTCAAAGTCTATGGCAGTGGTTCTCAAACTGTGGTACGCGTACCGGCAGTGGTACGTGGAGTGCCGCCAGGTGGTACGCCAAATGACCCTGGAACTGTGTCGTGTGCGCTGAAAAATCGGGACGGGTTTTCATATTTTGTATTTTAATACGTGTCGATTATGCAGCCTACGTACTACGATACAGCGCGCACTAATACTTAAGTGGACCCAAGAGATACTCTGTAATTCTATACCACTCTATAGGAATGCGTGCTACGGATGCAAGTGACCAATTGTATTTAAAAAAAGCTACTGTATCTCCAGCAAATAGGGAGAAAGGAGAATGTGCGTGATTTTGGAACAATGCTAACGTTGTAAACACAGGAATGCATAGAAATACGTGCTACGAACGCAGGTAATCCTGTGAGCACACGAAAGCGTGATAACAGAAAAATATTTAAGAACTGGTCTAATTTGAGAAAAATACACCGAGCGTCTCTGTGTTTCGCTCCCATGCGCATGAAATAAAAACTTTAAATAAATATGGAAATAAAAACGGAAACGCGGAAAATTGCAAGCTTGCGGATTGCTAAAGCAGGTAAGCTACACTATTTTTGAAGAACCTTATTTACCGTTGGCAAAAGAGCTGACACGTATTATGTGTGGAGAAAAAGCTGCTTAACAGCTCGACCTGCTGTCCCCCTCCCCGTGAAAGACACAGTCATTCATAGAATTATTGAAATGAAGGGTTATATCAAAAGTACACTGATAGAGCGCGTTAAGATGAGCAGATGTTTTTCACTGCAATTAGATGAGTCTGTAGTCGATTTGGCCAATTTGCTCGTTTACGTTAGATACGAGTTTGAGGGTACGTCCCATGAGGACTTTCTGTTATGTAAGCCGCTACCAACAGGAACTACAGGAGAGCACATATTTCACTGGATGAATTAATTTTTCGAAGAGAATGGCATCGACTGGATAAAATGTGTCGGAGTTTGTACAGATGGTGCTAGAGCAATGACAAACCGACGTAGCGGTGTAGTTGCACGAATTAAAGAGGTTGCTCCAGAAATTAATGGACGCATTGCAACATTCACAGCGAGAGCTTTGCCATCAAGAAAATGCCTGACGATTTAAAATCTGTTAGACTCTGTTGTGAATTGTATCAAGGCTCGAAAAATTAATTCACATCTGCTTTGCTCAACTAAACAGGTTCACCCCTCTCGTTGAAATGGTGCTTTTTTATTAGTTGTTGTTAATGTTGTTTTTCTGTAAAATACTTTGAGAAGCCACCTTTAAAGGCGCTATATCTAATAAAGTTTATTATTATAATATTTATTATATGTATGTGTGAGTGTGTGTGCATGCGCGCTCATGTTGGTCATTGAGAATTTCTGGGGTTCCTATGAGATGATGACTTGTAGGTGGTACTTGGATGCTTTGGTTGGATTAGGGGTGGTACTTGGTCCAAAAAGTTTGAGAACCACTGGTCTATGGTATAGAAATCGTCCTCTGTAACTGTGATTTAGAATATCTTATTCAAGAGAATGGCATGGCTGTATCAGCAACATGCATCATAAATCACGTTTATGGTTAGAACTTTCTGGTTCTTACTGAATACCAAATCAGCTGTCCTAGCATCCAGCACAGCAATGCTAGTCATCTTGCGCAACGAGACAGGGTTTTCCTTAGACCTTTTAATCAGCTTCAAACGTGCCGAGACAATGTCAGATGACAGTATTTGCTTCTTGAAAGAAACATAAACAAACAGCTTTGTGTGGAACAATAACGGTAACGAGTGATTGTTTCACATTCAAGTAACAAGTTACACGTCGATTATCAGATTTTCAGATGATCAGATTTTCCAAATGTCCCTGCTCCCCCCCTCCGATCCCATAAATCCGTGACGAACGCGGTTTCCTTCGTTGACTGCTTTTTCGTTTTTCTGCCTTCGCTGGAAAGAAGAGGGGAAGCAGGCCTGGCTCTGCGGCGAGTTCTTCAGCGTGGCCGACGTGTCTCTCGCCGTGACGCTCCACCGGCTGAAATTCCTCGGCCTCTCGCGGCGGTACTGGGGCAACGGGAACCGGCAGAACCTGGAAACGTACTACGAGCGCGTCCTGCAGAGACCGACCTTCCGCAGGGTGCTGGGGCGCGTCAACAACATACTGATATCCGCCGTGTTGCCCACAGCTTTCCGCGTGGCAAGGAAAAGGGCCCCATCACTCCTGGGCACCACTTTGCTTGTGGGAATACTGGGAGGAATGAGCTACTTTGCCTTCTTATACCTTAAAAAGAGGTTTATAACTGTAAGCTGAAATATAGGGAAACAAGTCCAGAATGATTGCTGTAGCCAGTTAATCTCATTAGTGAATGATATATACATGTGTAGAAGTGTTGCACAAAAAGCACTATGTTTTATTTTCATTACTTATGGATCTGCATTCTTGCCATGTTATGTGCACTTTGTTTTGAAGATTTTTAATGTGTTTAAATGTGAATAAGCTTAGTCAGTCTACAGCTGATTTCCTAGGCTTTTGTACATTGACCTCTTTTTCTTTTTTGTACTTAAAAGATCTGTCTTTCAGGAGATTTCATGAGGTTAATCTCACATTTGATCCATGTCCCATCGTGCCTGGTCTTAAATACATACAGTAACATAATAAATGACATCTCTCTTTTGTTTATTTCCTTATTCAGATTGTTTTTAGTATTGGCCGACGAAGGTGCTGTATTTAATGCCCATCCCTGGAAACCGAGCACATTATGTATACATAAAGGAATTCATTCTACATTAGATTTTATCCTAATCAGATCTAAACATAAACATAAACATAATTAGATCTTCATGAAAATCCAAATACAAGATGGAAAATAGCCTTAGTAAATGTACAACACAAATTCATTAGATATTTTTTTATTATTTAGGTAACAACATTGTCCAGCAGTAAATGTTCTTGTGTGAATCCTTACATTCAGTAATGAGGGACACATCCATCAACAGCAATGACTTCACCTAGATGTTTCTTATAACTGTTTAACAGTCGCTTGCATTGACATTTACGAATTTTAGCCCTTTCTTCCTTACAGAACCATTTCAAGTCATGTGTTTAGTTGCATGACCAGCTTGTTTCAGGTCCCACCATAACATTTAAAAGGGACTTTGAAAACGATACATTTCTTCTTCCTCATCCATTGTCTTGTAGCTCTGTTTGTATGTTTAGGGTCATTGTCTTGTTGCATGACTCACTTTCAGCTCAGCTTCAGCTGATGAAAAGATGGCCTGACATTCTCCTCCAGAATGTGGTGATACAACACTGTTTCCTTCATGCAAATTCTCCCAGTCCTGAAGCAGCACACTGACCCCAAATCATGACATTCTCATCTCCATGCTTGAAGGTCTCATTATGGTCAGAATGTTTTACTTCTGTCTCATCTGTCCACTGAACATTCTTCCAGTAGTCTTGTGGACTATACATGTGCTCTGGGAATCCTGAGACAGGCAGAAATGGTCTTTTAAGAGAGCAGTGTTTTAGTCCTCACAGCTGAGTAAGACACATCACCTGGTCTGTTTATGATCAGACCATGGACTGGTGGAGGGTATATCTTCATCTTTCCAATTGGCCAACCTCACAGAGATGAAGGTGCCTTCAATGGTCTGATTGCCAGCACATGGGCTGGACAAGTTCTAGAAGAGAAACATTCAGGATGAGACTGCAGTGGTAAAACATGGTGTTTCCATGTCTGGGCATTTTAAAATGTCACACGCAAGATGGAAATTGTGAAATTCTTCTTTTCTGCCTGAGTAAGAAGCATTTTCTAAATTAATGAGTGAAGGATGCATGTTACTCAGGGTGTCACATGAAAAAAATACCTACAGTTTTTTAAATAGCTTGATCATAATTCTTAAACATTGTTTACATTTTCACAACAGCACAAAGTTCAGAACTGTATCAACATGCCGTGCTCAACTACTATAATGATAAGCTAATGTATTAAACTATTCTATAATCATAAATACTTTGCTCCGCATATTTACTGTATTTGTTCTTAGCTGACTGCACCCAAAAACGAATCACTCAAAAACAGAAAAAGCTTTACTGAAACAAATAATCATTTTGATTTTTACCTAGAAGAGATTACAGTATAAATGCAATATAATACAGACATACTGTAAATTGTGTTAATATATGAAATTAAGTAAATGAAATATACAGAACTAAAGAAGTGTAAAGAAAAACAAAAAATACTAAACTTAAATTAATTTTTCTGCTGCATTTCTGTTCGTCCCTGTTGGCCAGCTCAAAGGTGACGCAGAGGTTAGAAAATAGATGGTTGAGCTCTTGGCTTGGGAACTTTTACTTATCACCACCAGATGTCAGAATCTAGCCATTACTTCTTTCCATTTAACATTGGTAAGCTTTGAAAGCTTTTTGTACTTGAGAAGTCCACAAGAATCAAAATAACCTATAAAGGGAAAATTATATGGAAAGTATGTATATGTGTGTGTGCGTTTATAAAGTAGACAACAGAATAACACTTTAGAAAGTTGAAACTACAGGTAGTCACACCTTGTTCCAGTGATTGCTCCCAACACCTTGCCTTTTGGATTTTTTTTCAGGTGTTGATAAATATGTGGAAGACACATCTCGAATCATCGAAAATGTTAAATCCTAGCTAGCACTCCTAGAGATAATTAAAATTCTGGCAACACATACTTCGTTGAACAAATTCCCAAGCGGTTGATTTTGCAAAAGGAATACTTGTTTTTCATTAACAATTTGTCATAAGCAACAGCACAGACCTTTTTTTCTCTGAATTCAGTACTTCAAAACCTTCTGTCAGACTGCCTTTTTAACATGTTTCCACTGTCCGTTGTACCGATGTGCTGTGACTGCTGTTTCAGGGATGAAGGCACTACAAGAGCAACCCCTGCTGGATGAGAGAGGGCCAGGAGAGAGATGCAGGTCAAGCAAGAGGAGAGAGGCACAAGTGCAACGCAGTAAAAGAGGGACTGGTCCTTCAAAGATGGCTGGACGTCTCCCGTGTGCGATGTTGAGTCTCAGTCCTGCTTACAACTTGGTTCCTGGCCAGGACAGACAGCCGAACTCCAAGATCAACACAGTTCTGTCGAGGGAAGAGCTTGTCAAACACATGACATGATGTGTTTGAACACACAGGGCTGAAACCCTGCAATCAGGTTTGGTCAAAGTTGCAAGGGTGACTGTCTTTGGCACTGCTGCAACAGATGTGATGGGGGATCTCTACTGAGGGGATCCCCAAGAATGTCGGTGCTTCCTGTATTGCAGTAGAATGATGCAGGGCCTGGCACTGATCCTGCTGGCTTGGGGGATAAGCTGGACAGACTCTTGTGGTGGGGGTCCCTTCCTGTTCTCCCTCATTGTGCCAAGGTGTTAAAAAAAAGTCTCATATCAATTTCCTGAGCAGCACAAGCAGTCAATCAGATTGCGAGCAGCGATTCTTGATGGTTTGTTTTTCAAGGGAAGGGTAAAGCGAAACTAATTGTTGTGTTTTCTTATTTCACAGTTTTAATTTTCATCGACGCGATTTAATGCAGTTGTCACCTCCAGCAGACATTTACCATTGGATTTCACAGGAAAATAGACCGATGTCCTTTTAACGTCTGAAGCTGCTCAAAAATAGTTAGCAAATTACTTTCTCAGTGCAGACACAAATGCTTTTAACCTTTTATTTCCGTGTCTTTGCCAGCAACTCTCTGCTGCAGTGGCTGACTCCTGTTCATTCTGTGTAGGGGATTATTTTCAATTTTTTTTTCATATTTCAGCCAAAGGAAACAAATGGCATTGACTGTTCCCAGATATCTGGAATTTGCCAGTTTTATGAACATTAGCCAAATGGGCCAAAGTTGAAGCTAGCAGGTCTGTCACGAAAGCACCTGAAGTACTGTAAGGCCTGTAAGTAAAGGGAATATGATTCTCATATGGAAAAGTAAAAATGAATCTGTCTTTCTGAAAAATAACTGTAGTTGAAAAAAAAAATACAGACAGTATATGAGAGCAATATGGGGATTTTGACCCTTGTGTAAACAAGCAAAAACCCTTCACATGCACAGCATTCCATGAGAAAATGTCTGGCTTTCGACTACCAAGCAGAAACTGTATGGAAACACAGACTCATGGAAGGCCGTAGACACGTTAGAATAAAGAGACTTGGGCTGATTGTGCTATAAAATTCATTTCATATGCATTTTATCCCAGAAACCAAGAACACAAAGGAGGAACCTTTACACAAAGGGTTGTGGAAGTGTGGAACAAGCGGCCCAGGCACGTTGTTGAAGCCAATGCCCTGGCTTCTTTCCAGAAGTGGGTGGATGAAATCCTAAGGTCAATTCCTTATAGAATACTAAGTGGGCCGTATCACCAACTCCCATTTGTAAAATTTCTTTTTAAATCAAATTCTTTTTAAAACTTAGCATCAATACAATTGACCGCTAGCATGGGTTGTTAAAATGCCGTTGACTTAAAAATGTGAATAGTGTTGAAAAAAAACAAAAAAGGGCGTGGACAAAAGATCATAATTTTGGATCACATTTTGACAGCAAGATGTGTGCAATGTACAGCTTCTTAACAGCAGAGAGGAAGAAAAAAGGAGAACAAAAAACAAGTATAGAATAACTGCAGACCCTTTTATGAACTTTTACTATTTATTTTCTTAAACAGGCTATGAAAAAGTATAACATTTTTGGCTGGTTAACTTCCGAAAATAAAGGTTTTTGGACCCACAGTCAGCTTAGAGAACATTTTCCTTTGGGCGGCAATATGGATAACGCAGTAAAAACCATAACAACATTAGGTCACAAACGAGACGTGGTCATTCAGCCCATTCAGTCTGTTTGATAGTTAGAAGGAAAATGAACTATCTCACCCAGCTGTTTCTTGAAGAAACAGGATATTGGATTCAACAATGTGGTTACGTTGGTTGTTCCATACACCCACAAACCTTTGGGTAAAGAAATACCTTTTATTCCCAGTTTTAAATGAACACTGAATGTGCACTGCTCAGGGTGTAACAGTTTTATGAGAGTAACACAGGAAAGGAATCCATTTTTATCTGCAATTGTCAGCTTTATGATTATTTTGATGTATGCGCTTAGAAGATGTCCTTCTCCAGTGTGACTTACAAAATAAACAGTAATACATGAAGTGCATACAAAAAAATCATTCAAATGCAGCAGAACCTTTTCTTTCAACTTGAACCTTTTACTAACCTTTAACTTTAGACTTTGGATATTTTTACTACTGGTTCCGTAAAAAAAAAAAAAAAAATGCTGTACAAAACTTCTGTTTTCACCAGGCAGGTTAAAGACAAAACCTCTGAGTAGCACATACTGACAACATGCCTTGGATGGTCCATTAATGCTGTTCTGCTGCTTACATCTGAGAAGAAACTAAAACACAGAAGGCAGAGCACAATGAGAGAAAAGATGGTACTGGGTGCACTGCAGGATACACAGAGCAGAAATAACAACAACAACAACAACAACAACAACAACAACAACAACAACAACAACAACAACAACAACAACAACAACAATAATACTTTTCATTAGTTATATATTTATGGCTTTGCTGGACACTGCACTCAAAGTGTTTAACAGATAGACAAGCTGTCAGATTACTGAACTCTACGCCTACCACTGGCTCACACTGATGGGTTTTTTTTTCAAGTTGTATGTTATTAAACCCGTTGTTGGTGCTGCTGTTCTGTGTTTATGTTTTTGGTGTCTCCTTAACGTCTTTGTATTGGAGCCTACATGCAAATAAGCATTTCATTGCACTTGGTGCATGTGACAAATAAACTGAACTGATCTGAGGTAATGGGAACGCCCCTCCACCACCACCAGTGTGCAGCCCCACCTGGATGATGCGACGACAGCCATAGTGCACCAGTGCACTCACCACACACCAGCTCTCAGTGGGGAGGAGACAGAGTGATGAAGCCAGTTCAGAGATAGGAATTATTAAGTGGCCTTGATAGGTAATGGCCAATGGGAAATTTGGTCAGGACACTCGGTGCTACCTGACGATCACAACTATCTTCAGAGACAGCAGAAACAGTGTTATGTGAAGACAGGGCTCCAGCTGGAAGACAGCCTCAGAGGTCTCTATGCACACTGTAGAATGTAGTCAGCCAACTAGGCAGGGTGTGTGGAAATCTATAGCATAATCACTCATCTGAATCAGGCACAGTGGCCAAGAGTGCCGAAGGAAACATCGAATGACCCCTGGACGAGAGAAAGAGCCACAAGCATTTTACAAAGTATCATAATTTCCTTCTTTTGTTATTTTTATTGTAGTTGACCCCAAGCTACTGAGGCTCCTGGAGGTGCTTAACAATCCTCAGTAATTGTGTTTGCTAAAACAGCTTTTGCAGCAGTTGAGGTGACGAAAGGCAAGTTAATGAACAGAGCAATGCAGTGCAAAACACAACGACAAAGAACTGGTTACAAATATCTAGTTAGCATAAATTATTGTATTTTTTTACTTCAAGTTAGATGCCTGCACCATTAAATAACGTAACACATTTTATGCTTTCATTGTCAAACATCTAAAAGCATAATCTCCCTGAACACTGGCTCAAAAACATGCATTTTCTGCTTACTCTTTATTTAATGATTTTACTGAAAATATCTAGTTGAACTATATGCAGTATGTGTGTGGAGTTTTTAACTCTTACTAAAAGATTTGGCATTAGCACGTGCTATTGAGGCTCCCTGGAATCATATAAGCCAATTCCATTTATCTAAAACTGAGTTTCACAAGATTGAATCAGGTCTTGCTCAGCACTACAAGAATGCAAAAGTTGAGTGAATTCTGCTGTATTCACTAAAGCAGGTTTTCTCTGTTTACCAATCACAGATGGTTTATGCAATGTATCAACGGTGGCTTAACAGTCACTGGCTGTCCCAAAGGACAAATGAAAAATAATCTAAACAGAAAAGAATAACAAAAGCAGTTTTGTAATTTGGTAAGGTCTTCAACAGCTAATCCCTGCACACTGATAGATGCATTGCACAGTGAATAGAGGTGTGTACAATTCATCACCAAATCTCATCATCACATCCCTGAATACACTGTAAGAAATAATGAGCAATTCGTGAATGCTTCAGTTTTGAGCTCCACTCAATTGCAATTACACGGAGAAGGACTTTTAAATATTGCAGTCTCTGTTAAAACCACGGTGATAAAGCAACCAAAGAGAGAGCAAAATGAACCACTGCTGCTTTTCTGTCCCACCACCTTTAAAGAAATGCTTGATTCTATCATTTCCTTTGTATTATGACATTATACAAGGCCCAGCTGCTTAATGTATCTGAATGAAAGGCCAAATGGTAAGATTATTTAAGACTGATGTTTATGGGAGGCAGTTAAATTGTACCTAAGAAAGGGGATGGCATCAAGTAACTAACACAAAGACTTCATTGTTCTGAATGCTGGAGCAGCAAGGTTTTGCAATAACAGTGGCTACAGTGGTTGTGCAGACTGTAAGCACTTTAAGACAGTGAAAGATGCTGGCATGTCAGCCTTTAATGGGGTTGTCTCTAAGTGTTTTTGCAATGGTTGTAATGAATTGTGAATAAAATTCCCTATATTTGCAAAAAGACTGGAAATGTCAGTAAAATGTATAGGTTTTCTTGAATGTGCTCTTAGAAAGAAGGGAACAATTCCAGTAAATGACCAGCTTTTCCTTTCTAAAGTGTTTGGATATACTGTCTGCCTACTTGACTCCTGGGCTCAGTGCTGTTGACACTACTGTTAGAATGGCCCCCTGCAAGTTTGCACATCACAGCTTTATGACAAAATCTTGTACCATGTCCCATCTGTGGATGTGCTTGAATGTTTGAACTAGCGCTTCTATCAACAGTACAGAAGCGAGAAAAGAAGTTGTGAGGTTTTGGCTACAAAATGCCTGCATTGCAAATGGCAAATTCCAGTTTGGTTTCATGGGAACAACGTTTTCAATTAATTACCTGTGAGAAGCTTAATAAAATGTTTTATCATGAATCATATTAATAAGAAGAGTTTTGTGCTGAAAAGACACTATCTTTAGGCTCTAGTAGAGTGTAAGTATATTAGTCTATTAGTGATAAATGTAATCATAAATGCATATACATAATATTATGTTTCCTTATATTACAAATATGTTTGTATTTCAGCAAATTGCCCCTACAAAGAAAACAAAAGGGCAAAGTGCTCCAGTATATTCTAGCTCATTTGATCTTTTTTCACAACTTTACACAGCTTATTGTTCATGTTACATCACTTGTTTTGGGCTTTCTCCCTGTACAGAGTCAGCTCATTTTCATAACTGCACACGTTTTCATGTCTCCCCATGACTGTCTCCTTCTGTCAAACATGGATCATTTTGAAACATAAAGTGTTTTGGTACAATGACACTGTGCAGATACTTAAAGATCATTAACATACAGTATACTTTGCAAAAGCCTTAGAAGACATTTTTCATTATTCGGATCTTTTTACTCAATGTGTTTTCTTCCTTAGACAGAAACACAATTTAATGGAGATTCTCTGCTGGTAGTTCAGACTCATTGTTTTAAGACAAAAGTTAATCCATTTAGATCTCTATTTTGCATTTCAAAACGTGACCTTTCAGCTTTGTAGTTCTGTAAGAAAGAACAACTGTCAGTCATTGGGAATACTAATAATGCGTCAAATAAGTTAGATTGTTAAATGAAATGGATTAGCTACCGGAATACTTCATACAGGCTGCTCACAAACAGTTTATCACATTTCAGATATTATTTCTGAAGGTTAAAGAATGTGAATTATGGCTTTGTAAATGACAGGTCTGGTTTCTGCCCACCTACTGTACATTAAGCTGTATAAATAAATGGTGTTTAAAACAAATGTTCAAGAGAAGGTCACACCCTAACCACCCTCTCTTCCTCAACCTCTGACTCACTTGCATATTTTATTCCCCCAGCCCCTCATGCATTTATGATTATATTTATCACTAATAGACTAATATACTAACACTTAACAGGGTTCAAGAGTTCAGATCTCAGTACGATACCCCTGTGATATACTGTACATGTATAGTTGGTAATGCACCTTGTCTCTGATCCCTTTAGAACTTAGAAACTAAGCAAGGCTGAGCTTGGTCAGCCCTGGGAGGGGTAACTCCTATGACACTGTTTCTCGTGATCATTATAATCCTGGAGTACCACTTTGTCATCTAGTTTTTGTTCAGACTGAGAACTTGATTAGCTAAAACTGACAAAACTCTGCTCTAGTTTAAACCGGGATGGTGTTGTCAGAGGTGTTAGTGGACCTGGAGGTAGATCTCTTCCCTGTACAGTATGTACAAGCAATTATTATGTTTATTGACGTGCTAATTTTGATTTACTGTATCTTCATATCCAGAACTCAAAGTGAATAAAAGCATGGCGGAAAAAAAAGAAAATAATTTCTCCATGTTTTAATTGCTTGTTGATCTTAATCTTTACCCAATACCCATTTGCTCCTCTGAATGTGGTTGAAGTGTTCAGTTCTATTCTGGAACCTAAGACTACTGGTACTTCAGCATTCCAATTGACCATGGCTTCAGATTTGCTCCGATGTTTAGAGTTTGTATGTGGAGTCTCAGCAGTATTGCACCAGCATATTTGGCTTGAATTCCTACTGGGATTCAAGCTCTGTTCCAGTTATCCACCTGGGGTTGTGCAGCACAATAATTTTACAAGGAAGCACAGTGGTTCTTCATACTTACTGTAGTTTTCAGAATAAATCACAGTCCATCTCTTCATTGTGATTTTTAGTCAGGTTTTCCTGCTGCTGTATGTTGTTGAATCCTCTTACACTGTGTTTGCAATATGTGAAAAATATTCTGTTGATGAAGGTGAAAGCTGAAATGCAAGTGCAATAAGTGCTTAATTACTGATCATTAGCACAACCAAAACATTTTTTGCTATAATACCATTCCGGAGACACCTTTTCTAACAAAGCAGTCTAAAGAATAAAGCATGCAGAGAAAACTTAAAAAACCTTTAATATCAAGGAATAAAGTGATGGTACAGTGTATTTGTATTTCTCAAAATTTATAATCATTCACTATGTGTACGATTCTCATTGTTGGTTAATTCTAGCCTTTCACTACCATGACAATCACCTGCCTTGAAACAGTAGGAGATAGGCATTAAAAGGAAACCGAGTTGGAGGTTTTAGACACCTTACATACTGTATGTTGCAGATAAGATACCCCAAGAGATTCACTTTTTGTATATAGATATTTTTAGTTTAATGTTCCTGAAATAAACCTTGAGTTGCAGTCCAAATGCTTTAGCAGAATCTTAAATGAATGAGTGTGAAAATGGAGGTGAAACAGCTTTAAAATAAGTAGCTGTATAATAAATTGTGAAACTCTTTATTAAAATTAACCTGGATTAAATACAGAGATTTTTACATGTTTCAGACAAATCACAGAGTTGGAAAGTAGACATGTTTTTCAGTTTTATAGAAATGTCTACTTGTTTTCTCAAATAAAAAAATTGAATTTAATTTAATTACATTTTTAGGGTTTCAAGTATTCAAGACATGCCATTTAAACAAAAGATTAGGAAACATTTACAAACAAGATTAGGAAACAAAGAACAAACTACTGGCATTAAAATGTACTACTCATTTGTTAAAAATCAAGGGAATGTATTTTCATACTACTGGAGACACTAGAAGTCAGAGATCACTTGGATTAACCTTTGATGCATTTTGAAGATAAGTGCAATTTGGGATGATGTTTATTGTTTTTAAAATAAAATATTTCCTACTTATAAATACATATTTAGCAAAGTCAAAAATAAATTAATAATTAAACCCCAACATCTGAGTAATGTCACCCTTGTTGGATATACAGTACAATATACAGTACAGTACTAGAGTGGGCATTTGCATAATATAGACCAAGGGCTTATTGGAAAAAAAAATTCTTTCATGAACAGCAGGAGATGATGGTGTTCAGTATAAAAGATGTAATATTTGCTTTACACATAGTGTGAGAAGAGAAGACACATTGTATGAGATGATGCATTGTAGCCAAGAGAAACTCTAGAAAAAAAAGCTGGAAAGCTGGATCTTCCATACAGAGAAATATTACATCATTTTTTGTATCTCTCCTTTCAAAGCTGAATCATTGCAATGTCCTTCCAATTACCTTATTAGTGTTGTTTGTATTTGCAATATTAGCTGTTTCCATGCTTCAGCTTTATAAATAAAGGTTTTTTCCTGCTATTCTCTCTGTTAACATGAAGAATTGCCCATTCATGATTAGTAGAAACAGGTACCCCTCAGCATTTACAGTACTTCTGTTACCCTTGACATTTACATACACTATGTTCTAAAAAGGAAAAAAAATATATCTTTATGGTTTAATTACGATACTTATCAGAAGTTACATACATATATTTGAGTGAAATGTAATATATTTACATATATTAATGTAATGTAATATATTTACAGCTGACTCAGCTACCTACTTTAACTATTTACATTACACTTACATTACAATGATAAACGATAATTTGACTTACAGTATGAATGATCCCTGTGTCACAACTGTTTCATATTTAATGGGCAGTTTATATAATCATGAGTAAGAGAAGGAAGTGCACCACATACAAATTGAGTTTGTTAGCGGCTGTTAATGAATATTTAGCAAAATAATTGTTGCAACTTATAGCAATGCAACACTGAGTTTAATGTGATTTAAGTCACAGTCATTTAAGGTGAGAGATTTTCAATAAATCTTAATATATATTGTTTTGTATACCGTATATGTATATCAATGTTATATGTTCTAACAGTTCTTTTGAGAACTATCTTTATTTTATGTTTTTACATTTTTAATATTGCCACTCGGTACTGTCAAACATGAGATGAACAAGATGAGCCACTCTGTTACTGGTCTGCTCTGGGAAAATTGAAGACCAGCACACATCCACGTAGGCATGTACATGTATTGTAAACTCTCAGATCTGCATAATTACCCAGCCCTCTGAAAAGCATGCAGACAGAAAAAACCCCAAATCTGTGTTCAGACAAATTTGCAAAACTCTTGGTCACAGCTGGCAAGTAATCCTGGCCTAAATCTGAACTTTTAGAAACCCTATAATTTTAGCATCAAATTATATGCTTTTTAGAGAACAGACTAGGTTTTCTCCAATTCTTAAAACACTGAAATCCCCTACATGTATTTTCTAGTCATGCCAGGTATTTAGAATGCAAATCTCTTCTATAAGAAAAGTTGTAGCAAGAGGCGATTATACTGTATGTTGGTTTTGTTTGGAAGGTTTCTTACAAACTCTGCAGACTGAAACAAAGATTGGACTTTCATTTCATTTGGTGTATTTTGGCTGCTCCTTAAATTGAGAACAAGATAACTAAATCTCTTTCATGTTGATTGCACACTGTTACATGTTAAGATGGGGTGCTCGGTCTGGGCTGTGTCGTTTCACATTCAGCATTACACAGCTGGCTGAAACCTGGATCTCCCTGGCTGACCGTTAACAGCAGCAGGTAGCTTGATGATTAACACTACCACCTCACAGCTCCAGGGCCCTGGGTTTGATTCCAGCTAAGAGCTCATGTCTGTGCAGAGTGTCCATGCTTGTTGAAATGGGTTTCTTCTGGCTACTCTGTTTCTAAAGACATGAAGGTTAGGTTTGATGGGATGCTCAGAATTCACCCCAAGAATGAAATCTTGTTTGTTCAGGCTATGGGACTATGAAAGCATAGAATCAAATGAGTTTAAAGGGCTGAATAGTGCCCACATGTTTATGGCCTTTCTGATCAGAACTCCTTCAATCGTTGATTGGAAAGGAAATCTGCTATTGGCACAATTAGCTGTACTGTATGAAGAGAGGCAGAAAGCTGGACTAGTTCGTAGTTTTGTCCTCACCCTCTTCTGTGCTGTTACAAGAATTACAAGTTAACAGCTAGGGATTCTAAAGGGAGTCTAGACTGGGGATAAAAGTATTTGTAAATGCTATTACTTTCTTTTATGATTATAATATACAGCTGGTTTAATATTGTGTGCTGTTGTGTTACAAATTCGAGTGAATACTTAATGTGAACCCATATCCCTTGTGCGCATTGCTGAATGCCTAAGCCTCACAGCCTGACTAAACATTCAAGCAAACACAGTAGATGTGAATAAAAATATGAATTAGCTACAAGGCCTGTTGTGCCATTCACCTACTGTATAAACTCCCCAGCAGGTCAGCAACTGATGCAGCACTGGCTCCTGTCCCTCCCCTCACTCTCCCTCTCAACCGCTGTTACACTCCCAAACCCACTGTTTCACGATCTCATTCCTAACTCAACCCATCACATTCTCACAGGCACCAGATTCCACAGACTCTCACTCATGGACAAATTATCCAACCACGTCCCTCTCCCTTCGGTATTTAGAGTTCCCTCACGCACCAGCCCATGCTCACCATTGAGAAGCCTCCCATAGAGTTTTCTAGTGCGTGTTTCAACCTTTTCGACTGCTCTCCTAATGTTTGCTCCTGACTTCTTCGACCATGCTCTTTGGATTTTGTTTTTCAGACTGTCTTTCTCGGATTTCCCTGGTTACCGGACTCATTGCTTCTCCTATCGACCAAGCCCCTGGATTACGTGTTTCGGATATTGTCCCTGTGCTACTCAGCATTCTGCAGGCTTCACGGCAACACATAAGGATCCTCCCATTCTACTTATCAGTTCCCTGACAGCTCCACTGCACATTGCTCAACCAGACCCCATCACAGCAAGAACGCTGTCAGTCACATAGTTGAAATTAGTATAAACAGGGCAGAAAATGCCTCCCCAATCACTGGGCATCTGAGCTCCTTTGATAGACCGGGAGAGTGACGTCTACATTAACACACCCATCATGCTTTTTCAGTGCTGTTATACTAATAATCACGGTATTGAGGTCATTGTCTATAAATGGAGACTAACGTACCAGATGTTTTTTAAGAAGACAAGAGAAAGAAAGAGTATGAGACAGAAAAGAGCAGCTTTTTCATAAGTGTGCAGTTTGCTATTCAAAGCTTCAAGAGGGTGAACTGGGAATGTGTTGAAACCTTACAGTTTCTTTTTGTAAAAAAAGATTCTGTTTTGTATAACAAAAAGTACTGTAAACCGAAAAACTTTAGTTGAAAGAAGAAATTATACTCCCACAGCTCCTTCCTAAACACTACAAAACTTGCATGAAAACCATAAAGCAGAAAAAAAGTCACATAAACTCACCAGAACCACTGTTACTGAGCTGCATCTGCAGAACATTCTTAATGGTGTCTTCCATCATTTTCACTTACTTCTCTCAACATAAAGTCTGCTCTTGATTTTCTGCTGAAACTATGTGACATTATGTACCTTTATGAAATAATTACATGCCAGTAATGTCATTTGCACAAATGGTTGTGAGGAATTATGCATGTTATCTCATGTTGTGTAGTATTTATGAAGACATTATAACAGTGTTATTTATTTCATTCAACATTACTGGGTAACTTTATTATAATAAGGTTATAGCTTATTATAATGTCTTTATTAAGACACTCAAAAATCACGATAATAAGTAATTATAAAAGTAATTCAAAAACCAGAAATTAAAAAACCAATAACTGCCAACAATAAAAAAGACAAAAAACTATATGAGGCTTATACAGGTGTGTAATAACTGTATTGCATTACAACACAAATTAAAAGTAAGACATTTTCTGTTGTTAACTTACGGTAAAACAGTATTAATGAACAAAAACTTTTCCTAAGTACTTAAAGGAATAATAAGAAATATGGCATTAAATGTGAGACAGAGTCTTTCAGTCTCTCTTGGCAATAGTGCAACCGATGTTGGTCATTTTTTTACAAGGCAACTCAGCAGAAAAGTGCTTGCAAGACATTATTGTGGTGACCACCCTTAGTGTTTCTTCCTTTGGCATCTATTAAAGTGTATAATGTTCTTTGTAGATTCCCATAACACTGTAATTATGGTCAGGTCACGTCAATGGCCAAACCAGGAATTCAATCCTTTTCCTTTCTGGAAGTTCTAATGATTTGCTTCAATGCTTTGGATCTGAAGTGGTGAAATGGAAATCTATGTCGGCTCAGCTTATGACAACGTAATACTTTTTTAATTAATAACTTTTAATTATTCAAAGATATCCATTTTCGGGAGAGCTTAACCAGACACATAGCATGATAGGATCACTAAATTGTTTGAAATGTACAGTGCCTTGCGAAAGTATTTGGCCCCCTTGAACTTTTCAACCTTTTGCCACATTTCAGGCTTCAAACATAAAGATATAAATTTTTTATTTTATGTGAAGAATCACCAACAAGTGGGACACAATTGTGAAGTGGAACGAAATCTATTGGATTTTTGAAACTTTTTTAACTAATAAAAAAATGAAAAGTGGGGCGTGCAAAATTATTCGGCCCCTTTACTTTCAGTGCAGCAAACTCACTCCAGAAGTTCAGCGAGGATCTCTGAATGATCCAATGTTGTCCTAAATGACTGATGGTGATAAATAGAATCCACCTGTGTGTAATCAAGTCTCTGTATAAATGCACCTGCTCTGTGATAGTCTCAAGGTTCTGTTGAAAGCGCAGAGAGCATCATGAAGACCAAGGAACACACCAGGCAGGTCCGTAATACTGTTGTGGAGAAGTTTAAAGCCTGATTTGGATACAAAAAGATTTCCCAAGCTTCAAACATCCCAAGGAGCACTGTGCAAGCGATCATCTTGAAATGGAAGGAGTATCAGACCACTGCAAATCTACCAAGACCTGGCCGTCCCTCTAAACTTTCAGCTCAGACAAGGAGAAGACTGATCAGAGATGCAGCCAAGAGGCCCATGATCACTCTGGATGAACTGCAGAGAACTACAGCTGAGGTGGGAGAGTCTGTCCATAGGACAACAATCAGTCTTACACTGCACAAATCTGGCCTTTATGGAAGAGTGGCAAGAAGAAAGCCATTTCTCAAAGATATCCATAAAAAGTCTCATCTAAAGTTTGCCACAAGCCACCTGGGAGACACCCCAAACATGTGGAAGAAGGTGCTCTGGTCAGATGAAACCAAAATCGAACTTTTTGGCCACAATGCAAAACGATATGTTTGGCGTAAAAGCAACACAGCTCATCAACCTCAACACACCATCCCCACTGTCAAACATGGTGGTGGCAGCATCATGGTTTGGGCCTGCTTTTCTTCAGCAGGGACAGGGAAGATGGTTAAAATTGAGGGGAAGATGGATGCAGCCAAATACAGGACCATTCTGGATGAAAACCTGTTGGAGTCTGCAAAAGACCTGAAACTGGGACGGAGATTTATCTTCCAACAAGACAATGATCCCAAACATACAGCAAAATCTACAAAGGAATGGTTCACAAATAAACGTATCCAGGTGTTTGAATGGCCAAGTCAAAGTCCAGACCTGAATCCAATCGAGAATCTGTGGAAAGAGCTGAAAACTGCTGTTCACAAACGCTCTCCATCCAACCTCACTGAGCTCGAGCTGTTTTGCAAGGAAGAATGGGCAAGAATTTCAGTCTCTCGATGTGCAAAACTGATAGAGACATACCCCAAGCGACTTGCAGCTGTAATCGCAGCAAAAGGTGGCTCTACAAAGTATTAACGCAAGGGGGCCGAATAATTTTGCACGCCCCACTTTTCATTTTTTTTATTAGTTAAAAAAGTTTCAAAAATCCAATAGATTTCGTTCCACTTCACAATTGTGTCCCACTTGTTGGTGATTCTTCACATAAAATAAAAAATTTATATCTTTATGTTTGAAGCCTGAAATGTGGCAAAAGGTTGAAAAGTTCAAGGGGGCCGAATACTTTCGCAAGGCACTGTACATCAATAGGTACATTAATGCTTGTAAGTTATACCTTTTTCCCTCCATTTAATTGTCATGCCTTCATGTTTTGGGCTTTTTTGCATTTCCCCATTTGTTTTTGCAGGTGTTGATCAGTGCGACTCAAATTGGCACCCCTTGCACTAGTAGAGGAAAGGGCGAAGACTGAGTACACTCTCCTCCAAAATCTCAGAGCCATCCAACATTTTGGACATTGTGTTTCTTCTGTTGCCTGCTAGAGAATTAGCATCAAACACCAGAAAGATGTATTCTAAAATTGCGCTGATTTCAAGAAGGCATTTGTCTGAGTATTGCAGGACAGATTATGGCACATGTTACAAATAAACTACAACATTTGTGTAGGATTTGTTCCTGATGTGCAGCAGTTCTGTTACATTAAGTATGTAAGCAGGGGAGTGACTTTTTCTGAATGGTAGTGTTGTTTGTGTCCTCATGTGGAAAACCCTTCAGCAAAAAGTTTCTGGCAGAAGGGTCATTAACAACATGTGGTATGTATACTTTGCAGAGAACACTCATCTCATGATCAAGACACCTAAGCTCAAGGACAGGATAAGAATGTATGGAATGGGAACAAGCACAGAGAAAGTAAAATAATGACCAATAGCAACTCTCAAACTGCCACACTTGTCACAGTGAGTGGACACAAAACAGGAAGCGGTAGAATTCAGTTAATAAGGCTTCAAACTCTCTAAAGACCTTCAAGACTAAAGTGTCAGGAAGAGTTCTTTCCGGACCCTATGCAGACGACACAATCCAGGGCAGGGTGAGGAAACACTGGGAAAAAGGCATGCAGGATACAGGTAATGAAAAGAGGGGGGCGTGTCCATGAAGTGCTGGTGGTCGGAGGAGGTGTGGCCGAGGCAAACGATCCAGGGATGAGTCAAAAGGGAAATCCAAAACAGGGCAAAAGTCCAGGGCCAGGCAATCCATCCGAGAAAGACGATTAAAAAACCAGAACCATGTTGGGACCGGCAGGGGGAACGGGAACAGGAACAGAAACTAAAACCATAACGGAGCCAGGTGCTTCCAGGTCCCGGGCTCGCATGATGCGGGAACCAATGCAGATCCCGGATTAGCGTCAGCGTCTGGCTTTTAAGGGGGAACTGAAAAGGGTCTGGAACAGGGAACAGGTGCGGGAGATGAAACAAACAAGGAAGGGCTGGAGCGCCCTTAAGAGAAGGGGTAAACGATCGTGACATAAAGGTGCCCTAGAAACCGTATAACCTACTAAATTAGGTACTATAGTGTATGAAAGAACAGGTACAGTATATCATCTGCCCCACCAAAGGCAGACTGTTCAGAGCAAAGGTTTTTAGCTTTCAACAGTCTAATTTTGTCTAGGTCATCCTTTATAGATGCAAAACTTGGACATTGACAACAGAAATAGAACAAAAGCTCTAGATCCCTGCAATGAAGTTGCTCAGAAAGATCCTCTAAGTTTCTCTCACAGACATAAAACAAATGTATTTGTTAAGTAGACCATTAGTGCTCAAGCCTGGTTTGGACAGAAGAAAGCCTGGATAGGCAGCAAGGAGGAGTGAATATACTGTGCATGAATAAGTTGCATTTGCATTTGCCCGAGCAACACCATGGAGATGAAAATGGACAAGGGAAGAGTGAGTTCACGAAAATGAGATAAATCTAAACTAAGTAACTGCAGTTTCATATCTATGGGTGCTGCTTCAAAGTAGGTATCCTATGTCCACTGGTTGAATCAGTTGAATTTTTTCCCTCAGGTTCTGAGCTGCTGTGCAGCGGCTTTGTTCTATTTGAATTCCATAGAGGTCTGTACCTTCTTTGCGACAGTCATTCGTAATAGTTCACTGGAAGGTATATTTGCCGTCTGTTACCTATTTAAAAGATTAGCTGCATTCAAAAAGGAAATAAGCTTTTTCCAACACTATAAATAACTGACATTTTCACTATCCTCTCTTTCATAAATAATATTTTAAGGATAAGTTTAAAGGATAAATCCGAATGATGTCACCCAACAACTCCTAATGTCTTTCCGGGGACAGAGATTAAATTTACTTTCTTGTATTACTGTCATAATTATTTTTGAAGTAAAAATTTGATACCAAATGACAAAAAAAAAACCCTGGGTTTGTCCAAGGTTCTTTCGTCTAAAACCTATAACATACATCTTGTTTTTCAATTAAGTCCTTGGCTTTGGTGACAAGGCAGCAAGTAAAACCTACTTGACTTTGAATGGAATCCCCCAGAGTGGTCTAAGCTATTGAATGGGCTGGGGCAGCATTACCTGGAAGAGTTTTAAATGGGTATTCCAGAGACCCTTGGGTTTTTTCATAGGAGCTGAAACCAATTCTTTATTGATGAGGGAACTGTTAATCTGCAAAATATTTTTTTTCTCTTAAAAAAATTAGTCTAGTCTGAAATTTCGTGACTGTGATTACTAAAGACACTCACTGTCAGTTGCTAGCCTCTTGCTTTTTGCAAGTAGCATGGGACAAGAAACATGTGATGACCATGAGGATCTATATATTAATTTTGTGATAGTAGTTAAGTTTAAAGTGAATGTTCACAACATTCACCTGCTTCTGCGATTGAAGCAGCAGTGTTTATGAGCAGTGGTAATGATTGAAGCAGCACTGTGGACTTGTAACCTGAAAGTTGTGAGTCAAATTCCATGTGGGACACTGCAGTTGTACACTTGAGCCCAGTACTTCACCTGGAAATGCTCCTTTAAAATAACCAACGGTATAAAGTGGTGCAAAGGCAAGTTGCTGTGGGTAAAAGTGTTAACCAAAATAAATAGTCACATAAAATTTAAAATTAGTAATATGTATTAAAGAGGAACTGCAGCCCCAAATTCTCAGACTCATTATTCAACCTCAGTAACAAAATAAATTTAACAAAATTCATCACAAAATTTAACTAATTCCAAATTAAGCATAAAATCGTGAACTTTGTGGAAGTACTGGATTGTCGCTATTTTCGTCACAGACCTCTGGTCTTCTCGCTGGCAAGAGTTCACATGAATTTCAACGTGAAGGGGCCCATCCTGCTCACTAGTCACTGTAATGACTAATGTAATGAGATGTATGAGTGAATAAGTACAGGTTGTGCAGCAGACATTTCACCACAGAACTGTTCCAATGTGATCTTTATGAAGAGTTGCCAGGTAAGTTGTATTTGTGGGGAAAACAGACTTGAAGTTGAATATTTCTATTGGATTAAAGGAGATGTATTCTCATCACTGGACGTTTTGTTGCCTAGTTCTGAATCTCAGAATATGGCACTGCTCATACCTGGAAATTTAATCTATTTTGTGATGTAATAATGTAATAACATCATGCAAATTAGTGCAATAAAGGTTTTACATGTTACTCATCAATGCATACATCAAAGCCAATTCGTTCTAACCCAGAAATCTAAAAAGAACATTGCAGTTCTTCTTTAATATGTAGATACATTTAGAGTCCCTTGTTTCAGTCATGCACTGACTATAAGGTAAAGATACACAAATCATAGAAGGCTGAAATTAAAATTGAAATGTGGATCTGCATTTAATGCTCTTCTGTAAAAACAATGGACTTGCAAAATAATCATTATGACCATTTTATTATTTATTCAAACATTACACCAGAGGTGCTATTCATCTTCATGCACAAACTGGGAAATGAAGATGTGCACCTTAACATTCACTGTACACTGTATCTCATCAAAAATAATGGTTTTGGAACGATCAATGTGCTCTCATTTTTTTTAGAATGACAAATGTCCCGGCAAATATGTATGTCTTGAATAGAACCAGTTTAAGCAAATGGTGCAAAATCAATTTAAAATACTCAGTAGTAATGGGAAAGGAATGTAACCAAATTGTGATCTCTTTGGTTCATAAAACGGACAGTGTATTATTCAAAACTTAGCAGGTTCTAAATTTTTATTTCATTACATTACAACATTACAGTCTATGATCAATGAAATATGCTTTTTACAGAGCTCTATATTGAACTCTGTCCTTATTTATATTTATAGTACTTGTATGTCACTACTTAAAATACAAATTTCTTTAAAACAGTCAAACATATGCTTTGAATTAGAGATGTTACATGTTTGAATTGGAAATGTCCAGAATCATATCACAACACCTGTGCTTCACTATCATATATATTTTAGATACTGTATATTTTTACTTGTCTGATAAAATAGTTCCAGACATTTAATGCATTAGTCTTTTTGGTTGTTCCTTATTGTAAAATCCAGTAGATTCTCAGATAACTGTATATAGCCTTACATGGTTCACAAACAAGGTTTTCAGGGCAGCTACTGCAGTGACGATAATAATGTGGCCGTTAGCTATCACTGTTGGTGAATATGAAGCCCCTATCTATCTGCTTATAGGACCCAGGTTGTGAAAGAGTGTACCACAGATCTATAAAAAAAAGAAATGCAAGAGCTCTCTGATGAAAGGAGGAAAGGGCATTTTATATGTCGTGCATGTATAAAACGTTTTTAAAAATGTTAACTTACTGTACTTTACCTGAAAGAAGACGTTCCCGGGTTAAATGTGTATTCAATGTATGAATTCATGCATGCTTTTTCACATACTTGCACACAGTGCAGTTTTCTTCAAGAACAAACACAGAAAGATGCAGCTAAGGCCAGTCATAACAAAAGCCAAGATTTCTTGGCAAAACTAAAAACACAGCACTTGGCCAATGCAGGATCTGGCATGGAACACAAGATAGAGTTCAGAAAATGACAATCTTTATTAGCCAGTAATGAGATTAATGGGCTTGGAAACTGCAAATTTAAAATAAAATCAGCATTTTCTAAGGAAATACTAACATAACATCTTGTTATATGAAGTTAATAGTTAGTGTCGTTTCTTCTAAGTGAGAGCAATCACCTAGATCCCATTTTCATGTCCTATTTAGGTAACAAAGAATATTACATAAAACTGTTTCATGGGTTTTCTAAATGAAGTTTTATGTGTCGTGTCTTGTTGTTGCAGGAGGATGTACAGTGTTGTGCAGAGAAGAGAAGCCTGAGTTCCAGAGTCTTGTGGCTTTTGGAGGTACTTTTCAATTAGCAACTGGTTAACACATAAAAAAACAGTGAATTAGTGAAACAGATAATTAGTTCAATTAAGAAATCTATCTCATAGAATGTATAGTAGAGGACTCTCAGGCTTTGAAGGACTGGAGTTGACCACCATTGGTGAAGTGGATCAAAAATTGAGAATAAAGAATAAACTGGGTTGTTGGTCATTTTGGACTTGACACTCTATGGCAGGGGTGGGGAACGTCCGAAATCATTTGGTCTGGCCCTGCCAAGGCAACCGGAGGCTTAGAGCTTGGCGATAATTCGATAATGATAATTATAGCGATATAATTTTCCTCGATATAATTTTAACAAAAGTTCGATAAATGTTCATGCTTTGTGCATGATACGCCCATGCGCACAAAATACTGCGCGAGTGCGTGTGCGTGTTGCAGACCGGGCACTAACAGATTTAATGTTTCTGCTGTTTGGGAAGTGCTGTGTTCTTAAAATAAAGAGTTGTTTAATTTACCAATTAACTGTCTGGTTTCTTCAATTTTCACTCAGGAGAAAAATCTGCCTTTAAACTTCAAAGAAATAATGATTTGACATTTATGGTGATAATTATCGATATCGACTGATATGAACATTTTTATTGTGATAATGTTTTTGGCCATATCGCCCAGCTCTACGCAGGCGGGACTCGAAATTCAATAAATCTAGGAGCTTTTTTCATAGCAACATAAATTTATATTAAGTGAATCATAATAATAACGTAAATTTTGAGGGACAAGCAAGGAACGTCCATTACGGGATAGACAGGACACATACGAGTACATGACGGGACAGACACGCATGCTTCTCGCCGGCTGCCCGCGGCCCGTCTTCCTGTATTGCGGTGACTCAGAGGACAGTCAGTGCCAGGCAGGCTGGGAGTGTACACGTTGCGAAAGTGTTAACACACTGTGTTTTATGAACTGCGGGATGAAGTCAAGCAGTTCATGGAGATGAAGGGAAAACCTGTCAGGGAACTCAATGATAGCAAGTGGCTGTTTGATCGACTGCGCTCCAGACTGACCGACGCAAACCTGGAAAAGCAGTTGCGAGTAGCAACATCATCAATACCAGCTAACATCACACGCCTCACCAAAGAGAAGCAGTTCCAGCCATCACATTAGGGGTGAGCAGGCTAATTTTTAAATTGATAATTTTGTATGGCCCGCGTGTGATGTTATAAATATCCAAATGGCCCTTGGCAGAAAAAAGGTTCTCCACCCCTGATCTATGGCAATGGACTATCCTTCCAGGTTATGGCACACCCACTGTACACTTACAGTAGGCCTGCAGCTCAACAGTGAGGTATTTCAAGTGTGTTAATAATGTTTAGGTACTTTATGAATGTTGGCTTCTTTATTGGGAATCTCCTACAATCGTTTACCTGAAAAAAGGACATTCCAGAGATAAATAATGTGCACTGTATGCATGAGTGCATGCAAGCATGCTTACCTTAATTTCAGGGTTTTAAAGACATGGAGCTGTAATTTCAATCAATCAATCAGTCAGTCAATCCATCCATTTTCTAACCACTTCATCAAATTTGTGTGGAAGCCAGAGTCTATCCCAGAACGCAACAGGTGCAATGATATCCTGGGCTGCACATCAGTCCATCACAGGGTACACACAGACACAGTCTCAAACAATTTTCCCAGAAGCCAATTAACCCACCAGTATATCTTTGAACTGTGGTTGGGAACTAAAACACCTGGATAACACCCCTGGTCTGGAACTTAACATAGGGCCCCAGAGCAATGCTAATCACGGCCACTGTGCCACTCCATCAGTTAATGTTTCTTTTTTTATTTTGACATTATTTTTTATTTAACTGTATAAACATCCAATTTGGAGCTGCCAATTGTCTTAAGAGTACTCATCAATCTGGCAATACTTTCTGCTCGTGCTCTAGAGAGCTTGAGATGCACAAGTACCTCTCAAAAATGGGCCGAGCTGCAAAGGTTTTTGTGATCTGACACATCACAAGCTCCACAGCTCCCCCTTGGAGAATTCAGCATTCGGTGGGGGAATGGCTCATTTCTTGCCAGCGTTGCTATAAACCTTCAAGCACCAGGCAAGTCACAGGCGTCAGAAGGCCAAAGGCACTGTCAAGTCCCAAACCTAAACAGGCACAGTCCAAACCTTGTTGAGTTCAGTCATGCACCTTGTTGAGAGTGATTTTTCCATTCTATTTTTAAGCGTTGGAATATTTCTGAGATTTCTAGGAAGAAAACATTCGAAAGCGTGGAAGCTGGACAACTAAAACAATGGGCAGTAACTACTACACAATATAGGTCAACAAAAGTAAAAAAAAAATGCAGTGTTGGCAGAATGCAGATCTCTATTTAAGATTCAACGGTTTTAAATGTTCATGTAACTATGGTACCAGACCATATGGAGTCTTGAATGTAAGAAGAATAATTTCATGCTGTATTCTTTGAGTTACAGGCATCCAGTGAAGGCTTGACAAAATTAGGATTATGTGCTCTTGGATCCTAGAAAGCTTCATGATTCACATCTCACAGTTCTGAACCAGATTAAACTTGGCTACAGTTGTTTTTGGATGGCCTGCAGTAGGGGCATTACAGTAATACAATACTGATGACACAAAAGCTTGAATTAAAGTTAACTATGCAGCCTTGCTAACGAGGAACAAACACAAGCATCACTGCTAAAATGGAAAAAGTAAGTTTTGCAGACAGTTTAAATGTGTGCACGAAAGGGCAGTTCTTGCTCAAATGTATGACAGCATACATTTAGAAACTAACAAGGTAATAATACAATAAACAAGACTCAGAAATGAGTCTTGGGATATTCCAAAAGTCATTAAGGCAATATGGAATGAACGATGCCCAGTCAGAACAGAATGGGATCACTGTACCACTAACCACAGTCCCAAAACATCCAAGGAAATCAATTGTCCACCTTGAAAAATGAATTTTAGTGCTCAAAAGAATGAGCTCCACAAAACATTAAAACAGTTTTCAATGCAGTTTTTATCATGAAACTACTGTGTGGATATCAGCAACGCTATGTACAAAGTGTACAACTGTGAAAGGTTTTTAATTTCTAGTTGCTCTAATTGGGTACTTTTCAGTCACCTTGTTGGTGTCTCATTTTGGGTTATTAGTTACCTGTCTAGACTGTAGGTTGCTGTTCTATAACTTATTACTCACTGTATGATTCTAATTTAGTGACCTTGCCACCTACTAGTTTCAACTTTCACATCTCCAAAGCAAAGGTAGCCTGGGCATAGTTTGTACTTTGTCTCAGAGACTTCCGAGGCATTCCAGGCTGCTGCTGCAAGTGGTGTTGTTGGGCCAACAGGTGGCGCTCTTTCTTCTGGACTAGGAATTCCAAACCTACCCCTCAGAAAAACCCTTAGTCCAGGATTTGGTCGAACTACTTGGTCAGTAAAGATTCCTTGGCCCAGTTTGTGAACCCTGGTGTCTTGGCTGCATTCCACTCTGGAGCTTCCGAAAGTTCCCCCTTAATCCAGTTCAGTGTGCTTTGGGATCCTAAACGATGGGAAGTGCTGTATAAATGTAAGGAATAATTTTGTTTGAGACACATAGATTCTGAAGCCCATCATTCATATAGGTCGGGTTCCGCTGCCTGAGAACACTTTTTGATGTAGTGCATAGTGCACCGCGACATCCAGGCCCCCACGAGTTTTGGAAAAAAACATTTCAGCAAGGATCACGAAACCAGTTGTCTTAAATCTGACTTGGGCCCCAAAATCCAACCTGAGATTAAAAATTCTGTAAGTAATGTGTAAATACTGATCCTAACCTTACCTGAGGTGTCCACTGAGCATTTCCGCGAACTCTATCTGAAGTTCTCTGGGCATAGGATTTTGACATGTTCCCCAAACCAAAAGGAATGAGTGGGAAACAATGAAGACCACGGATAGAAGCACTTGCATTTGAATGAGTTTCAATCATGCTTGGTTACTCGTGTGATCCGACTGAGTCAGTTTTGGAATACAACTGCCGTGCTGTGCACCACGACATCCAGACCCCCCGGAGTTTTGGAAAAAAAATATTCAGCTAGGATCACAAAATCACTTGTCTTAAACTTGACTTCGGCCCCAAAATCCAACCTGAGATTAAAAATTCTGTAAGTAATGTGTAAATGCTGATCCTAACCCTACCTGGGGTGTCAACTGAGCATTTCCGCTAACTCTATCTGAAGTTCTCTTGGCATAGAATTTTGACATGTTCCCCAAACCAAAAGGAATGAGTGGGAAACAATGAAGCCAAGGATAGAAGCACTTGCATTTGAATTACTATTCAATCATGCTTGGTTACTCGTGTGATCCAACTGAATCAGTTTTGGAATACAGCTGCCACGCGGTTCATCTCCATTTTGACTCCTTCCATCTTTCTTTTCCACTTAGCACCCACTAATGATGTATTTGGCACCATCCCTCGTGTGATTCCAATGACATCATTCTCACCAGCTAATGCAGTATCTTCTACATCTCCATTTTGCTGGACATATATTGAGGTATAAGCATTCAGGTCCTCTGAGAGCTCAGATGAGGCTCTGGACCATTTGACATCGTGAGGCCCCATCATTGTTTGGGAAGAGGGGTAAGAAATATTTTAACGTAAAGAATGGCATGATGGAAAGATTAAGGCGGGCATTTTCAAACTCCTCATTTTGATGCACCCTTGTCTGAGGTGAGGCCCGGGCCAACCCCCCCCCATAGGTCCTGTAAGCATTTAATTACTAATTTCTTTAATGGTTTGATTTAAGCTTAGACTCTCTTTTTACACCTTTGCCTGTGTCTGAGCCTCAGGGATTGTACTTAAAAATGACACTCATTTAATTCGGTAGATGCTTGCTCCAGGTCAGCTTGTGCCCATCTGAATCTGAGTAAGCTAACACTAGTTGATGTTTGGTAGAAAGAAGCTTTGAGAGGCTGCTTTGCTGCTGTTGTATTCCTTCAAGAAAGTCTCCAGTCTCGTCCATTGTGGGTTTTTATATGTTCTGATCCCTTTAGTCACCTTGGTTGATTTTTGTAAGCCATGCTAAACAGCTAAATTGGTCATTTTTGCTCATTTCAAGTAGGCAATGCAAGCATATGAATTACAATGAGTAAAAGTGCATTCTAAGAAAAAAATGTATTAACAAAAAACTATTACAGACATTTGTTATGTACTGAAGATCCTGTATTATTCATTGGCCTTTCAAAATTAAATGGGAAATCCTGCATTTTCATCATGCATCTATCTATACATTGTATATACATGTAACGTTTAGTGGGCAGTTGAGATTTTGGGTTCCATTTTGAGAATTTTAATTTTTTTTTTAATTGAGTATATTTCAGTAATTTCTTGATTATCTCCATGTTCATTTAATGATATACAACTCTGCAACAGTTAATTGTAGAGTGGAAGTGGAGTGTAGGAGGAATATTCCAAATGTATTAGGACTGTATTAAAAAAACATCTGTGATAACTTATGTGAAAGTACTGTAAAAGTCTTTGAAACATTGATTCAAATCATTAATGTGTTCTTTTAGTGCTGGCTTGGAGTTATTTAACTAAAAGCCAATTAGAACATGTAGCATGGGCTACATTTGTTTGCTTTTAGCGCTGAGAACAGCACATTTTGCCCATTTTTGTAATTTTTGTAATAATGAGATGTTTTTTTCAAATAAATTTGAGAAGCATATTAAAAAAGCAGAAGTGAGGTTGAAGTGATAAGAAAATGCGAATGTACTCTTTTTAACTCTTACTGCACTTGGAAAGCACTAAAGTTAAATACTGTAAATCTAAATTGAAAAAGTCATTCAAGTGGTTTTGTCTTTGCTGGTTCTCATATTTCACCGATTTCAGTTCAAAATGTTTCTAAGATTACTGTGCATTCAGAACATCTGTAAATCACATTTATGAAATGTGGTCACTGTAAGATTGATAAATTACACACAACATAAAACATTAAGCACAGGATTTAATGTGGTTAAACTCTCAAACATACTTGCATAACGCATGAAGAATATTAGATTAGTTTCTGTGAGTGAAAAACTGGACAGAATTGAGATAATGGGATAAAATCAGTGGAATTAATCTAAAAGCAGGCCAGGGTAAAGGTGATTAAAGTTTGGAAAGTATTTAAAACACATATCCCAGAAGGGACAAGCATGTTTTTTATTATAGTATTCCAGATGTTCTAAAGTATTTTTAATAATTAACAGAGTTTTTTAAAATAGAAGTTTGTGAGATGGTAAAATTCTCGTGCTGTCCCCCCTCCTGTACAGTATATATATATTACCTGTTGTACTCCCCAATATTCATCTCTTGCAACTCTCCTTCCACCTCATTCTCACACTTGCAGCGGCTCTCTGGCTCATTCCTCATGACGAGAGGGGGGTTCTGTCCACATCCTTGCAGGCAGGCTGCCGTGGTGCTGAATGTTTGCTCACTGGAGAGGCTGCTGTTGAGGGGTTCACATGGGCTGCCATGGTGCTGTCAAGTGGTGCTCCACCTAATCGTAGTCTTGCTGGTGCACCAAGGGGAATACGAGAGAATAGTCGGGGCTCACCCAAGTGAGGTTCACTTCCGGCGCATCCAATCTTGTAAGGAGCCAACCAAGGGACACATCACTACTACTTACTGGTTGTCGGCATTCGTGTGTACTGTATGATAATTCCTTGACTGTAAACCTACAACACCTGTGCACTTCCCTGACAGCGTATCCGACAAATAAAAGGTTGTAAGACTTTGTTACACTTTACTTGCCTTTTAAAATAAGGAAGATTGAGTTTTGGGGACATGCTTTTGTCCATAACCATGTCATTGGAATTGCGAGGACAAATAAAAAATATCTGTGCCAAATTCAAGTGACTACTACACAGTACTTAAATAAGTTAAATGGGTTAGGATTCCATTTTTATCAAGTACAGTGCATAAAATGGCGTGGCAGTTGCACAGGGAAGCGGTTAATGAAAAACACTGACAACTCATAGTGTTTCAGCTTGTTCGAGATTGAATGAGTGTGCTCGAGCTTTGGTGTAGCAGACATTTGGAACCACATATGCTAGGAGCTTTTCTTCCTGCTTGTTGGAGCTCTGCAGGAGAAGGAACGTGTTACTTTTACACCAGTGAATCCCAATCCTGGTTCTGGTGACTCACACACCTGCTGGTTTTTATTTCAGCCGAGCCCTCAGTTACACAATGAAACCCATCATTAACTTAATAATAATATTAGTTTGAACTGCTTGTTCCCAGCTCTTAAAGATGTTGGAGCTTCAACTGTTGTAATTTTAGAGTAAAGTCCTGAACACGAAATATTCCAATGAAGCAACTTCTTAGATCAATTAAGGCTTCAGTTTGCTAATGAAAGTGGGATGGAATGAAACACATTAGTTGTGTGGGTCACCAGGACCAGGACTGGAAACCCCTGGTTTACACAGTACTGTAGGTACTGTAATTGGATTGGTAAGGTGATACTTCTGTAAGACAAGCTACAGTATCTTGACGTTCAGTTTCCAGGTTTTGCTTTCCAGGGTTGCGTTTTTTTTTCCTGCATGTCATTTATGAAGTGGCTGGAAACAACTAACATTCCCCTAACCTGACTCAGTAACAAATCAACAACAAATACATTTGCACATAACATTCCAAAGAACTTATCCCTAGTAAGAACAAATAGTTATGGAGAAAAGGAATGCTTGGCAACTGCTGTTTAAAATATGACCTTTACTATAAGTGGTGAAATCTGTGAATTTAATGAACCTATTTCTAAGAATAGGCTTGTGGTAATACTCATTTGCCAAGCTGGGCAGCTGGAAACAATCAAACTTAAATAGCTGCTATATGTTCAGCATGCAGCAAGCCAGTCCAGGTAAACAGTCCATTTTCATGTTGCAGATGTCAAGACATAAGTGTGTTTCCTAAATTAACCACAGAAGCTTTACGACTGAAATTAAATAGATCAAATATCCATTATCAATAGTTTTGATAATAATGGTTGTTTGAAGTGAGAACTTAAAGAAAAGTTTTACAATTCACTCAATTGCAAAATAGGGAGAAAAGATGGTGGCATTTATAATCTGTATAGTGTAGCTTTTGCATTCACACTTTTTGGCTAACTCATAGAACAGAATCCTGTAAATCAGAGAAATATACTGTACCTTGCAGGGCTACAAATTAAATTGGTAAAACTTATCTCTTCATACTTTGCATTTCACAGTATTTGTCATAGACATTTCTTCAAGGGGGCATAAAGCATAAAAAGCTTTTACTACCCAGAACAAAATGGCGTCATTTAACAGACACTGGGGAGTAAGTGGATTGCAGTCTATCACATCTGCTCTTCTATGCATAAATACTTGTTGGCTGCCCTCATCTCTGCACCCATCTGTTCCAGCCCCCCTCTTTCCACTCCATCTTTACCTTTATGGCAGCTTCCTGGCTCATTCCTCATTAATCAGGGACACTGCTGATCTTCACCCAACACTGACATATCCACAGCCAGGCAATTTAATACCAAAGGACGTTTTTTCTTGACTTTCATAGGATTGTTTAATCTTTCTTAGAATTTAACCAAAATACTATCCATGTATTTCAGTCATTTGGTCAAACATTAATTAATGTGGTAACGTAGGGAACGTTTATTTGGCGTAACTTGTCTGGCTGAAGGAATGGGAGCCAGCCAATGAGGATGAGGCTGACAGGACCCTCCATATCATGTCTAGGAATGAGCCAGGGAGCTGCTACAAGAGTGAGGATGGGTTGGAGTGTGGGATGTGAAAATGAAGTGGAAAGAGGTGTTCAGGAGGCATGATATCTGTACATATGACAGCACAAATGGGGGAGATTATAGCTTGACCTCCTCCCAAACTACTGTTTAAAAAAGTCCACAGGGCTAGATTCATTAAGAAAACATTAAACTATTTTGGCAATCAAAAAGGATCAAAGTACCAGCTGGAGACTATGTAGTCAGGAAACATTAAGTGAGCATGCATGAAATTGCTGGTTGGAAAAGAGAAGTAATTTACAAAGTGAACTAATTTGGCAAGACACCGGTGAAATGAGGGCATGTAAGAAGCACATGAACAGATTAGTTTCCAGTCAACATGGACAAAAGCAGCGAGCAGGCATCCCCTGGAAGACCACATTGTGTTAGGAGATGGAGGGCACTAAGACCCCATGATGTGAATCTCCAAGCAATTACACTGACAGATTTTCCTCCTGTAGAATTTTCTTTTCTCCTGAAAAAGGGTTAAGGCTTCCCTTTTATAAGGGATCTCTGTGTCTCGGACCACATGTCTGTGACAACAGATGCCAGCTGTGACCAGGCCCTTATCAAGCTGACCAGTCTCTGGAGCTTTTACAAAAACGTTGCCTAGGAATCTGAAAGGAAACCCTAATTTACTGCAGCAACAGCTCTGAGGAACTGTATGATCACACAAGTATTTCCAGTTCACGTGACTTTCATTGACATAAACACTAGATCACCTAGTTTCAAATGCCCAAAGAAACTGCATGCATTATAAATCAGGTGTCTCTAAACTCTGGCCAAGTATGGTTGCTATGTCTCCAGCTTTTCTACATCTCTTTAAAGCACCAGCACTTGAATTGATCCAATTTATCCAATATGGAGTTGATTTAGGTTATTAAGAGCGAAGCTGGAAGGAAATCCTGTAGACTCTGGTCCTCTGGAGACCCTGTTATATTATGTTATATATGAAGGGATGTTCATTTTAGTACAATATATTTTTGACCTGAATTCAACTAAAACAGTGAACTACGTATAGCATGTTAAAATTATTTTACAAAGAAACTGTTAAAGTCAGTTTGCACTGTAAAGTTTCATAATTGAGGCCACAATGTCTTCACATTTGAGACAGATGTCTGGGATATAGTTGAGGAGGGTAAAGTATCTCTAAGTATTTAATCAGTATACCAGGCAGAAGTGTGAAGTTGTGGTTAGGGTTAACCTTATACCTGGAAGCTATACAGACAACAAGATCTGTAATAACCACCCACAAAAGAAATGTTGAAAAATTACTCTTTTAACTTTTAACAAGACTTGGAGATGATATTAGCTTTCAAATGATGTACATACAAGATGAAACACCTCACTTTACATCACAGACAAAATATACAATAGGAGTAACATTTTAAAAGACTTCCAAAAACCTGAACACACCATATCATATGCATTACCATTATTGCTTGTTCAAGGAACTCTAACAGGTCAATTAAGGTGTCACGATTGTAGTCCCTCCTCCTTAAGGGCGCTCCGGGTCTTCCTTGTTTGCCTCATTCACCGCACCTGTCCCCTGTTCCCAGTCCACCTTAAAAGCCAGGCGCTGACGTTAATCCTCTGCATCTGATCTCTGTATCGTGCGAGTCCAGGACCTGGAAGCGGCTGGTCCCGTTAAGGTTTTAATCTCTGTTCCCGTCCCCATTCCGCCGGTTCCAACCCGGCTCTAGTTTTTATCTTGTCTGTTTTTGGATGGACCTCCCGGTTTTGGACTTTTGCTTTCGTTTTGGATTCCCCTTTGGATTTCTGCTGGATTGTTTGCCCCGGACGCACCCCCCTGAACACCAGCGCACCAAGGACACGCCCCCCTGTTTTGATCCCCGTTTCCTGCATTGCTTTTCCCCCAGTGTTTCCTCACAATTCTGGATTGTGTCATCTGCATAGGGTCATGAAGAACTGTTCGTTACATAAGGAAGATCAACCTTTTCTAAATCCATGTTATCTCCTAGTATCTTATTTCCAAATACACAATCCTTTAGTTCAGTGTTAATCATTGTTTTCATTACCTTACATGTAATAGATGTCAGACATACTGTATTGTTCTATGATTACCTGTATCAGTTTGGTCATCCTTTTTATAGAATTAAACTATAATAGGAAGTCTCCAGTCCCAGGATATTACCTATTGAGTGACAATTGGAAGAGTGGCTTCAGAATGGCATTTTTATTTCCTTAAGTACACATGATAAGATACCAGGAGGACCTGTAGATTTGTTAATCTTGTGCTTCTTGTCATTGCTGGCCCTCTCACTGCAGAGCGCTGTGGAATAGGCGAGTTCTGGCCACGCCTCTTCCACCTGTCAGTCAGGCCAGTTGCCGTGGGGATGCAATTACACAGGAAGCTCGCTCTACCTCTTAGTAATTGGCTCCTCCCCCATCTACTGGTTATTTAAGGTCAGGCTGGCCAGTTCTCTGTGCTCGGTGATAGAGTTTCTCTCTGAGACACTGGTTTGTCCCTAGCTTTGTTTATGTTTCTTACCGGACTTTCAACCCTGCTTTGGATCTTCCTCATGTCACACTCAGCTAATTACCTGGATTGCATCGTTAGACCTTGGCTTTTAGATCTTCCTTTGTGTCTCCGCTGTGTCTTTGAACTCGTTTCCTGACTACGATTCTGGACTGTATTTTGCCCTTTTGGAACACACACTGTCACGCTCTTTACATCAAGAGGTTGCTCCTGTGCTGTCCTGTTCCGAGTTTCCTTGTGCTTTACTGGTTCTTCCCGTGTGTCTTGTTGTCTGGAGCTTTATATTTCCGGGTCTCCCTATCCTCCTGGCTCAGCATTGGGATTCAGTTGTCGAGATGCTCGCCTCACCAGGTCGCCCCACGTCCGCTACCTGAGGGCTCCTGTCTTGTTCCGACTCCGCCCGATACCTTGAGCCCCGACCGAACCCCCGTGTTTGCTCCGTTCCTGCCGCTACGCATAGGGTCCCCCCGTCTCGCCGGTCTCTCTCCACGGCTAGCCCCCGGCTTCCGTGACACACACTTGCTGCTCACCACCTGCCTGCACCTGCTCTAGGGTTTGTCTTGCCCCCCTTGGACCACTCTTATACTGTAGTTCCACCGTAAGCAGAGGTCATTACACATCTAGTAGCTGAAACTCTTCTGCCTCTTCCCCTCTTCTGTTGACCATTGACCATTTGCAGTTATTTCCAGAGGTACTGTATATTTCACCTCTTCCTTTATTGTTCTTTTGCTGTTGTAATACGGAAACAACCTTTTCACACCTGAAGAAGGCTCCACGGCCAAAACGTTGTGTCTTCTGTCTTCTCTTTTCAGCATGGAATAAACCTATTACTTGTTCCATCTTCCTCTTGACCTTGTCCCATATGCTTTTTTTTTAACCTGGGCTTGCAAGTCATTGTCCACCTGTTCTTTAAAAAGAGCGTTCAATCCCTAGTAAGTGAATTATTCACGAGGAATCAGAAACTGCCTCTTTCTCTACCAACTTTAATGGGGGCGTATGTCCCGTTTGATAATTTCATTCTAGTTTTTTCCTAATTCATTTCCTGAGTTTAACATAGTATAGTGCTGCTCTTTTCCTCCAATGCTAATTTGCTTTTTTTACAATACAGCTAATGTCTCAAAAGAATATTCAATGACTATATCCACTACAGTATACTTTTTTGAAAAGAAAATTAGAAATCATGAATTGAAGTCAAACATTTATGTTTCCAAGGATTTACTTGTTCCCCCCCCCCTACTAGAGCAGAACCAAGATTCTGACTTATGGTTCCTTTTAAGAGAGGGGTGGGCCAGGTTGCAATTGACAAAATGACCTCTCCTTTGCTTGGTCTTTCTTATATTCTTAATTTACTGGTTCTGTTGGTTCATATGTTAGAAAATATTATCAAGACATTGAAAACAGTTTACCTGATTTATTTCCAAATTCTGTCTTAACTTTTATTTAGATTAAGAGCCCACATTTGGCTGGAATAATTCCATTCCATATTATAGACTTTCTAACAGGGAGTTCCTCAATGTCTAAGTTTAATGAATTCCAGGCACAGCTGAGGCATCCTTACAACTTTCCCATCTTTGGTCATCTCTAACTTTTCTGCTGAGAACAGAAAACAACAGGGACAGAGATGAAAGTTGAGGGGGAACCTCTGCTGTATATCTAGCATTGACACAATTTGTAATGCTAGATTGTGTCATTGTCCTGTTGTAATTTACAACACACCACAAATCACATGTGAGAACTTCATGTGCTCCCCGTAAAGTTAACCAATCCCATGAAAAGTCAAGGTAAGGAGAAGACTGAATATGAATTCAGTCATAATTCATGAATAACCCTCAAGTATTTCTGATCTCTAGAAATTAGGGATTTGTGAGACTAACTATAGCCTGACCGCAGTGGTATATAACAACTGTAGCAACACATAAACCAAGAGTTAAACAGCGACTTAAAAATTGTCTATTCCTTCTTGACTCTAGAAACAGCCTCTAGGTTCCCTATATAAACATCCATATGATAGGTTTGTGTAACCATGCACTCTTATGCCATAAATCAAATGCAGTCATTAATTCAGATAATATAACTAAGAAAATATTTGAAAATAATCATGGACTACAATGCCAACATCAACAATATAGCTGCGTTACATTTTATTTATGTTCCTCATCTAGTTGAAAAACACTTCTGTAATACCCTGGGCTGTAATTATTTTCTTTGTTCAACTTCACTGCAACATGCTAGTGGGAGCTTTAAAAGAAGTTTACATTCTGTCATCAGCAGTGTGGTCCTGTTCAGTAATATAAGGGTTTGGAAGTGTCAGAATTATGTATCTCAAGGTAAATAAAGAAACAGGTGTCTGGTAAATCTCTCCATAAATAATGGAATCAGAAATCTCAGAAATGAGGTTGATGTATGAAATTCTCAACTTTAATTAGGTATTTACCAAATGCAATAGACATGTACAAGAGATACATGTGCAATTATCAAATTGTTTTACTCAGTCATAGATTGGCCAGCCTATGGATAAGTGGATATGTCAAAGGGAGCAATTTCTATTTCAAGGGCAGGCAGAAGCCTTTGTAACCCGCTAAAAAGTATTGCAGACAATATTGCCAAAGCAGGCTTGTAAGTATTCAGATTTGAGAGAAGTAACTCGAAAACAGAGAAAAGACGTAGACCTGTCTTTTCCTATAAGCAGACTTCGCACTCTGCGGTAGATAAGAAGTTGCCTACAGGAAAAATCACCCATCCCCCCAAGCTCAAAATAAACTTGCATGTTGACATTTTGATCAAATAAAGTCAATGGCTGAATAAAAAGTAAATTATAGTATAGAATTCCTTAAATGTCTGTTGGCATAAATGAGATTAATACTTCAGATATGGCCATAGAACCTTGAAAGGTAACCCTTTAGCCATTTGAAATGACATATTTTTTAAATGTATAATCAACAAGTAATTAACATTCCAATATACATTAATAAACAATTTATGTATGGGAATAATTGGAGTATTGTTAATAAATATGCAAATAAACAGTAGATGTTATCTCCTTCAAGGTTCTTAACACGCAAAAATATCCCCTGTACTGTATAAAATGTTATACAGAATTAGTCACCCCTAATCAAAAGTGATACTTTCTATTGTTCTTAACCTGGGGTGCCCACACTCCCTATGGGTGCAGAAGTAACGTATAATTTAAATATAGAAAACCCACCCATTATACAAATCGTTCTGTTTATATTTGTATGATCTGTGCTTAATTATTATTTAATCATAAATTAATTTATGAGAATTCAACCATAACGTTTTTAATAAAACTTGAAATGATGATTAAAACCACCTCCCCTCTAGGATTAAAAACCTGATGTGTTGCAGTGCAGTCAGCTGCTCATTTTTTTTCCGCTAGTATGCGGACACTTTTACCATAAAGGAAGAGTTTCTCTTTTGCAAGCAACCAAGAAGGCTTGAAACATTCTTGAAAAAGTCAAACGTTTCTTTGCCAATCGGGGGTTGGATTGGAAGGAACACCTGGGCACAAGATGCACTGATGGAGTGTCTTCTCTGCTGGGAAACAACTCAGGATTTTCCTCCTCAGTGAAGAAAGAAGCTTCACAAGCCATTGTGACTCATTGCTTCCTATACCGTCATACTCTGGCTTTTAAATCGCTTCCAGAAACTTTGATAGATGTCCTGTCAACAGCTGAACAAGTAGCCTTTAGTAGAATTTTATTCAAGTCAGAGCCCTGAACCCTCAAATCATTATGGAATTAACTGTATTAACTGTTACAGTGTCTTGGATTGAGGAAATGTTGAAATCAAAATGTGTTTTATAATACGTTTTTGATTTTACACATTATACATTTCTTAATCAATTAAACAACCTTGAAGCACAATGAAAATCGATACCAATTTTTTTTAGAGGGGGGAGCGAGGTTACCATGTATTGCAGAAGGGGGTATAGGACCTCCAAAAGGTTAAGACCCCTGTCCTAATGAAATATTCTACAATGAATGCTGGCTATATCAAGCACCTACTGCTTCAACCCGGTGAGCTGTGTATTCTGTGGTCAGAAAATACTGACGCCTCGGTTCTGACTCCAGTGCAGATCTTCTCCATTACAACTGCAGCCTAAAAATATTTTCTGACATATTATTTTTATATGCTGCAAAATATGGATAACTGTCATTTTTATTATTAACTTAGTCTTTAGGATGCTTGACGTTTCTAGTTTGTAGCTAATTGACTGGTGGATCTCAAGTAGCCATTTCTAGCAACAGACCAGGTTATCAGCTGCAAAATCAGCTTGTTCAACATTCCACATTCAAACAACAATTTGCATAAAGAAGTGCCTCCTGCTCTCAGTGTTACATGTGTTTGCATGTGTCCTCTTGTGCCCTCTGGCGAATGTTTCACTGTTTATTCTGAAGAATTCCGTTGAGTTGACCCGGTCAATGACATTGGAGGATTTTGGGTACTTGTATCAGGTCCCTTGTACTCTTCTCTGATCAAGACAACTGGAAAGGTCCAGTTCCTTCAGCCTGTCAGTGTAGGATATGCCTTCTAGCCTGGAAATTCATTGTATCTTGTTGCAGTTTTCTGGACTGATTCAGGAGCACCTTTATTTTGAACACAATTACTAAAATTGTACACAATATTCTAAATGGGGCCACTTTTTACTCTCCATCCTAACATTATACTTGTCTTTTTGTTTGCCTTATTGCTTTTATAGTGCAGCTTATGTCTATATCTTCTAGACATTCTACAGTATAAAAACAATATTTCAACATAAATGCATCAGTCTTTTTCTTTTAAATCAGTAGCTTAATTTTCTTACTTGCGCTGTGACAGAGCGGTGGGGGTGGCTCCGCCGCGAGCACCAGTAGAAACTCGATGCCCGGGTGAGCAGATGGAAGCACCTGTGTGAGGTTAGCAGGGACCAAAAGTGATCCAAAAAGAGGTGAAGGATTAAACAAAAAGGCAACAAGAAAGGTGTACCACTGTGTCTCGTAACCTCCAGGCAGGGCTCACCCTATTTAGCGGGGGCCAGCCTTGGAAAAGAAGAACCACTAGCATAGCGGTCGACCAGACTGGACTGGCCAGTTAGCGGGGTCCAGTGTAGTAGAGCGGGATGCGTAAGGCCAAAAATAAACTTAAAACTTGTGGAAAAGAGCAGCCTGACCCAGTGGTACTGCACAGTGGGTCAGGCGAACAAGGACAAGAACAAAGACAAGGACAAGGACAAGGACAAGGAAGATCGTTGATGCAATCCCGATGTAAAACTCCCCCTTCCAGGCGTGTCCAGTGTGCCTTTATAGGACCCGCCCAGCTGTGGCTCATCGTCTAGAAGCCGGGACTGCTGGGACCACAAAGGCGAGGCGTCGCCCTTCCTCCAGAGCTCCGCCTCCACACTGGGCACGCCCCTGCGTAGTGCCACAGCGCATACTCTCCTATTCTGCACTTTTTACTTTTCTTTACATCTTTTACTGTATGAGAGACTTTACTAAAAGGTTTCTGAAAATCTAAATTTAACATATGAAATACTCTTTGTATATCCATTCATGTTATTGGTCAACAATTTAATTTCACAAATTAATTAAGCTGGACCCACCTTTTCTAAATTCATGCTAGCTGTTTTAAATTAATATAGCTGTTACCTTATATTAACCTTATGAAATAATAAGAGTTTGTTGTCCTATAAATACAGACCATGAAATAAAATACAGGGCAACTTTGGCAAGACACCAAAATAATCACTATCAGTACATCCAGCTGTTAGGTATAAATTCTAGAGAGGCAGTACCTCCTTATCTGTTTCTTATCAGTGCTCACTTGAATAAACATGATCTGAACAGCATTAACATGCCGAATGACATCATCAACTTACACAGTACATAATGATTTCAGCTAGGTTAGCCTCTGCCCCTGCCACAATGTTGATTATTATTGTTACAGCGAAATTTGTCTCTCACCCAAACTGTACTTATGATTTAATTCTCATGGTCTTCAATGTGCAAGCAGCTCTGTCCAAAGTAAACTCCAAATACATGATTCAGAACACCAGTTGAGTGCACTCATTTTAATCTCACAGAGTGCCTAAATAAACTGATGTATTTTCTGCTGTAATATTTCTTACTCACTAAACAGCAATATAAGGAATAATGGCAGCACACATAGTCCAGAAACATACTTACTGACCTTGTGTGTATCACAATAATACCCTTTTGAGAAATTCCATAATCAACATCTTATAGGCCTCCTTTGGGTGGCTAGCAGTCTTTTCGGTGATTCTGTATACACACTAATAACCCACAGTAAGAATATCTGTGAAATGAAATAAGCCTTATCTAAGCAATACCTAGGTAAACAGAACATGGCTGCAGTGTTAAACCAATTTAAAACCAATTTTAAGTTTCTTGCATAATTCCTTTAGAGGTCAGAGGCAGACTGTGTTGTAGGTAATACTCAAAACTTAGGACTCCAATGTCTTCTTTATATGAGTCTTGAACTCTATGGAAGTGGAATGGTGGTGAAGTGATTAGCATTGCTGCCTCGGGTTCAATTCCTGACCTGGGGTGGTATTTGCATGGACTTTGCATATTCTCCCTATGTTTCATGTGGATTTCCACTGGGTGCTCTGGTTTTCTCGCACAGACCAAAAACATGCAGATAGGATTTCTGGGAAAATTGGCCCTAGGTCTGAGTGGGTGCATTTGTGTCTGTGTGTCTGCCCTGCAACGGACTGGTGTCCTGTCCAGGATGTATCCTGCAGTGCATCCATTGCTTGCTGGGATAGTCTTTGGGTCCCCCACGAGCCTGAATTGGAACAATCAGTTAGAAAATAGCTAGACGGATGAACTCCATGGCTTTCACAAGGAAAAGAGAACTGAAAATGGATGGAGTTGTCTTGCACATATTGGCTTTAATCAGTATTAACTGATAAGACTTCACAAACAACTTGGCCTACACAGTTTAATCGAATACATTTTCAAGACGAGCTTTTCTTAGTAACAGAAACAATCCAAGTAAAACATCCTTGTGAAAAGCAAAATGGTGGACGTCACTGAAATGTTTTTTTTAGCCTGACGACAATTTGATTGAACGTTCTCCAGCCCTTCGTTTAAAAATGACTTAAAAAGACATTTATAAATTTCAGCACCACAAATTCAGTCTGACTGGATTAAGATGGGTGTATTAAAATTGACTGCCTGTGCTGTAGAAGCCAGATCTGTAACAGTTCGTGACAAGTCTTGATCTTCTGCAGCTTCAGATCTGTCAACATGATACATTGCTGTGCTGGCCCTTAGAAAGAGACTAGAGTGAAACTTGCAAGTGTGAATAATGGCTATGACACAACACATGACAATATTGTATACCCTCCTGCCAAGTCATTTTCTTTAGTCAGATAACTAGCGATATGAGTAAATCATCCATTGTGCAGAGCCCGCGTAGCTTCCAGGCATCAGGTTCTGTTTAAAAACCTGAAGAAACTTTTGCAAGGTCATCAAATTACAAACGATGAAGAAACAAAGTGTCTGCTTATGGGATGAAAAACACAAGGACATAAGAAAGGTACAGTAATTCATAATAACTAATTACTTTTATAGCACTTTTCTGGACACTCCACTCAAAGCGTTTTACAGGTTAGACTCCCCTCCACCACCGCCAGAGCGTGGCCCCACCTGGATGATGTGATGGCAGCCAGAGTGCGCCAGTACACTCCCCACACACCAGCTACACCACACACCACACAACCAGGAGGAGAGCGGATGGATGAAGCCAGTTCAGAGATGGGGATCATTAGGAGGCCAGGACACTGCGGTTAACAACCCTACACTTTTCGGGAATTGCCGTGGGATTGTTAATGACCACAGAGAGTCAGGACCTCAGTTTTACGTCTGAACTGAAAGATGGCATCTTTTTTTTCCACAGTGTAATGTCCCCGTCACTACACTGGGGCATTGGGACCCACTCCAGGGTGAGACTGCGGGGTGAGCACCTCCTACTGGTTAGACTAACACCTCTTCCAGCAGCAACCTGAGGTTTCCCAGGAGGTCTCCCATCCAGGTACTGACCGGGCTCACACCTGCTGAGCTTCAGTGAGCTGCCACTTGTGAGTTGCAGGGTGATGTACAATGTTCTTAACTCAAATTAATCTAGTCACTACATTCCTCTTTAAATATATGTTTTATATAGTAATAGCTCTTTGTTTCCTCGTTTGTAGTTAATGAATATTTGGAGAATAATGTTAAGTCACAAAGAAAACTACTAAGCATTATTGAAGGGCCATGTGACAATGGGGCGCTGAAAGACCGTCACTGCATTGCAGAAGATAGAGCTGCGTGAATCCCCATTCCTTAGCTCTTAGCTCTTCTACTGGTGCTGGCTTGCTTATAATGTTAAAAGGCATGCATGATCCGACAGGACACCTACGCTAATTGTATCTATCCTGTATAGGGACATCAGTTGAGCTGAGGTGCTAGGAATTAGCATTTCTATCTAACAGAATATAAAAAGAAACTACTAATGAAATGGGTTGACTACTGATGCAACCAGTTACAACTGGATGTAGCTACAGTGTTCCAGGATTATACAAAAAAGGTTTTTTGTATGTGTTGTTAAATAATGTATAATGTGCTGTAGTCACAGGACGTGTATGGTAATGTACTGTACAGTAGGCCATAGGAAGTAAAAGCTTTGTGTTTCTGGTAAGAGAGCTGTGAGATCTGGTAGTTGTATCCAACACCTACATGATCTTTTTTTAGCACTGCAGAGATGTATGGCTTGTGGAAATATTTCTCTAAAAAATCCTTATTAGCAAAAGGTGTTAAGAGCAGTACAAGAGGGCATAAAAAGGGAAATCCAAATACAAGTGTATTTTACTGCTGACAAAATTTAATATCCCACAGGGAGTATTGTACTGTACCTCATTCATGATCTAGGAAAAAGTTTTCCCAGTATTTTACCAAAATAGCTGTATACTGTATACTGTGTGTATATTCATCTACAAAGAAACAGAAATGTATCTCAATGTATTGTTATTTTTTAACCTGAAGTGCAATAAGAGTATTAATGTTTTTCTGAGCAATGTTGCCTGTCATTAGCTATTGATTTGGAAACATAGTAGGAATGTTACAGCTGTCTATTCCTACACTCTGGCTGAGAGCTGTAGTAACTTCTCATCTCTTCATCTATTTATTACTTACCTCATCAATGAGCGCCTGAAATTCATAAATGAGCCTTTGGAGTACCTGAAATGTCTTTTTTTCTGAAGGCTGGAAACCTACTTCTGTCACACCTCTGATACAGAACATGACCAGATTTCCCAAGTTCTTAAAACTACATTTCAACAATCAATTTGCCTTGTCTTGTCACAAATGTGCTGCTGGCATCTTCTATCAGTATAAAGATGATTAAGAACCATAGCTTCAAAAATGGAAATACAAATTTTGTCCGCTATTTAAAGATACTTAATTATATAATATTCTGTCTGGTGTAAATATTTTAATATTCCATTTGTTTATTTTCTCTTCTATGGGCTATATTAGATGCTGAATTGCCTCCAGATTCACATCTCAGAAAAGTGCAAGTTGTTTTAGCAACTTGAAAGTGGTTATGCTAATTACGCTCAGCCAAATATTCCTATCTTGCAAGTCAGTGTTCCGTGAATCCTACTTTGGCTTTTGACGGATTGTGGAAGGGTTTTCATTATTATCTCAGTTTTTTTTTTACAACTGTGCAGATCCTCCAGAGAATCTGAGGAGGCAAAACATGGTGAAAGGAAAACAAATTAATGTTTATAACTATAAAGGTATATCTCTAATTAATAAGCAATGAAGACAGCTTAGTTTGGGTAATATGAAAACCAGGTTGTCAAGGAACAGTAAGCCGAGACAATTAACCAACCACAGAAACTAATTAAACTACCAGTATGTCTTTTGACCATGGGAGGAAAATGGAGTAACCATTATAAACCTGTACAAACACAGGGATAATTTACAACGTGTTCACAGAGAGCACACCAGGAATTGTGTCTACCAGGAACCAGGCAAATCTAACCACTGCAGCTCTGTGCCACTGTTCACATGTATCCATAAAATGTATTGTCACTGATTCATTGCCAGGTGTTTCTGGTTATTAAGATAGCTGTTCCTCTGTGCATTGCCAAAAAAGCTAAAGGGCTACTTTGTCTACTAAAATAATACGCATGTATGAGGATTAACTTTAAAATTAAAATGAAATGTCTAATATTTCAGTAGAGATATTATCACTATATATTTGTGTTTCTGTTTTCATAGAGTGTCCATAATATTGCCATACTTTGTGGTTTATCTCACGGCGTTACCAACGAAACTACTGCAGACAAATGGTTGCATTTTGTATATAAAGAAATACTGGTGCTGTATAGGGTGTTAAGGACTTTCAAGTGTCTTTTTTTCTCCCTCTGAAATCAAAAGTGCCCCTTAGAGTAACAATAAAATGAACCTTTGGCAAGGGGAAAAGGAGTCCTACCACCCGTTATAATTACTAGGTGGCGTAGCTAGATTAAAAGAGAACAGTTTCTGCACGTAGTGCTCTTCTATCCCTGACAGTCTTTCTTCAGGAAAACAAAGGCACAGTAAGAAATAACAGGTGTCACCTGTCAATTCACTGGGTAAAAAATAAAGGAAAAATAAAGGAAAGAGAACTAATTCCTAGATGTTTAATATAATTTCTATAGAGAGTTAGGATACTTACTCATATTTTATAATATATCTAATATACAACTAATAATAAATAGTGTAAAAGTCTGTCCCTCAGAATATATGTGACCGTCACAGTTCCGCGTGAGGCCCGTGCCCCCACCGCTCCACCCCGCCGCTCCGTCCCACAATGCCTGGGTGCGAACCTGGGTCTCCGGTGTAACGCAACAGGGAACCAGCTGAGTGAGCTGAAGGAGACCTCCCCCAGCCCAGACGGCTGAGGTCCCTGCTACGCGCAGAGAGGGCGCTGACGGCACTGTACCCAAACTAGCGCCTCTACATGTATACAACTAATAATAGTAATTCCTTGCTCTTATATAGCGCTTTTCTGGACACTCCACTCAAAGCGCTTTACAGGTAATGGGGACTCCCCTCCACCACCACCAATGTGCAGCATCCATATATTGTATTGAATATAATATAATATATATTCAATACAAATATATTCAAATTCAATACAAATTCAAGATTGTGTATGGAAACAAACATGATAACTGACATGTACTGTAAGTAATGGTTATTTAATTTTTGGGGGTAGCAGTAAACCTTTTAATTGGGATTTTATTAAGTTTGGCAACAGGAAGGCCATAAACAAGCTCCTGTGGTACAATACACCATGTAACTATAAGCCAGCAGCCATATCACCCTGCAACTCACAACTGGCAACCCACTGAAGCTCAACAGGTGTGAGCCTGGTCAGTACCTGGATGGGAGACCTCCTGGGAAAAAACTAAGGTTGCTGCTGGAAGAGGTGTTAATGGGGCCAGCAGGGGGCGCTCAGTCCATGTGGGTCCTAATGCCCCAGTATAGTGACAGGGACACTATACTGTAAACAGGTGCCGTCCTTTGGATGAGATGTAAAACCGAGGTCCTGACTCTCTGTGGTCATTAAAAATCCCAGGGTCCTTCTTGAAAAGACTAGGGGTGTAAATTTCCCATTGGCCCTTACCAATCATGGCCTCCTAATAATCCCCAACTTTGAATTGGCTACATTACTCTGCTCTCCTCCCCACTGATGGCTGATGCGTGGGGAGCGTTCTGGCATTGCATCTGGAAGAAGTGTTAATGGGGCCAGCAGGGGGGCTGCACATTGGTGGTGGTGGAGGGGAGTCCCCATTACCGGTAAAGTGCTTTGAGTGGTGCTTATATAAGTGTAAGCAATTATTATTATAATTATTATTAAGTACCAGCATTATTGATAACATTTAATTTAAACGAAATGTTGTAAGCAAAAATGTTCTAATGTTGAGTTATCGCACCTTGCTGAAGTGAAAATAAATCCATGAAAGTGTATCATTACATCTGTTTTTTACATTAAAGTCACGTTTATTTTTCTTTTACTACTGGCAATTGTGCAGGTATCAGTTTTCTAAGGGACTCTGCAGGGCAATGAGAAGGCAATAAACTATGTGAAATATATTTTTACTTTTGCCAGCCAGGAGATAAATTTTCTACTGTCCGTGCTTTGCTCAATATTATAAAATTTATACTGAGCAGTCTGGGTGAAGCCTGCATATGTGTATTGACTTTATATATAATTTCAAGATCTGTTATTAGAAGCTGTTGTGTTTCCTTTCAGCCATTCATTATTCACTTCATTGTTTTCTTCAAAAATTATATTAGGTGGCAGGTTTTTTATTGACAGATACATTTTTTTTTGCTTAAACGTGTTTTAGTTGAACTATTCTGGATACATTAATGATGGCTTATTGGATCCAAAGAATTTTCCATTGTAGTAAACAAAGTAGGAAATGGCTTTTTTAAACTGCTCACGGGAGACCAATTCAAAAGTTAATTACAGCCATTCCTATGAAATATTCTGGAAACAAACTTGTACTACCATACTGTACTCAACAGTTTGAACACTTTTCTACCTATTGGGTTAAATGTGTACACAGCTGATAACTGAAAGTTAGAACTTCGGTTGCGCAGTTCATTTTATAGGATTTGCCTTTGCCTTTTAGACATTAGCCCCCTACCTGGGTGAAGAAGTCACCGTGTCAATAGGGGTGACTGTGTCACGGGCTTTCGTAATCAAAGACAAGCCTCTACCAATTACAGAAAGCGTAGACATCATATCTGATTATCCAATCAGCCTTCTCAATCACTACCACTCCGCACAGCTATAGACTACTTAAGAACCTGTCACATCTATCTCAGCGCCCAGTATTGGGTTTTCCCTCTGGAGTCTCTCGCCTATGGCTACGAACAACTTCTTTGATCTCTCTATTGCCATTCTGCTTACTTGGACTATGCCTGCTTTTGACCTCGATTCTGGATATCACTTGTACACCTGACCTCCTTGATTCTCGCTTTCTCGACTCTCACCCACTTCCGCATAGGGTCCTTATTTTACCTTCACTGGCTTATTCCATCTTGACAGACAGTTCTGCATCAGCATCTTGGTGACCTCATTGGAGTTTGAATCTGACTTTTGGAGAATAACATTCCAGTGCTCTGCTAGACTATCGCAGTGCCTTTGAGGCTTGCCTTCGACTCTGATGGATTTTTTTATTCTTCTTTCACAGTCATGGTTGCAGCTTCAACCCCAAAACATGTGATTGATATCACAGCTTTTAAGCTTGTGCCAAGTCTGCCTAATACTTCTGACTTTGGAACATGTGGGCAGTCTTATGTGGATAATCTAACCTACAGTGCTGATTCCTGAGAAGGCAGGGGAAACTAGATTTCCTGAAGAAAACTCATGTGAACACAGGAGAACACACAGCTGCACAAGTCCAAAATCAAAGCCAGGATCCAACATCCATGAAGACGAGCTAGCCTGTCTCATATAACAGAAGTGCTCACTGTGATTTAACACTGGATTCCTCAGAGCAAAAGTATATTATCCCATAAAATCTGATTCTAAAAGATTTGCTGTTTAGCCCATCTACCCATCTCTTTAGATGAATCCAAGCAGGAATGAAGATGAGGTAAATTCACAAACTGACCGACAATTTGTCTAGATTCCACTTTCAAGAGAACAGTTGTGGCACTATTCCTACAACCAAGAGGAAGCAGGAAGCTTCTGTAGATTGGAAGGGTTTCTGGAAATGTAATTTTGTAATTTTGCAGAAACAATCCTGGGCAAGTATTGTCACATTTTGTGGTAGGTCCAGTGTGGCCTGCTAGACTGCTGTAATGAAACCTTGTACTATCTTTAATCAAACAGCAGAAGTTACCCTTAAATCAATATGTGTCATGTCTGCCTCACCTCTATTGCCCACAGGTGGTCCGGCATTACCATAGTAACCCGCCACGCCTCCATGCTTTTTTTTGCCACCTTTCTCTATCGCCTGAATTAAAGCCTACCAATACCACCCTGTCTCAGTTAGAAGAGCGGAAAGCTCAGAGAGGAAGGAAGACAGACAAGGAAGAGCAGGGGTTCACTCTCCTCCTAGTTAGGAGCTCTGCTCCTTCATGGTGGCTAAGGGGAATGAAGCTTTCTGGTGGAGGCTGTCCAAGAGCCCTCAGGCCGGGAGATAGGTTTACCGTTAATGAGTAACAGAACTATACAGTAAGAGCAGGCTCGGAGGTTGCCCCTAAGATATGGGTTATCGAAGCAAATTATTGCTATTGGATAAGTGGGTTTTTATTTTGTTCCATGTCGTGAATCAGTTCATAAACCATGGGTGTAAATAATGAATTTGGTTGCAACAGCACTCAGTTGGAGAATTTGTGTTATGGGCCCCGCTGGTATCCATGACCTTGTTTAGCTGTTTGAAGAAATCTATCATGTTAAATAAGACCTAATGTAACGTTTCTACAGGTTTTTACACCTGTGTTGAAAGTCCCATTTAATATTGTAACTGCATGGATAATCGTTGTTTAACTCTGACAGTTTGTTTCCTTAACTTCATTTTCAATAAAAATAAAAAAAAGTTTTCTGGCTCATTTTGTCCCCTTTAAGGTCCAAGAAATAGTTACTGAGCATAAAAAGCCATTGCTGAATGAATACCTCATTTTGTAAAAACAGTGTAGGCTATTTTTGTATGCTCAGAAAAATCTGAAACTTTCTCAAGATAATTACTTATCCTGTTAAATGATCCTAGAATTGGCTGACTGCATTGATGAGTTTACCTTTTATTTTTCTTGTTTGAGAAGAAAACAAATTTGAGTGAAACCTTCAAAAAGAAATCATACAAAGAATTATATTTTAGGAACAATAATAAAAAAGCATGTTTTCTGAGAACAAAGTCTGTGATCTCATCAAAAGTGATCTTTTGACCTTCAGCTCCAATATCTATTTATAGTTATCATTTTTTATTATGATAATATTATCAAATATTGCTAGAAAGACAATTAGAAGGTCAGACATATTAAATTTTTTAAATGAAAGGTTTTTCAACATGCAAGAACTTTCATTGCTGATTTAACTAACACCTATTGTCAAACCAACGTATGTTGGAAGTCCAATTTTTGGGGCATTTTTTGGGGTCTGCAAGAATCCCCCCCCCCGGAAAATGTCTTCTGATTTCTAATTTTCCACTCCCAACATAAAATTAATTCTCACCTATGGTGATGCAACATCTTTTATTAATCCATTTGTATATCTGCTTTAACAAAGCAATACACAGCTGAAGGTCACCACATTTCCAGCAATATTTTAAAAGGAAATCTTTTCAAAATAAATATTAATTTCAGAAAATGTGAAAAAAATATGAATCCCAGATAACTGAAAGTTACATTTAAATAGAATTACTTACATTGGTGGTGATTGTGATATCACTGAAAACAGTCAGAAGAATAACATAAACACATGCAGATACCTAGTTACAAAACAAAAGAAAAAATGTTTTTAAAGTCAATGAATTCAAAAGATTAAAACTGGGTATTTTAATTGTGATTATACACAAAATACTGTATGAGTATCTTCATGCACAGGATATCAAGGCACAGCCGAGGTCTGGAGTGTATCCAGTTTGGGGATCTATTGGTTGCAGCTCTGCTGTCTGTTGCTGATGTTGTCATCTTTGCTCTGTGATCCCCGGTGCGCACTGGAGAAATTTACAGTTGAGTGTGATGCAGTTGAGATGAGGGTCAGCGGCTCCACATTGGGGGTCACGTTCTCTCCAGGAAAAAGAGGTTCTTGCTCTCCCCAGGTGAGGGGTGGGAACAGCTGCCTCAAGTGGAGGAGTTGAATACCTCAGGGTCTTGTTGATGAGAGAGGGTAGAGAGGATTGTGGGATTGACCTGCAGATTGGTATAGAGGCTTCAGTAATGCGGGGTCTTGTTGACGAGAGAGGGTAGAGGGGATTGTGGGATTAACCAGCGGATTGGTATAGAGGCTTCAGTAATGCAGGGTCTTGTTGACGAGAGAGGGTAGAGGGGATTGTGGGATTGACCAGCGGATTGGTATAGAAGCTTCAGTAATGCATGGGTCTTGTTGATGAGAGAGGGTAGAGGGGATTGTGGGATTGACCAGCGGATTGGTATAGAGGCTTCAGTAATGCGTGGGTCTTGTTGATGAGAGAGGGTAGAGAGGATTGTGGGATTGACCAGTGCATTGGTATAGCGCCTTCAGTAATGCAGACGATGAACCGAACCATTACGGTAAAGTGGGAGCAGAGGTTTTGGATGAAGCTCTCAGTTTTCTGGTTGATCTACATTCCCATCCTCATCTATGGTCATGAACTTATAGTAGTGACTAAAAGGATGAGATTGCAGGTAAGGGCAGTCCCTTCTCCATAGGGATCCACACTACCCAAACTCCATAGAGAGAAGAGTTTGGCAATCCAGAAGGACCTTGGAGTAGAGTTGCTGTTCCTCCGGATTGAGAGGAGCCAGATGAAGGGGATTGGACATCTGGTAAGGATACCCCTTGGGCTCCCCCTGCTGGGGGTGTACCAGGCACAGGCCGCTGGGAAGAGACCCCCAGGGCAGATCCAGGATGTGCCGGAGGGATTGGATTATTTAACTCAGATGACTGGAAATCCCCCCAGAAGGAGCTGGACACTCTTGCTGGGGAAGTCTGGCCTACTCTGCTCACCCTGTTACCACTGTGACCCTCGCTAGAAGTAAGGGGTTAGAACATGAGATGAGAAGATTTTGTTAATATGCATTCACAGCTACATCATTATTTTTGATCAGGTACACCCATTTTAGTTTTTATTTTAAATTAGTGTCATGTTTGCTCTTAAAGATATGTAGAAACAATACTATTACACATGCTGAATATTTAACAACTTTACCTTTCACAAAACTGCTTTTTTCACCTCTCTCCAGGCCTTTTTACTTTAGTACTCTGTAGGCCTCTGTGTGACGACATCACTCAAATTTTTCATTAAATGGGGATTTAGCTAGAGAACTGATAATAGTATTAATTATTCTGCACCATAATTCATATATTCGCTGATATCTCTGCATTCCTACAGTATATAGGTAACAGGATCCTCTTTTATAAAATGTTGCCAAATAAAGTTGTCCAGTTGTGCAAGCATGACAGCAGTCAAATGTACCCCACTTTTTTTGCTAACAAAGCTGTAGAACCCAGGGAAGTTTGGTTTCCGATAAATCAGATGAGAGTACTTTCAGATTAAATCAAACCAGGCCCATGATCGTATGTGCACCAGTGCGCCACCCACAGAACAACATCTAGCAATGCCCCCACCTTTGGACTCTCTGCATGAGAGCTGTTCAGCTCCATCTTGTGGTCAGTTAGTAACATTACCTGTGGACTACGCATCATTGTCAACGTGTCCCTATGTTACTCTTTTGTGTTCTTGAGGGAACTTCCCTGTGTAGAGGAGATTCCCACTGGTGAAATGAAACAACTCGCTTCTGTCTAAAGATGACTAAACTGCACCTCAAGCTTCTCCTTTACTTGAGTGATGTAGGTCCCAAATATACTAGGTCTCCTTCACTAATGTCTTTCCATAGACATGTGGAATTTGGGGAAGTCGTCACAAGTCACCTATTAGAATCCTATCTGTCACACTTTGTTTTCTGACCGTTTTCAGTCATGTTTGTGAAAAAGGCTTACTTCCTTCGCATTGGGTATGTTCACTTACCAAAGTCTAGTTTCACAGAACTGTTTTTTTTTGTCTTCATAACACACTTGCTTTGAAAAACTGAATGATTTCTGAAAAAAAAAAAAACTATTCTAAAATACTTTAACTGATGTCTGCAAAAAAAATTATTTCTGCAAAAATGAATTCAAAAATGTTTTTTAAAATTCAACACAGGTCCAACAACAGTACCTATAAATAAACAGAATTCAAAAAAGCGTTGAGCATAGTAATACAAAAACAACAGCATTTGCATTTAAATTTAATACTGGAAACTGTTTTTTTTTATTTTGTATTCAAACTATTCCAGAAATGTGGTTACAGTGTTTTAAGTGGCAGCAATACTGTTATTTTCTCAAACATTTTAAGAAGCAAAAAAGAATTTTCAAAGTTTTTTATGTGGGTGTAGTGGATATATAATACTGTACAGTGTTTGTCTACCTGGCTGTTGGGATATTTACATGATCTCAGAAAATAAATATTTAATTTATGCTACGCTTATATACAGGCATAGCACATGAAGAACAGTGAACACTATTTTAAACAAGTAACCAAGCTGATGCACAGAAATACGACTTCAAAATTAGTTAAATAATCTCATCACAAGCATTTCATCAGAATTTGAAAGGGAATATTTTTTTTCTGGTTTTGAAATGACTGACACTGAGACTGTAAAAAGTCATCCTGTTCTAGGGTCTGGTAATAACAAAATAATTTGGATTAGTGTTCATGTTGAATCAAATGCCTTTCTTTCTAGCAATCCAGATGGACCGGAGTGGCCTGTCTTAAACTTTGGTGTGAAGGTAAAAGAAAAATGATCCCCAGACTAGGACTTCACAAACATCACATTATTCCACTGTGTACAATCCCAAGGCCTCACAATAAAAGAATCATATTTAAGTTGTAATTAGCAAATATCATCCACTATGGCTTTTGTTGCTCAAAGAAAAAGGAATTTCCTATAAGTCTCAGATCACTGTTGGATAAGGCATTGTGGGTGACCTATTTTCAAAACTGTGGAAATAATTATACCTTATTTGGTCAAAAGTAGAACATTTAACACATTAACAAGTTCCATTGTTGAACTGCAATTCCTAGTGTTAAGAAAAGGTTTTGTAACTTCACTAATATTTTTTTTTTACTTAAACATAAATGTTTATAATGCCTAGAATATATAGTAGAGTTATCTGTTGTTTCATAATGCATCTTACTAACAACTGATATATTTGTATTAACATTTCTAATGAAATGGGTTTGATTTCAAGGGAACTAATAAGAATTTGTTTTATATAGTCCAGGGTAAATTATACCTAAAATTTAAAAAAGCTTCACAGTTTGTAATTTTACTGTCATTGTGAAGGAAATAGACATAGCAATGTTAATTTTTAATGATAACACAATAAAACAATAATCCAATAAAATTCGTCCTTGCCGGTTGTGATTCCTAATCTTTAAGTTATGATGAGTTCAGACATTAAGAACTACAGGTTAGTATACCGAAGCACAAAGGAAACTCAATACTCAGCTCTAATGGGTTAAATCAAATACTTTAAACACAGATGTCAAACAGTATAATTCCCAAAGGATTTCACCTAAAATTTAACACTTTTTCTTTCTTCTGGTAATACTCAGAGACTTCTACAACAGTGATCACGGAAACTAATTCTTTCTACCATTTCTTCCCTCCAACAACAGATTACCCTTTGCAACAACAACATCAAAGAAGCTAAGGATTATTTTCAGTTAACAACTCCACATCATCTTCCCTTTATAACAAACCTTATTAAGTCCCTCAATGCCAAACTCTGCCAGTTCCTCACTTCAGAGACGGACAGAAAACTTAATCGTCTTCTACAGACTAAAACCGTCAACACCCTTACTACCTCAACTAATCCTAACCTTGCGCTTACTATACCTTCTGGCCTTTCCCTTTCACAGGATGAGCGATCTCTTCTTAGCAAAGGCCTCAGTTTTGTTCCAGTCCCCAAGAGGCTGGACATCCCGCAAACCCAAGTCAACCTCAACCGTTTTCACCGCAGGATTCGGCTCAAAGCTCATTTTGCTGACGACTCCTCACCCGTATCGGACAACAAGCCGGTCACTGATGCCATCAACAATATCAATCCTAAACAGAGCTCTTGGACTCCCCCTTCTGGCCATTTTCCACCAGTTGATTACTTTATTAACCAATGCAACATTCAAGTCCCCAAGACCCTTTCCACACCCAGGAAACACAGGTCAAACCCCACCCAAGGAGAAATTCAGGTGCTCCAATCTCTCCGCAATAGGGATGATATTGTCATCAAATCAGTGGACAAAGGAGGAGCTGTTGTGGTGTGGCAAGAAGACCTGTACAGTAAGGAAGCATCCAGACAATTAACTGATACTTCTGTCTACCGTCCCCTCCAACAGGATCCTACCACTGACCACCAGAAGGAAGTGGTATCCACTATCTCTCTTCTTATCGGCAACCAGGAGCTCTCCCAGGAGGGAGGGAGAGAAGCTTGGGGTCAGAGCGCAGTGTCAGCCAGAGACAACCCTGGAGCAGTTGTGGTTAAGGGCCTTGTTCAGGGGCCCAACGGAGTAGGATTCCTCTGCCAGCCATGGGATACGATCCAGCAACCTTCCAGCCACAGGCACAGGGCCTTAGCCACAGAGCCACCACAACACCCCAGTTGCTATGTGTAACAGTAATTTGCACAAGATATGTGTAAATTACTGTTGCACATAGCTTAACAAAAACAATAAGATACACAAGCATGTAACTCCATTGTATGTATTTTACATATAAAGTGACATTTTAGCATCTTTACCCTGGCTGCTAGTTTGTTTTGAACAGATGTTGAAATACAAAGCAGTAAAAGATCTCACTCCTGCATATTTAAATAGACTTCTAATAATACAATGTATGTTAATAATATAGGCACCAAGGAGTGCAATCTAGAGGCAAGACGAAGGTTACTTAGTAGGTCCAGGAATCTCCAAAATAACAGCTACGGGACACTAAATTGTAAGCTGATTTCCCAAAACATGTACAGTAGGAGATGCCCTTCAGTCTCAGCTTTTAAGTCAAGGCTAAAACCTATTTCTGTAGGTGTTTTTTCACTTCTTGATTTAGCTTATATTAATATGATCATAAGAAAGGTTAACAAGAGGAGGTAACTTGACCCATCTAACCACTTTGGTAGTTAGAAATCAATCCCATGATCTTATTTATCTGTTTCTTTAACAGTGTCAGTGTATCATCTACTACAATATGGCTGGATAACTTGTTTGAGACTTTTATAATAATTTACAGTACATAAAGAAGAGTGTTCTGTTCTGTTTTTTTAAATGCATTACTGTGTACAGTAAATTTCACTTGAAGGAAAAATTGTTGTTTTCAGGACATCATCAGTGTATTGCTGAACAGTAAAGTTGCCCTCCGTTGACACCAAAAGAGATGTTGTGTAAAGGAGATGCGCCATCATTCTACCACTGACCCCCCTGGTTGGTTCGTAACAGTGTTACCCACAGTCTACCCACTTTTTCTTCTGTAATGTCTGCCAATGGAAATTCGTAATACTTCACCACTACCTGAAATGATCTCTGGCCAGAGAAGACCAGTGATTTAATCTCTCAGCTTTCAATGCATTACCCCTTGACAGCCCTGGTGCATGCAGATCAATTTCACAAAGAGAGCGAGCTACAGTCATTCAGCTGATGCACAGATCAGCTCTTCCTACATTGTCTCATGCTGTAGCCACTTCAGCCTGAAAAGGATCAGCCAGATGCATCAGACAGATGTGATGGTCCTGAGCCAGTGTGGTGACCTTCTACCGGCTACTTTCCAGGAAGTAGTCTGCTCCTCTCGGAGCTGGTTCCCTGGTATCTTTGGACCACTCTGTTTTGTTAAAACAAAACATCTGATTTTCTGGGCAGAATCTCGCACAGACAGACTTCTTTCAATCATTCTGAGAACAATCAGGCATTCAGAGCATGGTTGTGTCTTTCGCTGTTCTTGCGCTAATTAAATTCACCAGTTCTACTCATCTTGGCAATTTTAACTCAAATTCCATATGCTGACCAAATGGTCATTTAGTGAGATCACATGACTTGAGCTTTGTATTGTATTGCAAGGAACAATTCTGCTCAGCCGAGACAGCTCAAACCACACAGCACAATGCAGTATCTGCTCAGTAATAAAATGCATGCAGCCTATTGCATGTATAAACTATTGAGTTTTCAAAATTCATCGATACATATTTAACTGTGTATACTGTCATCCTACCATGTGCTTCATTGCACATCATCGTTCAACCCCAGACTGCTGACAGTGCTTAAGAAAAAAAATCTGTGTGATTAATCAAACAGTGATCGGTGAAGCCATCTGCATTAGAAGATTTAATGGCCACTACCAGCCACAAACCACCTCAGCCTCGTTGGTATCAATAATTAGCAAAAAGATCAGAGTACACGTTGGAGGTCCTTTAGTGCTAGAAATGAAGAATAAAACAAACAAAAAAAAACATGTGTACTGTATATATAACTTAATTTTAGTTATTAAGTAAGGGATTGTTCACCTTATGTGAACTTCTTTGCTCAAAAGCTTACTTCATTCGGAACATGTGGTAGTTTGTATTGCTGTTTGTATATTTCTCCACACTTCTAAACAGAGCTGACTTGGCAGCCCACTCTTGTCTCAAATGTTTAGCCAACATTATCCCTATTCAACTAATTTTAGAGTTAGGGTGTATTTAAATATTTGTTAAGTGATTTATGGAAGTTTTAAAAAAACACTTTCCCTATACTAACTTAACAATTAATGCATTTTACACTGTGGGGCAGCTGTGCAGGTGGGCTGCAGCTCTTGTGACATGGCCCTTTTTCGTACAGCTGATAACCATTCACTTGCAAGGGGCCAGATGAATCTGCTATCAGTTACAGTAAATAATAGAAAGTAACACAATTAAAAACTGGCACAGGCGCAGTTTCAGCTTTGCCAAATAAGACAATCCCAATGATTTAAGTTACATGGGATTTTCCATAGATTTTCCAATGAAAGCCAACTGAATGATGTAAGAGATTTACAGTGACATTTAGCAGGAATAAAACCTTTCTAGGTTTATTAGCATAACTTAGCATAAAGATTGATTCATCATGTGTGGAACAAATTTAGACTGAGTGAATCAGGAAAGGGGACAATACTGAAGATTTTAATTTAACTAGTAAACTGTTGTTTTTGTTGTTATTGAAAAACCTACCCAAGACACTGCCCACCTGTGGAATTCAGACTGGGTGCAAAAGACACCTGACACTTCTTTCATATTGTTGCTGTATAAAACAATTTTCCTGACAGTATAAATGATCTCATAGTTGTAGCCAATCAGTTATTTTTACTCCAAACTATAGCATATATTAATTAATAAAAATAAATAAATCTTTGCTCCTTAACAGTTGCATAGATAATATAATATGTGTAGACTTAAACATATTTAAAAAGCCAGAAAAATGTTTTTGAAAAAAAACTCCAGTCTTCTGGAGCTCTGAAAGAGATGTTGAATTCTGCCGACATTTATACACCGATATTTATAGACATCTACATCTTCGGGAATGGAATATCAGTGGTCATAGATGTTATATTTTCTCCACAACATCTATGAAAGCATCAAAAATTGTAGTTTTGTTTCGCAGAATTGATCCCTCCCAGATTAATAGTTTCCCAGATTGATACATCTCTAACAGTGAAATATATTAGCCTGTATTGAGATTTATTATTCTTTTCTTTTGCAATGATAACTACTCTATAAGCCAGCGTTTCCCAAACTGTGGGCCATGAAAAGGTCTCAGCTAAGCTGCCTAATCAGAAGATATTTTTTTTTGTAAGTGTGGAATGGGAGCTTTGCGTAGCTCCTTCCAGTATTGAACCAAATATTAAACAGTTATGTTCACTGAAAACAAGCACCCATTGCACACAGTTCAGATTCTCGTAAAAAAAAAAGGTGAAGACAAATTTTTCTCATTAAAAATGTAGTTTATATTTCAGTTAGAAAAAATGTTATTTCTTTCAATATGAGTGCTGATTATTTTAAAACCAGTGGTGTTCTGTGAAATGTTCACAGTAGAGCGTGATAAAAATAGAGTTAGGTTCACACGCTGAGTTTGAAGGCTTTAATTCTTCATTGTTCAAGATGTTAGAAACTAAACATTCATACTCAGGAACTGAATTTGTTTTTATGTGGATCAGAATAGTAAAAAGAATAGACATATTCACTTTCATATACTGTATATTGTCCCAGAAATAAAACTCTTTATAGCCTAAAAGCCTCTTAGGAAAATGTTGCATTTTGTCACAAAATGAATAAAAGGCAACATTTTAAAATGCTGAAACAAATTAACAAAAATGAGGAGCATCTAAAAACAAAATAGTTCACTTTTCTCATTGGCCAGGTCTGAAATGGTCTCTTTAATCCACGTGCCCTTCTGTTACAACTTTAAAGAGCACAAAATGTAAAACATGCATTGTGATAATCCCATCAGGAATATTTTCCAAACGCAGCAAATATTTCTAGCCTGGTATAATGTGCACTGTATCATGTTAGAAGCTTAGAATTATTCATCAAACTTTGAGGACAACAATAAAAAGGCCACTGTGAATATAGTTTCATGTGTCAAGTTTATTTAAGGATAAAGTTTGTTGGGCCTGGCCTTATACTCAAAGGTATTCTTAGTTCTACATCCTTCTTTAACTCGTGTTTTTTTTCTCTGAGTAATGTGTGCATATTGCATGAGCTACAACAATAGCATGCCATTCAAGAGTTTCTATAGGAATAATAATAAAATGAAACATAATTACAGCAAAAGTGAAATAACTTTGAAAATGAGAAACCATTTTAGTCCTAGTCTAGTCTAGTCCACTATATCATCTACCCACACTCTTTCTGATCGGACATTGATTCCCAACGCAGCTGTGCTGAAATCAGCACTTCGTACATGTGATTCATCAATGATATATTGATTGTACTGTATATTGTATTGTAGACTATCTTTATTTGGAATCGGTATCGGTATAGACTTTGCCTCTTCTTCGGGAACTCCCTCCTAATTTCCATTCTGCTTGCAAAACCTCCCCTGTGATGCCATCTGTGCTTGGACATTTCCTTCTTAACTTTTTCACCTCTTCTAGCAATTTTTCAATCTTTTCTATGTTCTTTGAGGGTGGTACAGTGTCTTTCAGTTCTATGATTCTAATTTTCTTTGTCTTTATCCTTGTAAAGGAAGCTGCAGCCCACTGTTTATCATTCATTACATTCTGTGGCATAAGGGAATGTCATACACTACCTGGCTGAAAGAACTGAACCTTCTTAGTCTTGAATAGAGAAGATGGCAAAAGGAACTGATTCAAGTTTTCAACATCCACAAAGGTATATATGAATTCAGAACAGTGGATTTCCTCTGAAATGACAGTGAAACATGGACCAGAGGACACAGGTGTCATCGATCGTCATCCCTCCTCTAGAGGGAGCCTCCTACCGTTTTACTGTGTCCCAGCTGTGTCCAATTCCCTTTCCCTTATTTAAGCCCAATGTCTCCGTTCCGGACTCAGCTCTGGAAGACGGACGTCTGAAGGCCAGTCTATCAACCAGGATCAGGAGCAGTCCGAGGGCAAGGCCTTTTCCCAGACATCCTAACCTACTTAGTCCGGGGCTCGGAGTGCCTGGTCCCGTTATGGTTTTAACCCTTCGTATTTCTAGTTCCCTGTTTCCTGTGTTAGTCTCTGATGGATCTCCCGGCTCCTGAACCTTGGACTGCGCTCTGATTTCCCCCCTTGGACTTCCTTTTGGACTCGTTCGCCTGCGCTCCCCCCACACTCCGGATCACTGTCTTCACCGCCCCCCTGTCCTTCATCCCGGCCATTCCTCGCCGTGTCTTCCCTGATGTCCTTCTCCAATCACTTCCGATTATACCGGACCGCATTGGATCTTTAACAATGCACTTCACGGGAGTCTGACTTGGCTCTCGTGACAACAAGTGGACACTATACAGTATGGGAGAACATTTAAAGCTGAGAGCAGGAAGCACGTCTTTACCCAAAGAGTTGTAGGCGTGGGAACAAGCTGCACAGCCATGTTGTTGAAGCCAATACACTATCTTCTTTCAAGAAATGGCTGGATGAGATTTTTGGATCAATTAAGTACTAGCTACACAATGGGCCTGATAGGCCCAATGTGCTCCTCTCATTTGTAACTTTTTTTTTGTTCTCATTCCATGACGCATTTCTCTCAATCTCTTGACACTTATTCTTCAGCTACATTTGCTCTCACTGCTTTTCGCACTGCATTGCTGAGTTGTTTGTATTCTTCATTCCTAAGCACATATTCATGTCTTTTCAATTGTGCTTCTTCCTTTCTATAACGTTTTTGCAGTTCTTCAGGGTTTCCTGGACTTTGATGTTTTTGGTTCTGTCTCGACAATTGTTTCCTTGATGTCTCTGTATAGTTCTTCCATCTTCCATTCGATCTTAGAAATGCCTTAGATCTTAAAAAATACAATCAATGGGAATTTAATCATAACATATATGCTGCACAAATATCTTACAGAAAACAATGTGACAGAATCTTATTCTTTTTACGTTTAATTAGTGAGGTTGCTAAAAATGCAGAGTTCTCCAGAAATAGATACAGAAGCTTGAAGGTCAAGGATTTTTAAAACATTGATACAGTAGTACATAAATAACTTAGTATTTGAGTGGTACTGTTTTACCTTCGGCTTATGCACGTTATCTTTTAGAATGACTACTTTTGAGATTTATGCAGTAAATGTATTTGTATCTGTTTCAATCAGATAACACAGTATTCTTTTTTCTGAGAAATGAACTGATCAGAGAACAGTGAGGTTTGTGTACAACTGGAAAGGAAAAGGTTTATGAGCACTCTGTAGAATCTGCCAAGAATATTCTTGGCTTCCAGACAGAGAGAATTAAGCATAAGGGGACCTAGAAAGGTTTAAATGTAATCTGCAGTTCTACTTCTGCTGCAATAATGTGTCTTGTATTTTACCAAAATAAATTTAGACATTTGTAGCTCTTTTATATTCTTATTCTGTTAGAATAATTTTCTTTTATATCATAAATTATTGCACTTTTCACCCTATATGATATTTTCAACTTTAATTGTTGCTGTTACTTTTTCTCCTTTGTTGGAGTCATGACTTTCTCCTTTTTGGGAATCATGTCATAATAACTGCTTGAAAAACTTAACTTAAATAACTAAAACACATACAGTTCCTACAGTATATCAGATTCAGATTATTTGAGGACAGTCCCTTACAAATTGTCTTAGAAATTTTACTTGGTGAATAAAGTAAAGGCACTGCCACATTTAAACAATGTATTATTATATTAAAAAATAAATATTAAATCACTGGAATTAAAAATGCTATATAATGCAGACTGAGATAAAACTTACAATAATAAGCATAGCAGAACCACATGCATTTTTGGTGTAGATTCACTAAAATTAGGTCTAGATTAAGTTAAAACTTCATTCCAATGGCCAGTCTCTGTTAGTGACAAGCCCAAAACTCAATGGTGTCTTTTATTTTTGCAGATCTTCTCTGCTTCTGTCCGAGGTATACTACCCCCAGGCACTAGTCTTGGAAAACTCGATTAATGGGTGGAGCAAAGTTTTAATTTAATCTGGGCCTAGATGTGATATTTTCCTAACATTTAAGATGACTGCATGTACAGTAGACTTTGGCAAGCAAATAGTCATTGCTTTGTTACTACACACATTAGAGTTATGTAAAACATTTTGGTTTTGCCACCCTGTGTCTCATTAAGGTGATATATTTCATGCAATGTGTATATAATGGAAGCCATCAGTATTGATCAGATATTTGTACAAATGAAACTGAGATCTTGCAGTCCCCAAAACCTTGATGCCACTCATACTGTATTTCAATGTTTGGATTATGTCTGTAAGCAACTGTAAACAAACAAAAGAAACCGCTAAAAACAAATAATGAGGAAAAAGACATACTGTACCTGCTTACAGATATGTGTTGAATCATAAAATAATGTGCCTCATTAATCATGGTATTACTGGCCATTTGTATCTCATAATTAATTGTTACGATTTGAGTGGGGAACTGTGGTCAGTATTTCACAATGAAAAGAAGAATAAAAAACATTTTGGCTGAAGTGATTCTCTCATGTGCACTCACATTCAGATCAGAATGACCTGTTACATGTTCAATTATTAATTTAAATTCATTTGGTTGTACTCAACATTTGGGATTACTGAGTGATCTTGCCGAGTCCAACCTTTATATCTATTTTTGTCAATGTTGTACTCATTAAACCCAAAATCTACTGTCCATCTCTTTGGTTCATTAATGTCTTATAACCTCAATCACCCTTCCTGTTTACTTTTCTTTTATCTGCCAGCGGCTGCTTGACAACCCCTGAGGCCCTGTGAACTGACCTACTCCCCGTAGGAGCAGGAGGTGGGCCGATCAGAGGATTAAACTGTGTGGCAGAAAATTAATGACCGGCTGGAGAAAGAATGAGGGAGGACTATGAGACCCAGGCAGATAGCAGAGGCAAGTGTTCCGGGAGGTCAGAAAGTTAACTAGAGAAGGTAAGAAGTCAAATTCGAGAAGTTGGTAGAGTACCAAATATGAGCTTCATTGCCTATTCCACTTTCCAAGGGATAGAGCTTTAGCAGAAATGAAGGCGAGTGAGAAATGTGTTGAAGCCACAGAACACTGGTTATTCTGTAGGCTACATGTTGTGGTGGCCACAACGCATTGTGATGCTTTCAGGTTTGGAGGCAATTTCTAAGTTGTTATCTTCCCAAGTGAGACTTGGGGGTGAAAAATCAGCTGAGATGCCTCTACAACCCCTGCAGTGAAAAAAGGTGAGGATTTCCCATATGCTGGTGTCCTGAGACTTATATTCACCACAAGAACAGTCTGTTGTTGTCTGTTGTTGCCTTCATTGACAGATCAGAAGCACGTACCCCAATGATTACAGCCATAATGCCTGATCTGCTGCCTCTTTACTACCACTCCACTTCATAACCAATAGTGAGACTACAATGTTTCTCTCTGGTTCCCATGTGACCACTTCATGGTCAATCCCTTGGAACATACCACTTTGTAAATTAAATATTTATTCCATGCTGATAAGAAAAGAGACATACCGTTCTGGCGGTGAAGCCATCTTCTGGTCTGTGAAATATTAGTAAAAATGTGTAAAATATTGATTGGCCTCATATAGACACATACACATGCAGTATGTGTAAAGTAGAGGGTAATTCCGTGCTGACAGGTCTCAGCCCTGACACTCCTTCAGCTGTGAGAGAGACAGAGAAAAGGTGTTGGGATTTGAATTGAAGGGGTGGGTAAGGAGAATAAAAGAAATGGCTTGAGAAAATTGGTGTGGCCGGTAAGACAGGGTGTCCAAAACCAAGCCCAAATTCCAGGAGCTGTGTGGAAAGATGAAATCTGAAATGAATGGAGAGGCTCTGAAAAGAAATTAGTGTGTAATTGAGAACTGGCAGAAGGTAAGAACCATTCGGGTGTCTACATATACTGCATGTGCATAGATTGGATACATACAGTAAATAGTGACCAATGTGTGCAGCCTCAATGCAGAACTAATACAGAAACAACAGATAACCCAAAGAAGCAGGGAAATACGTAGAAGAAAATAAAATCCCTTGCTACTTTTTAAGTTTAAGTTTTAAATGGATGTTGGTAAAGTGTCAGCACACTCTGCAGCAACCTCTTACCTACCTTTTGGGAACTCTGGTGAATTTGAAAGGATCATTCATCAGAGAATGTGCAATTTCTATAAGGACATGCACCCTAATGGTAAGCAAACCCAATACCCAGGAGTGGAGAGTTAGTGGTGCCACTATGCAGATCCCCCGGTCTTACTTTTATCTTTCTCCACACAAAATGATGATGGAGACCTTTAGGTCCATCTTCGCCGTGTCACAGCATACATTCCAGCTGGCCAAACTGCCGAAAGCTGAATTTCTTGAAAAGCGCACTGCCTCTGTTCTTTGTCATATTCATATGTCTGGCGGGGGCTCAAAACCCATAATTACTTTCCAGGGAGGAGGGAAATTTTAAATCTGACCGATTGTTTTGAAAGTGTCAGGAACGCCAGCTAAGCTCTGCAGCTCCATTGTCTTCTTGTTTTAGTTCAAGCCTCTAATAATCAGTTTCTATACCCGCATGCCGGTTTATTGTACATAGTTGTAACACGCAAACCTCTTTTACATATTTCAAATGTTTTTAATGTTTTCAGTTCATGTATTGATGGACTATGTATATTGGTATTGCCCTCTGTGGCAGCATTTTGTCCCCTGAACCAAATTGAAAGACTTACTGTACTGTGGTCCCCTGGTTAGTAAAATAAAAAAAAAGGTAAAACTGAGAAGCTTCTCAGCCAGACCCCCTCCCTACCCATGAAGCCTCTTGGGAAGGTTAGATCAGGACAGCTTAAGGAGAAGCAATTATTCTAACTTAGCTTCAAAATGCCAGATAATCCAAACCAACATGTTGTATGAAATATGTTAAATGTTAAAAGATATCATATGAATGCAAACCAAAAAAAAAAATTAGAGCTGGATTTTGTTAAGCATGAATTTTAACTATATAAGCTCATGGTGTAAAAATAATTTTATTTTTAAATAATTTGAAACTTGGTTAAATTGTGTGTGAATCAAATAACCTCTGAGTTATCATTATGTGACGATACCTGCCCAATTTAGAGTTAGATATTTCAAACTTTGCCTTTAAAGTTATTTTTTTAGGATTTTAGTAGGATATACTTTGTACCACTCATTGAGATCTACAGTGGTTTGTACAATGTATATCCTGCTGTCTACCTATTTTCCTATGATAGTACAGCTTTAATTACTACAATACAGAAAGGCTAGCTTCTGGCAGAGAAAGGATTTTTCCTATTGTGCTTAATACCAGACCCTTTTCTAAATATGGCAGATGACAGATAATAGTTAAATAATGAGTGAATTATTCACACCTTCACAGTGGTAAATAAATTGTTTAGTCATCATAGAATTTTTTTCATAGAAAAACAAGAATACAATTGATGTCATTTCAATTCTTGAGAAAATCTAAATGACACAAATGCTCTTTAAATCAAGCAGGTTGAAAGTACAACTAGATCTTTCACTTACAGTTGACCTTGTCTTCAGAAATACTGCAGCGCTTTTCATTTCAGCAGTGTGGTATTTTTCTGCTAAGCAATAAATTTTATTTGTATCCAGATTAAATAAAACTATTTTAAAAATAGTTTTGCTTTACACACTGATGGTGCCACTACATTAGAATTTGCCAAATACTCTTTCTTAAACGCATTTAATGATGTGATGGGCACTTTTTGCCAATTTCCCACTGAATATGCTTGACAGCCTCTGGTTAAACCAAATCATAGCTTTTATATTAATATGACTTGTGATTAGTGTCTAATTGTTTTCAGTAAGTTATTTTTTCCAGCTATCCACACACACAGCTATTATGTAAGAATATGCTATTATGTTATACATACTTTAGATACATTTCTGTGGCTCTCGTCTGTTTAAACAATAAAATTCAGTGCTTAATCCACAACTTGCATGAATGAGAATGCAGAAAACAGTTTTTCCAGTAAGAAAGGTTCTTGCCAGGTTCATATTTGGTATTTTTTCTCTCTAAGGCATTTCAGCATTGCTAAAATCTGGCTGTCAAATAACATCTGATATCACGCATATAAGTATTTTGATTAGTATTTTTCAATCTTGTCTTTTTATACAATCCTAAAGAATAACACAAGACCCTAACGAAGGTTACAAGCAAGTGTTGGATATTCAGTGTATCTCGCCAGTTTGGGTCATAAACAGTTAGAATACTTTAACTGTATCTAATATATAGTTATGTAACTTAGACTGTAACTAATATATATATATATGACTATGTACATATATTGTTTATTGTAAATAGACTAAATATCTACTGTACAATAGTGTGTATATACAGTATAACCTATTATATTTTATTCCAATAGTTTGGAACAATAATCCCCACATTCTATACATTCCAAAGTCAGAAAGAAAAATTATTAGAGAGCTTTTAGTGGTTTTAAGAGTGTTAATGGAAAGCATGATATCTCATTAGCAGTATACATATAATATATGTTTGTTTCTAATTTGTTCGACAGACTCTTATCTAAAGCGACTTGTATTTCCATGTATTTATAGAGTTGGGGATTTCACTGGAACAAGTCCTTTGCTCAGCAGTATGACCACAGCATTTCACTAGGATTTGAACTCAAAACCCAGTATAAGTCCAGAATACTACTACTCCACTTATACATTCTACATACATACATATATATATTATATGTGTGTATGCTTCCCAAACGGGGTGATTACCTTCAAGATTCGGTGGAAACTCCTATACTGTACCATCCGACCTGTCTATCCCATAAACAGTATTTATCACTGCTGTGAATAGAGCTGATTCCTTCAACTGCTTTGCTTTGTCTGTAGAGTACTACAGTACCACTCAGCTCTTACACAAGTACTGATCATATCATACAGATCAGACAAGTTTCTCTGTGGCCCACCTGCAGTCATTTTGGTTATCTCCTGAACAACATGGAAATCTGTGCACTGGCTGTACACCTCCTTGCAAAGAGACTAACTCCCCCTGGTTACATTAAAAAACATCACTCAAGTGCAGGTTCTTATTACTTCATCAAGCAATGACTTGAATTAAAATTCTTCTCCTATCGCAGCTGTGCTGGCCTTGGCCATGAGCTGGATGAGAGCTACCACATTTTCCTGTTAATATATGATTAAAATATGGTGGTGGGAGGATGGTGGATGGCAGGAGAACTTCTTTCTGTGGCAGGGCGATGCCATAATCTGGCTCCAGGTCTACAGCTGTCAGAGGGTCAGACTCCTGATTTTAATAGAGAACCTGCAATTCTCCAAAATGTTTCAGAACAGCCATCTGGGGCCCCTGCTCATTTCTCCAGTTCTATTATTCATACTAACAGCTACTATACATCAGCGTTAAAATCTGTCAGATTTCTCAGTTCAATGTGTCATCAAATAAATTATTTTCTTTTTACCAGCTTCTGGGTTTACAAAATCCAGTCGAAGCCATTACGCAGGAGACAGCTGTTAAATATCAAAACAACTTTCTGAACGTTATTTTCCATTTAGTTTTGGGAGGAAATCAGAATTTACAACAACATTAAGTTGATTTGTGAAATTATGGGGCACTGCTTGAATGTTCCTCCTAAATCAAAAATTAATATATTTGAATGAAGAAAAACAAAACTGTCTGGACATTGCTTTCATATATATTTGGATTTTATATATTTTGGGCTTGTATATATTTTTTTCATGTTAAAAAAAGTATTCAAAATATTTAATTTACACAACAAAGACAATCAATATCTCTCCATAATGATCAGTCGGGTATGAATACATTTCTACAGTTCTTACAATCAGTGAATGTAGGTTACCAGCTTTGACTCCAATTTCAGCTGAATTAAACATCAAAGCAAGGTTGGACCCGGTCAGTACCAGGAGAAGAGGTTTGTTAGCAAACTCAGGTTCCTGCTTTCATTTGAATGGGATGTTAAATTAAGGTTCTGACTGATTTAACCAGTAACTCTGGTTACTGGGTCATTAAAGAACCCATACTAGTGCTTCTTAGATATATGTTTTACTCAATGACCTGCGTAAACTTCACATTTTGCTTGCGTAAATCATCAGAATATAAATATATGAAAGGCTGAAAATACATTTAGACCATAGTGCCCATTTGGTTGCTTGTCGTTTCAAGTTTGGAGAATTCTATCTGTATCATTCTTAAAGGATCCTGGGAGTCATCTTCAACCATTAATTCCATACTGCCACATTCATTTATAAGAAGAAGGGGGTAATGTTTTTTTTCTGGCCTTAGATGTAATTTTAACTTACAGAGACTGTTCCTTGGTACACATGTTGCTGTTGCTAGGAAGTTCAAATGTGTAAAACATCTGCCCGTATGTTATCTGGCTGTCTTATTTCAACATACTGGTCATCTTTATTTGACTGTCCCAGAACGATGATGAAACTGAAGAAAAAGTGAAGTAAAGTAGGAATTGTTTGTTTTTTGGTGTCAGTGCACAATCCTGGTCAGCTTCTACATATACAGGAATTCACATTGTCTTGTTTGTGTTCTTTGGTGATCGTCTAAGGTAGGGAGCAAATTAAATTTACCACCATAGAACATTGGGGGGCTTTTCCAGTCCAGAAAAAGAACTATTAAGGCATTCACTGAGACTCTCTGCTCTTTTGTTGCAACACAGGTGTGTGTCCTATATTCCTGCTGGGGTAGTGATTTCTTTTCTTATTAGATGATCCACAGAAGAACATGTCACTGTTGATCAATGCTTGTTCTGCCATTAACATCCTAAATGGTCTCATGGTTGTTACAAGCAGCCATATGTCATTTGTGATGGATACTCTGGAAGAATGCATTTTATTTTGTAAATTCAACGAAAACTCAACAACAATCTGGACTGTTTTTCATCATGGGGTCAGCTGCTCATCTTAGGTTAAAATACAGTATCTCCACATTACTTGGGAAGGAGAGGGAGAAGTTAGTGTAGATATCTCTACAACAGTAAAGATACAATCAGAACTGGCATAGTTTCCTCGGACTTATCGACATAATATCAAAACTCACGCCTTCTTACACCGTATGAAACAAATCACTCTTTTTATTGAAACATCATGGAAATAACCACCACCAGATGCTCAGAGATTCCTCTGCTAACAAAAGCTTTAACAAATAAAAATAAATACTGAAAGTGGACTTCCCAGATGTAGAAACAGTTAAGTGCCCTTAGTTATTAAGAGTGATTGAGCATGGAATAAATCAAGTATTTTCACCCATCCAAACCCAGTCCTTGATGGTGACTTTCCATTGGATTGGTGAATAAGGAAATAAGGACTGTGGGAAACAGAAAACTGCCCTCAGGAGATGCATTTGGAACTGGTGATTAGAAGGAGGGTCAAACTTGTGATTTCAGTCTTGGCTTCTGCATTGGTGCATGTGGGTCCTGCCATTCTTCCCTCACCTCTTTGAGGCCCCTGAAACCCTTTCCTCGTCAAGAGGCTTCAATTAAGCTAATCCGAGTCAAATAATTTCTGTACGCTAGTGTAAGTAGACATTGCTTAAGATACTATTTGCATGTAAAAAAAAGTTTTTTTAGCCTCCTGAACAAGGATGCTGTTTGTTTTGATGGCTATATACAATGCTTCTGCAAGCACAACTTGCTCCATTGATCCTGTATTGTACAATGTTTGGCACATTGGCAGGACAGACACAGAAACTGAATGACCTGCAATAGCAGTAGACTTTCCATGAACAAAAACAGTCAAGTTAAAAACATGGATCTGGAGGAAAATCTGAGAATACATTCTGAGGAGCCACTTTTTAAAACAAAAGGCCAGCCCAATGAAGATGTAATTTTTTGTGTAACAACATAATTCAGGCTAGATTTGTACCTTCCTGCTAGTTGCCTATTTGAAAACACTCATGTAAGAATTAAAGGGGGAAGACGCTGTGTCTGGGTAAAAACAAGTTACATCATTTTAGGAGTGATTTTAGATACAAATTGTCCCTTTGGACTGATGCTGTATTATGTCTTTAGTTGGGTATTTCAAGTTAAAAACAAACCTGCGGTACTTATTGCACAGAAAATATTTTGTCTAGGTATCACCTGTTTTTACTTTGAAAACAAAATAAACAGTACTGTCACAGTATTTGCACAATATCTTATTTGTCTGTAATAATTTTCAAGTCTAAAAAGCCACTATAGGTCAAACTACCCAAGTGATCCCAAGTGTACCAGGAATGTATAATACACTATATATTTTATATGCACTAATAGAAGAGAACACATACAGTATAGATGAAAGGTAAGATCTGTTTCTGACCTTTTATTGTCCATTTATTTGGATTATAAGACTTGTCTGATTGAAGACTTTTTGCCACACAAAAGAGGTGGAATAGTACAGTTTGTGACCTTAGATGTTGATATGACAATTTCCACTATGTGTTATGTATCATTCTGTGATGTATGACTAAACCATGTGGTAATGGAATGTTATTACTCTCAGTAATAGCTCAACAAAACTGAGTCATAATGTCCTGGCGCTCACAAAATGTTTCGGCTGTCTCCAAATTAACAAACACTGCTGCGCCTTTTTAACAATAATATTAATGTCAATGTGCTACTTAAGATGGCTAGAGATGATTGCTTTATGAAAGGTGTGGGCCAGCCTTTCAGGAGGAGTGATGCCATGGGAGGGGTTTCTCCCCTCTGCTGTCATTGCTAATTGCTTTTGGTTTTTAAACATTAAGCTCCATATTGTTTTCTGAACACCACTTCTTCCAATTTTCCAGGTTCAAAGCACAGGCTTTCTGGAATCATTAATTAATCCCAAAACAGGGCTATTATCAGCAATTGGCCCTGCAATGTGCTGCCATCTCTTTTAATGAAGTGCAGCTGGGATGAGTTTGGCATGCTTGCCTAATCAGCCAATAAGCTAATTTCCTCATAATAAGTCCTATTTTCTTAACACCATAATGCACGCTGGAGCTGGCCTCATGCCTCCTGACACCATCTGTGCTTGACCCTGTCCAACACTGTCAATTGTGAACCAAGTGGAGTACAGGAGAAAAAACACACTTTTGAAGGATGCCAGTGTTCATTACACTTACTTTTATGAGCTGGTTAGTGAAAGAGGGACATCAGGGTATCCTGGGGATTCAAGTTGCAGCCTCAAAGCTCTCAGATCTTTGGGTCTATCTTGTGTAAGAGGACCAGAGGAAGGGTCATCCTGGACAGGTATTTTAGGAATGATCTGCTCGCTATACTTGACTTAGACCTGACCAAGATGGCCGCTGAGAGAAACCAGCTGACCCGCAGATGGAAAGGGCTCAGTCTGTAAGACAACGAGACGCAGGTGGGTCTCATCAGGAAACAAAATATATATGCCCCGGAAACAGTGAACCGGCGTGGAAGCCAGTAGGTGAATGCGTGTTGGAGAAGAGAGTGGAGTTTGTTCGGAGCGGACAAAGACTTAAGGACAACTAAAATAAATAGGTCAAATAAAAAAAAAAAAAAAAAATGATCATCTTCGGTCTCCAGCTCAGTCACATTACCTAATTGAGATATTTCTGAATAAGTCCACAAAAAGGGACTGTCCACAAAAGGGAGGTCTGTGGAGTGAAATTGCGACCTGCAGGTAATACACTGGCCAGACACAGGAAAGTGAATGTCGAATGAGGGGTGGATGGCTAGTGGCGATTTTGTAAATGTCACGGTACAGTGAAAAAAGTAACCTGAACTTTTGAGGCCTCCCACTGAGAGAGAAAACTAGTCCGTAAGAAACCAAACAAATGAATCCAAGATGAAGGCATCATATTATCCCAACTGTACAACGCTGATGAGATTGCTCTCTTGTGGTTCACTGCCAGAGAATGTCCCGGCATACAAGCACTAGACGTCTACGCCAGGGTGTAAAATCAGCAAGGGAGGATCTCGGCATTCTTGTGTACAGATGCAAACGGCTCAAAGATTGACATCTGTAGCTGTTGGCAAGTCACAGAGACTTGAATTGACTTGAAAATAGAATTGTATCTTTTTTTTTTTGCTTCGAATATCATCTCATTGGTAATTCAATGGACAACCGGCAATACCAGACACCCCCTCTTACTTTTACTACTAGTCTGGTAAAGCGAAGGGGTAAAACAATGCAATATGCATTTCATTGTGCACTCCTGCTTGTCCTGAACACACTCCTTGCACACGACTCTTTATGACAGTCCATTTAGCAGTTGAGAAAACATCTGAGTTCTCATTTAGAATAATGTGTACAATTTTGGGCTCCACTTCATAGAAAAGATATTGCTGCTTTGGAATCAGTCCAAAGAAGAGCAACCAGGTATATGCCAGGGCTTAACAAATGTCCTGTTCTGAAAGGCCAAAGGAACTGAGCTGCCAAGCCTGTTGCTGAACCTCTTCTCCTGGTTTCTTTCAAGAAACAGCTGGATGATATCCTTGGTTTAATTAACTGTGAGCTTCTGTACCAAACAAGCTAAGTGGGCCGAATGGCCTCTTGTCATTTGTAGCCTTTCTCATGTTCTTATGTAGGATAAGCAAACTGGAGGGGCTGTCAGTCATGTGCCTGGAATGGGCTTTGGGTTGATGGCAGTAAATCATAGGTGTCAGGAAACCCATTGACTTGAAAGTTGCTTTCCTGAAGAGGAGGGAATCATGCCATTGTGGAATGTGTATGATTGCGTAATGTGTAATGTGCTCATTTTCCATTTCTTTAAGTGTAATATAAAATAGTCATTTTGGTCTATATTACTTCACATATTGCTCTTCTTCCATATATCCATATTCTAACAAATGGGAGTAAATAATTTTGTTTTTTACATTAGTGTTTCAACTAAATTAATTTTGATACAATTACAACTGTGCTCAGAAATATCCATAAAGAGAAAATATAATTTTGGCGTATATTTAATTTGGCACTAAATGAAATATTTTAACAATATGTTTTTAAAGCGGTTGATTTTTGTGCATTCCAAAATAAATCTTTTGTGTCTTTCTTGGGGCTTATCTTTTCCATGAACAACAAAAAGGTATTCTATTGAAATTCCTCTTTGCTGGGGAGAATTTGTGTTCTACTGCTAATAATTTGTGAGTACATTTTAGTGTTTATAAATTATGTTAGTCTTCAAGATGGCTTTTGATTTCTTTTATTTAAGTTTGTTCTTAATTTTTCTGTTTATTGTTTGTGGCTTACAATCTGAAAAAAATATATGTTTTAATTTTGAATATAAAGACAAAGAGAAGAATACCCATTCAAATAATTCTAATAAAGCAGGTTAATAATATACAGACATCAGACAAGGTTTTCAAAGAATACTGTGCTCATCATTCATTTTTAAAATGTCATATTGCCAGATATTTTCTGTTGTTATATACTGACCCAGTTAAGAATTTGCCAGTTGTTTTTGTATATCTTGGCACACAGCAGTGATTCCTGTACCCACACAGGGAGAACAAGAAGGGACAGACTGACTCCACTGACCTCTGACCAACCCATCAAGCCATTCTTCCTACAAACCTATGAGAGACAAATAGAATAATTTGAGCTGATTAGAGACTTGTAGAGTCTCTCATGTCCCTGGGGGCCTGCAGGAGCTGGAGCTGCAGGAGATGGGGTTCATTGTTTCATTAAGAGCCCACACATCCCAAACTCGTGCCAGCAAAACCTAGCCAATTGTACACTATAGATTGCAGAATAATGGTTACAGTTAGCTAGTGACTTGACGCAGCTCTAGATCATAGAGCTCACCTGTGCTCAGAATCAGCACCATTACTTTTTGAGCCCTTTGGAAGTTCACTGATATTGTTTTAGTGCTTTACCTGTCCCAGATATAAGTAAATATCAGAGAGAAAAAAGCTATAATTGAAAACTTTTAACAAAGGAGAGGAGAGCAAACACCCAAAGTGGACAAGGTTCTGTTTGCCTGGACCGGTTCAAAAGAGCAGTGATGTGGAGCAGTGTTAGACAGTGCCCCCAGGTGAGACATTGCTGTTATACCCTTGAACAAGGTGCTTCAGCTGAGCTGTTCCAGTAAAATATTCACCTGAATTCATGGTTGCCAATGTAAGATGTTTTTGAACAAAAGTGCCAGCCAATATAGAGCTGCAATCGTCACAATTTGGTGTCAGTAACACCATAATCATGAGACACCTCAGAATGCGCAACATTGTACATCTCACATATTGAAGAGATTACAAAAAGCAAGAACTGGGTCACGATACAAATGGAAGAAATCGCACCTCAGTTCAGTACATAGAGACAGTTATCACAACTTAGGATATCTGAAACTCAGCTTGAAGGTTAAGGACCTTTGGAGAAGCACAGGATTCCAGATCCTATAACACAACATTTGAAATTCATCCTTAAAAATGACTAGATCCTGCGTGTTGCAATGTCTGACAAAGCCAACTGATCGGCCAACTCTTTGCAAAAAGAAGCTACTTCTACAATGACATCTTTGGATTATTGTTATTCACAATTATGGCCAACCAATAATTTATTTTATTGTGTCTTCAGAAGCTAACAAAATCTCAGATCAGGCCAAAACCTTAAAATCAAAGCCCAAAAACTGCAAATCCCAGATATGTTACTTACAGTGGTTTGCATAATGCAATCCTGATTTTAAAATACTTAGATCAATATAAAGACAAATTACAAATTGATTACACCTCTTAACGTGCGGAATGTTTTATCTGCCAATCTATGGCAAAATGACAGACACCGCTGACAATCTGTTAGAATGAATGGAATGTTTATTTAGGAGTAACAGAATGTTCTTTGGATGTGTTTTACGTCACTGCCACCCACTGTTTTCCCCCACATATGGGTTGTTAACTGGAATGTGATCCCCTGGTTGGTTCTTGATGACAAGGGTCACTTCATTAACACGTTTTACACTGCAAGGGAACATATGACTGGGAGTCTGCTCGAACCATTACAAACACCCCTGAGTGAAAAAGGAGCTGACATCGATGTATATTTTTTCTACGCTTCAAACAATACTTACAATGGGGATTTTTCATTAATCTACTCTTTCTTTCTAAGCAATAAAGTCATTCCTGTTTTTCCCTAAAGACTCCAGAGTCCATTTGCAAAACTTTAATACACATCTTATTCCACTTTTACATCTGACTCCACTGTAGGTAAGCATGAATAGATTTTAAAAATTGGTCTTTTATGCTTACTAAAATGTACAATTAGCTTAAAGATATACAGTGAAAGTTACACCGAGATACAAGTCAGAGAAATGCACAGAACTTACTGATTTTTAGTTACTGGAAAAATTAACATTTGTTGTAAGTGTTGATAAGCAGAAAATTGTTATTCCCAGTAAATGAGAGATTAACAAAACCTACGTCAAAGAAAATTACATACACTGTAGTGCACTTTTAGCAGAGTTTGTTAAAATCTAATGTTATTCTGCTTTTACTATGCTAAATGTAGTTTTTAATATTACTATTCAATAATTTAATTCTGAGGCATTGCAATAGGTAGGTGATGGAGTCATGACTTAAGTTTTCCAAGGGAGCAATCCACAGATAAAAATAAAAGTGACCTTTCTTTAGAGAGGAACAGTTTAAAATAAGCTGAATGGGATAGATATGGAATCAGTAGAAAAATAGACAATGACTGGCATTAGTTTGAAGATATTCTGCTTGAAACACAAAATACTTCCATCCCCTACGTTAAGCAAATCAAAGGCAGGAAAATAGAGACCCCAAATTAATAAATTAATATATGTTACAATGGAAGATAAAAATGGCAAATCTTTAGATGACAGGGAAATGGCTTATGTATAGTATTTAGTTCCATATAATACACCCTGAATATTATACTCAGGTGTTTACCAGGAAAGGACCAGGAACAATCAAAGGGGTCTACGGACCTTCTTTCATTTGTAACCTTTCCTATATTCTTGTGTTTTTATATTATGTTGCAGGTTATGGGGTCTATAATTAGAACATAATTCCAGCATGGTCTGTATGGCAATGAGATTCCAATGGACAGCCAAGACGGATTTATTAACGCAGGTCTGGATTATTTATCTCGTTTTGTGAACAAGTAACAGCAGCAATGGATACAAATGCAGGATAAGGTATAGATTATTTAGACTTTTGGTAAAGTTCTTTGTAAAAGATTAGTTCTCAGGTTGGAGGCAGTAGCCATTCAAATTGATGCTTGTAGTTGGATCAAGCAATTGTCTCCTGAGTGGCTCATCCTGTAATAGCATTTGCCTGTGTGCCATGATCACAGGTTTCAGGCTGGCTCATGTCATGGATAAGACATAGTCTTAGTCAGGAGCCAGCCTTGATTCTATGATCATTTCAGCAAGCTGTTTTCAGTGGTGTCAGTGACAGAGCAGAGACCACAAGCATTGAAGCCAGGATCCTGAAAGTTCAGCTTCGTTGGACAGGACATGTTATAAGTCTGGAGGACTCCCGAATCCCCAAACAGCTACTGTATGGCGCGCTGTCGCTGGGCAAGAGAAACCAAGGCAAGCTTTGTAAGAGATTCAAAGACTGTGTGAAAGCCAACATTGCACATGCCGGGCTTTCTCCCAAGCAATTGGAGCGGAGCGCACAAGACCAGACTGGCTGGGGCGCCTCGGTAAGACCACAACATCCTCGAGGAGAGGCGTCGAGCGGACCTGATGGCTGCCCGCGAGAGAAGGAAAGCTGTGACAACAGCTCCACCAACAGAGCCAGGACAATTCCCCTGCCCCCATTGTGAACGGTCATGCCGCTCGAGACTTGAACTCTACAGTCACCTTCGAGTCCACAACAGAAGAGCTGCACAAGTACAACCATCATCGCCGGACACGACGGACAACCACCGCATCTGGAAAACTTGATTTGAATATTTCTGTCATAAACCACCGATACAGGAAGATATCCACGTGATAAAATAATAGTCAAAACCAAAACAAGATAGAGAGACATATACAAACAAGTATATAAAATGCATTTAATCCTTAGTTGTATATCAGTATTCTTGTATCTTAATTGACAAAACGTCTTTTATTTTAAACCAGAATGTTTTTTTTATAAAATACATAGCCATTATCTGTTTTCTGATGGTGTTTGCTAATAACTGGAGGCTTACTTGTCCACAAGAAATTCAGCTGGCAAGTGTATGAACCAAGCATACAACTTTAAATTAAACATCGCCAGTCAAAACAAAGAACAAATCTGGCGATATATTTCAACTTAGCATTATTCCAGTGGGGATGCTGGTAAAAAACATGCTATTTAAATATTTCTGTTGTATTTTACTTACACGAACAACTAGACAGGCAACGTTTTTGACTCATTGACTTGGCCGCCTGCTCTGATAAATCAAGACTGTTATTCTGTGTATGCTTATTTTATTGCTTCTCAATAATTTGAGGACCTCTTTACAGAGCTAATTTGACTCTTTTCCAAACAGTACAAATCAATACTTTGCTTTCAAATTGTGTTTACAGGATCAGTTGTGCACATGTGTTTTCCTTTTACTTGGATTTTTTCCACAAAGTTGAGTTTTTGCAAACAATACCTTACCACCAGCTCAGTGTTTACACAATTTTGTGGTGTCCATGAATACGCTGGTTGTTCATATCTCGCCTTCTCCAGTACCTTGAGAAAGGGCATGAGGCCATTCATTGTTTTTATAATTGTTTAAAGTGAAGGTTAAGTTTTCTGCTTAAAGTGTTAAAATGTGAGCTCATATGTGTAAAACAAAATTATTTTGGATTGATTTTTCTTGGAGGTTTTACAAGTCTTTTTCTATAGTATCACCTTACTGCAGAGATTTCCACTTTGCATGTCAGTATGACTATACACAGTACAGCCGGCAAATTCAAGAGGCATTTTATTATCTTGAGTACTTCTAAGACCTAGCTAGACTAAATGTGGCTGAGAACAGTGGCTTCTTGTATAATAAAAAGATAAAGGTGCTATCTGCAGCCTGTTACTTTTTCAGTAGATGTGACCACATTTTTACATAAATCTGTTTTGTTTTATACCATTTTCAGAGCTGTTCAAGAACTGCTTTTCTTTAGATGTCCAATCTTTCTGTCTGTCTCTTTATAAAAATACACTTACATTTCTTCTGTAAAATTTTACTGGGGGTTTATGCTTGTTGTTCCTTGGCCCCTTGCAAGACATGGCTAGGAGAGATCATTAGATTCATTAGGTACTAATAATCAAATGAACTAGATGAACCCAATTGCTGATGGTATTTACTATATTTTACGTGCTAGCAATTCACTATTAAAAATAAATAAGATGTTTTGTGGAAGTTAATATCAGTTAATATTAGTGTAAGTATTGAAGAGTGTCTAAAAAGCTATGTTACTTTGTTATAATGTTATACTATGTTATAATGGATATTGCCCTCGATAAATTATGTTGTTCAATGTGAAAAGTACATTTATTAAACAGCAATCACTTTTTCATAGATTGTTATTATATTTAAATGTATTCACATTATTTGCTCTTAAAGTAGAGACCTGAAATGTCAAATGACCAAGTGACAACAGGATGTGACTGAGACATCAAAGTGGAGACTCCATGGAGCCAACAGCAGAGATGGACAGCAGCTAATCTAACAATATCCTAAAGCCACTTCTCTTATTCTCCTGGTTCTTTGTGTTTATGTCATTGAAACAAACTGCCTAATGTGCTTAGTCATTGTCTTCTTTCACTCTTCTCCATTGAAGAAGTTTTTAAGTGTACTTTAAGCTTCAATTACGATAGTTCAGCAAAAATCCCAAACCCACATTCCCAAATGAAAACTACTCCCAGATGCTTTTCAACTAAGAAATTAAAAAATCGATTCAGTTACCAAAAATCAAGGTAAACCGTAAGCATGAAAACCTGCAAACTCAATAATATTAAGTTAATTAAAAAAAAAAATTGTAGCTACAGCACAGACCTACAGGTATTTATATTTTCATTTCCATTCTCAGCAGCTCTAGCTGGTAGTAATCTCTCATGAGTCACAGGCTTGGAAATGCAAAGGGATCTGAGGGATCACTTAACAAGAGTAGCAATCAAGCAGCACAGCAATCAAGAGACCTACCTCGGAGTGAGGGACTTCTACGACTCTCTGGAAACAGTCTGGTCCCGATGCTTCTCTTGACTCTATGGAAATAGTCTGGGCCTGATTTTATTCTCAACTCCTACCATGAAAGAATTTAGAAGAAACTGATCACCTAAGAAAAAGGTTTGAACCTGCGTGTACTTCTAACGTTCAAGAGCAAAACAAAAGACCTGCAAAGGCTAATCATTCCTAGTCACCCTCAACTTCTGCACTAATGGCAAGATAAGAACAGATAAACAAAGATATAGGTGGCAGAGAGTTTGGTTTATTGAATTGCAGTCTGGTTCTGTGTATAAGTTGCTCAACAAGTAAGTTGTTATGAATTCACTCAACGAAACTAACAGAGTTAAAGCAAGACATAAAATCTCAGGTGCACCCCATGATAAATTATTACTGTATTTTAGACTGTGGAGAGCATTGGCAATGATAAGACAACTTGTAGAGAGGTAATTTATAATGATGTGAAACTGCCACAAGTGAAAAGCATCACAAATACCACACAGCCACCACAAGACATAGTGCCTGAATATTTTAATGCTCCAAGAATTGTATAATCAAGTTTTGTTTTGAGAACAAATACTATTAAATCACATAGTTTTCACAGAGATTTAAATACTTTCAGCTAATACAGAACAGCAGATAAGAGAACGGCTTTGATTTTTATGTATTTCTTAATGCTTTTTGATTTTGTGCTATAATTGCTTTGCAATACACTGACAGTAGTGGGACTTTTCAGAAACTGAAGTTGTATAATGCACTAGTAAGGTTTAAAAATATTAGACCTTAATATTTAAGAAGAATAAAAGAGTATAGTGAACAATTTTGGTCACCACTTTATAGAAAATAAATTTTCTGCTTTGGAATCCATCCAGAAAATAACAACCTGATGCATTTTGAGACATAAAGCAATGTCCTATACAGACAGACTGATGGAGCTGAATGTTTTTAGTCTTGAACGGAGAAGACTACAAATTGATTTGATACAGCTATTCAAATCTCTCAAAGCTTCACACGGACTGAAAAATGAAGCACAATTGAAAACTAAATGGAAGTTTAATTAGAACAATAGACTTTTTTTTACTCAAAGGGTTGTGGGAGTATGGAACACCCGGTATCATTCAAGAAACCAAAGATCCGATATCTACTACTACTATCTACTATTGGAAAGATCCAATATCTACTACTAAACAGGCTAAAATAGTTGAATGGCCTCCTCTGGTTTGTAATGGCTCTTAGCCCAGACAGAACATCAGAAATTCTACTCTATGCTTTTCAGAAGTAATATAAAGAAGAGCCATAAGCAGAGCTTTCAGTTTAGCTACTTTCCAGATTCTGCTAGGGTCTTTGCCCTGCCCCCTTTTCTTCTTCTTGTTGTTGACGTTCGAAGGCATTGCCCACATGCTTGAAAGCAAAGAAAACAGGCATGAGAAAAGGCCTTCACTAATTGTAACCATGTGCGTTTCTTAGAAGTGACCAGTGAGTCTGTCTGTATGAAGTCATAGGCTACTTTAATATTCCTTAGCAACACACTAAAACTCAAGAAACTGCCCTGCTGGCTTAAAGGAAGACTAGATCTATGGTGGAACAGAATGCACAATCCATGTGGTCTGCAGTGGTTAAAATATGATCTTCCACAGCCAGTCAGATTTCTTTAGGATACTGTTAACTGCTGTGCATGGTGGAATACAGCACATTTGTGTAAAGTGGTCCTCTTAAAAGACTGTTATTCACACCAAGCTCACGTGAGTGGACTATGGCTCTTGTTATAATCTCATAGTACTGTCCCTAATGCTTATTATTTCATATCACAATAGTAGGTTTATAAAGGATATTAGTTAGGCTTTAGGTATTATTACTGTAAGTCTCATGCGTGTCTTTGTGGGAAAAACAACCCTGGAATTATCTTGGAAATGAGCTGGCTTAGTTTCAATTTTGACTTTGCAATGACGTCTAATTGGTGTACAGCCCAATGCACTGAGAGGTAAGACTTGTTGGCAAGAGATGGACACAAGTATAGAATATCTGTTAGACACAGGATATAAAATGATGTCATGTGCTTCAATTTCCTGTCAAGCAAGCAAACGGCTCTTCAAACATAAGTATGACTGGCACCATGCCCAATCAAATGCATACACACTATAATATCTTCAGTTTCATTCACTATATTCAGTCACTTTATTGCAGACAAACATGCAATTACTGTGCTCTGGGAAAATATTTTGGCAGAATTGTTTGATACGAGGTTTAAGGCCAAAGACAATCTGGGAAATAAACCAGATTTCAAAAAAAGAAAAAAAAAGGAAAGCTTAGTTTAGAGAATCTACAATTTACTTCCAAACTAACTAAAGGTGAAGAAAAAGGGTGGCATGATAAGAAAAAAATATTTAATTAACTACTTCGATATTGCAGTTACTCCACAACCTCTCATGGAATTCATCTTAAACTCCAATATGTTTTAGGTCTGCAAAGGAAAAAGTAACAGGTTTATTCCATGCTGAAAAGAGAATAAAGAAAACACAATGTTTCCTAAAGAAGGCTACATGGCCGAAACATTGTGTTTTCTTTCTTCTCTTTTCAGTACGTGTAAGGGTTTTTCAGCAGATGATAATGCTATTATTATACTGTATGTGATGACCTCTGCTCAGTCATTGCCAGGACTCAATCCCGGCTGCTTGCAGTGCTCAGAGCACACGCAGAGCCAATCCCTAGGCAGTGGCAGACTCCACTAGGCCACAAGAATTCGACGCTGTCTAGGTTTCAAGGGGGTGATGTCACCTACTGTAACATTCCCTGTGGAGCTGGGCCCTGTAACACACACACACACATGCAGAGGTCATAGTAAATAGTACAAGCCTTAAAAATCATTAGAATTGAATAAGACTCAAAATCAATATCTTCATTTATGACTGCAATTATAAACATGGACCTTAATGGTAACTGATGCATTCACAAAAAGCCCCTTGGAACAGAAGTTATTTTCACAGAGTGACAGTCATTGGTAAATTATGAAGAACCTAGTTTTATAGAATTTCTCAGTGCCTGGCACAGCACACTGTATTTCCATCAGCTTCCCCAGCCAGAACTGTCCCAGATATCAATCTTATTTGATACTGGAGCATGCAGTTCATCATCAAACACTGTTACCCTCATCACAATCACAACGTAAGGTGATCCACTTAGGCTAGGATTAGCTTAAATTGGTTGGGAGGTCTAACAGGTGGTCAAGAGGCTGTTGCTAATATTTTAGGTTGTTCCAGTTCAGAGAGAAGATGTCTACTTAATAGCATGTTACAAGTGGTAATATCATTATTGTATGTCAAATATAGAGGAAGCTGTACCTGTCCACAAAGGCAAACATTTAGTGTGTTTTTTTAGGTATTCACAGCATACCCTTTATAGTGTTTTAAGAATATTTATAATAGCTTTTTTAAAAAACAAAATTCCCAAATAATACAATGCTTTAGTATTTAGTATGCGAGAAGCTTAGTTTAGTAATCCCACAGTTCCAATTCCAGTCTTATTCCACTGTTATTCCCATGATGGTGCAGCATTTTCAACAATTTATCCAAAGGCTACCGTTGTAGTCTGACTTTTCTGTGTCCATTTAGCCCCCCAGTGAAATCCCGTTGATTGTCATTTCAGGATTCTGTGTTCCAGCATTTTATTCACCATTTGGGGTCTTTATCACATTGGAAGATGAACCTTCTCCCTAGAAAAAAACCCTACTGTAGATGGAACACCAGTCCATAACTGGGAACACACACGATTTAGACACCAATTAACCTAGGGAAATAGAAAGAAACAAGAACACCTGCAGTAGATAGCTGGGCACCTTAAATCATTTAAAATTCTGCTCCAGTAGATGATGTTTTAGAAAGGATGGGGTATGACATCAAGTGGGGATAACTGTTTAACCTTTTTTATTTGGCAACCACAAAATGTTCTTTAACATCAAGAAGAGGAACAGTGTTGGAACACATATAGCCATGCTAGAATAATGAGTACCTGCAGTGCACGTTAATCTGATCGTAACAAGCTCGGGATGTTTTGTAAAAACTAGCTACAGAAGAGCTCGTTTCTCTTCGTATGCAGCAAAACCTCCGAGAGAAAGTGAGAAAACAACAGAAAGAAGAACATTCTCATTGTCATCCATGAGAGCAGAGGGCAGGTTGTTGTAATGTTAGGTAAAGTTTCACTGGCCTGACTGCAAAGTAATTCATTCATTCATTCTACAAAAGCAATTTTTTTTCAGTACATACAGTACTGTACAGTATGTACATACTAAAATACAATTAATACTATTCGCACTTAAAAGACTTAAGTAATTTTATAAATGTTTATTATCAAATTAATTAAAGTTAAATTGTATAAAAGTATAATTTTATGCAATATATGTCCTTGAATTGTGTATATTTACATTTGGTGAAACAAAATACTCTTTTCCTCTTTTGTTTTTGTCATAATAATCATACACATGATAGCTGTTTTTCATATACTCAAAGGAGTATCTGTTTACTCATGTCAAATGTGTTTTTGATGAATTCAACAAACACAACATGAGAGCATTTCTGCATCAACGTGTCATACGAAGTAGTTGATGTATGTTGTAGTTCCATAGTTTAAAGCATTTTTGTTTGACTTGAGACAGTATGATGTGCTGCTCTGTGATTGTTGGCATGCTTTACAAGAGCCAGCAAGCTCTTGCAAAGAATAAATTGTTAACCACAAAGATATGGTTTCAGTTTGAAAGACTGATGACACTGACCTTTGTAGTTATTTTCAATACATTTTATGTAGAGGAACAGAAGAAACCAGAATTATTACAATTTGGTCGCATTTTTATGATGCAATAATTAAAAGCTGACTGCTCTGTTCGCAGAAGCCTCCATCGAAGAGAAATGGTTAAAAGATTTGTAGAAATCCTGCTGGCTTTTGGTGTCTCACTGCTGTAACCTTGTAATGAATTTAGAAACCACAAGTTAAATGTGTAAACAATTAAAACAAAGATTTCCCAGTGCTTGCTCAATAAACGTCAGGGATTTGCCCGTATTGTGACAGATGAAGCAAGCGTTGAAGCCTAAAGACACATAGCACTTGTCATGATTAGTTGAAACCAGAAAAATCTTCTGAAGATGGTATTTTACTCAAAAGCACAGCACAGATGTATAAAACATCCTGAAACCTGTCTGTGGGTTTAAAAGGATATTTATCACTTTTAAGAAATGCAGTGGGCTTATGGACTTGCTTTTGTTGGACATGAGGACAGCTTGGTAAATCAAATGATCCTTTTAAACAAACCAGCAAATACTAAATTCTGAATTGGGATTATGTGGAAAACTAAAAGCTCATAATAAAATACTGGGTTTAAGTGAGGGTGTAGAAGGCCTGTGAGTGTTTTTGCCAGAACTCTTCACTTTTACTTTGGAATGCAGATTTTGTTTGCACTTTTTATCTTGTAGGTATAACATCTTACCTTCTTAAGTAAATATTTAATTAACATATCCCTATTAACTGGAATTAGAAAGAACAATCTGTCGTTTTAGCTGTCAAAATTCCTCAAGCGGTCTAAAGAATTTGGAATGTATTTACTTTATCATGGAAAAAGACAACTAAAAAGAACTAGGTTAGATTTTTATATATTCAGCATGCCATGAGAAGCATTGCTGTATTCACAGCTTCTTAAATTGTAATTGTAAGCACAGGTTTGATTGTTTTTCGTGTTAGAATTTCCTCACAGAGCACCTCATCTTTCCTGTTCTTTGAAAAAGAAAAGGTTTGTCCTTTGGCAAATGCTTGCTCAATTTAAAAACTATATATCTTGCCACTTTTCGTCATTGTGCAATTCAGCCACAGAAGCTTTAAAAAATTGTTTTTTCTTTAATTCTTTAACAGCTTGAACTAAGCTCAACACATAAAAATCTTGACTTTCACCACAGTTCAGACTTTTTTTGGCAATTGTTTCCATCAGTAAATTTTGACAGTCCACAGTAAAAACCTCCAGTTCTGTATTCAATAGGTAATTTGTATTTATATATCCTGTTACAGTTGTACAAAACCACCAGCTACATCTAATATTAAGCATACAATGTGGATGAACTCACACAAGGTTACAAGCACTGTTAGTTCACTATTTTAAGGAATGGTAGATGGATTAAATTAATTTGTGCAAACTTAAAATACGCAGGTACAGTATGAAAGGTAGAGTACACTAGTGAGTAATCAAAAAGTATTGCAGTAACTGTAAGAAAAAATCACTTTGGAAAGGTTGTAAGTTGTATTGATCCCATTTTACTGCAGGCACAAACATACTGTGCTGACTGCCTAGGTTTCAATCTCTAAGTCTCTCAAGTTTTTCTTTTGACACTGCAAGCAGAAAGTGGAAAATCAGGATTGAAATGTGATAGATGATGCTAGCAGTAAGGACAGGCAATGTCAATAACTAATGCCTAAGCTAAACGTCTCCTAAGCTAAAAGTTTGTGCTACTTACAATATTCAAGTTAACACCTATGGTCTTTATCTCTCATTTCTTAAATGCATTTTAGAAGGTTTTGTAAGGAACGTAAAGACATACAATATCTTTACAATACCACATAACCCCCTTGCACATACTGTATAGTAATGTTATGAAGCCTCGTCAATAGGATGAAATCTAGTTCAAGGCACTTTGCAAAGCAATGGTTCTCAACCACAAGAGCTCCTTGAGGTACCCACTAGTGATCATGGAGCTGTACTTACAGAACGAGACAGAAAAGAAGTGTTCATTTAAGTATAATAGTGGTGATTGTATCTCGCTGTCCGCAACTGGGCACTACAAGATCCAGGATTACTTGCACTTGAACTATATGTTGAACCCTCAGTGATTGAGACATCAATTATAAGCTTCGGAGTTTCAAAAATATTATGCATGACTCCTTGGAACACTGGCATATAAAAACAGATGTGTGTTCACAGTTTGTGTCTCTTTGAATTTTGGAGGGCAGAAGTAACTCTTACTTGTAGGTAAAAGGCTTCCTGCCAGAGCCACAGCAGATGAGTCTCTGTCACAGCAGGCCGTCAAATTTCTGTTGCCTGTTGCTACCACATACCTGTGTGAGTCAGTGAGTTCAGTTGCGCCGGTTACAAAAACAAAGAGTAGGAATGAGCTGCGAACAACTTTAAACTCTCTGCTACTCCACATGTCAGCCTTTTTCCATGCCAAGCCAACCCTGGCATGACCTGACTATTTCCCAGAAGCAAGCATGGGTATCTCACAGAAGGTAAGTGCTCCCTGGGTTACGCACATTAACATTTGGCAAGCTTAAAATACACAGGTATGAAAGGCAGAGCACACAGTCAGAAATATGTACCAGTAAGAAAAACCTCACTTTGGTGAGGTGTTGCATAAGACTCGCACAAGTATCCTAACATTTCCGTAAGTCGAGAATAACCCTTTCTTAGCCGTTGCATGAACACCCACCCCCCCCCCCCTTACGTGCCCTAGCTGTGCCTGTGAGTGAGGAGGGACAGGGGAGCAGAACTGCAGGCTCATCAGGGTTTATTGCCCTTTAATGGTTAACAGGTGTGTGTGCGGATCACTGAGGGGGGAGAGAGAGCGAGAGAATGAAGCAGCAGCCACCTCAGTCCATGAGGGGAAGAGAGAAAGGAAATGGCCTCTTTTTACAATGGGGGGGGAGAGACGTGAAACAACCATGAATGAAAAAATCAGCCTAAAAACCCATAACTGCAATAATTAAACACCTAATAGAGCATACGGTACATAAATTAAACATGAGGGAGAGGAAAAAAATACCATACTACTCAGTAATTCAAACACAAAATAAAATACACAGCAAATACTGAACGTGGTAAAATCACTTGGTTGCTTCCCCGACCTGATGGCAATTCGGGTTACTTGCAGTTTCCACTGAAAAGCGTGAGATGTTATATGTACAGAGGTTGCCACAAGTGCGTCAGAGCAAAGTGGGATTGAAGGTTACAACAGACTCCACACATCCAAAGAAGGCTCCACAGCTGAAACGTGTTTTCTTTCTTCTCTTTTCAGCATGGAATAAACCTTTACTTGTTCCTGATGCAGCCTCACGCACGCTGACGCAGCTCCCTCCTTGAACTACTAATGGTCATTATATTTTCTTGTTGTGCGTATAGACTGTGTGTCAGTTAAATAAAATGTCAGAGAACCTGATACAAGAAAATGATATTTTTCCCACAAATAATTCTGTGAATTTGCCATGGCTAAAACTGAAAACTTTCATCTGATGAATCCTCTATATGGTAATGTGCCCATACTGTATATGGAATGACCTCCATATTTGGAAAGAGAATCCAAAGCTTGAGAAAATATAATATTTGACTTGGAAGCTTAATCAGGTTTGATTTACTGCAAACCTCTCCCAAAAGAGTATTAATATCTACACATCAGAACATAGAGCTCAGCATTCATAACTCCATTATTAATTATGTAGTCCTTGGATCTCTCTTTTCTTAAAAAAAACTTGATCCATATTTTGGTAATTGCTTTTGAGCAATTGTATGCTTACCTGTAAATTACAACTACAGAAAGATGTTATGATTGTTATAGTTATGATTTTAAAGATGAAAAATAAATGTTCTGAAAAAACTGTCTTTCTTAAACTAAACTGAAAATCCACTACTTAACGATAATGCCAAAATATTTCAAAACTGCTAAGATATTTGGGATAGAAGTTTATTCCCAAATAATGCAGAAGAAGCCAAGATTGTGAATTACAATAAATATAATTTAGTCAGCAATATCAATGAAGAAATTATAGGTCATAGAAAAGACTTTAAACAATGAAATACCAACATCACATTTTGGAAAAGGATAAGAGAGGCATATGTCATTACTCCTTTTTTGAAAATGCAGATAAAATAAAGTAGAATTTCATCCTTATGATATATAAGTGCTGTGAAAATCCAAGGTCGCAGGGGAGCTGGTGCCCATGCCTGCAAGCGATGGACACAGGGCAGGACACAGCCAGGGTGAGAAGATAGTCCATTGCAGAGCAGACACACAGACACTCACACAAGGGCCGTTTTTTTACCAGAAGTCAATTATCCTACGAGAATGTCTTTGGATTGTGGGAGGAGACCAGAGCCTCTGGAGGAAACCCACATGAACACTGGGGAGAACATACAAACCCCACACAGACACACACCAGGTCCAGAATTAAGCCAGGGCCCTAGCAGTGGGATCCACTGCACCACCATGCTGCCCACTGTGAAATTAAAGAATTATAAATCGATTGATTTTTCAATTGTTAGTGGGACCAGTCTGTAGTCTGCAGTCTGTGTGGGCCCTAATGCCCCGGTCTAGTGGAAACCAAGGTCCTGACTCTTAGTGGTCATTAAAGATCCCCGGGCATTTCTTGATAAGAGTAGGGAGTTATCCCGGTGTCCTTGCCAAATTCCCCCCCTCGACCTTTACCGTGGCCTCCAAACTGTCCCCATGTGTGATTGGCTTGCACTGGCCCTGTGATGGACTGGCGTCCTGTCCAGGGTGTACCCTGCCTTGCGCTCGTTGCTTGCCAGGTAGGCTCCGGCTTCCCACAACACCACATGGTATAAAGCAGTTTGGTAAAGAACATCACATGACATTTTTCAATTGAAACTTTCAACTTTGAAAGTTGAATAGTGAAATGAGTCCCTAGGCTCATTTCAGGGTGCCCTCAAATGAATCTAGGATTGTATTATAGTATGTTACTAACAAGGCTTCCAAGAAAGAAAATTTGAAGACAAAGCATGTTTCAAACAAGCCATTTTTTAATTTAATGTTCAGGAGCTCATGCTTTTTTGCAGAACGTTTTATATATGTTAATTAGCATTTCACACAATGGAAGTGTTATGTAAAGAAACAGAATTTAATATCAGAATAGCAAAAAATAGCAATACCTTCTCCTAAATACTCAGCTTTGTTCTATTTCTAATATGTGTACAATTAATCAATTGTAAATGTGTAAAAATGTGGCTTTCCCTAAATATGAAAACTGCAAATACTGCAAATAAATTAAGTCACAAATGTTATGTTAAAATGAGTGCAACAAAACAGAAATTTACAACTAAATTTCATGTTGTGAGACTCAAAAGTACACAAAGAACTCCAGGAATAGCAGCCATCAACTTGTCAAGTTTTGCTGGTTACTAAAATAAATGCTTTAACAAAATGCTTACCTGGCTAAAATTAGACCTACAGAAGATTTCATGTTTGCGTGTTTCTTTGCAGTGAAGATCTGAGCTTCTTGTGAAATGTCATCTGCTGACCGCAGTTCTGTCTGTGTCAGTTTTTATTAAGCCTGGGCATCAAAGATGAGCATACATGTCTTATAGATGAGTGAGAATGTTTGAGCGGAAAGGAATTTGGCACCTCAAAAAGTAGATGATGGAAGAATTTGTTCTTCAAGACACCTCTCTGTTACAGGATGAAATCATGGACAAAAGCTCAGATTTATATGATTTTCTGTTGTCACTACTTTTGACAAAGTTTCTATTAAAAAATTGAATATCAAGAATGTCATGATAAAAATATATGTTATGGTATTTCAGTTACTAAATGTATAGAAGTATTAAACTGACCTTGATATGTACAAAGTCAAGTGTTGTGAAAAAGATAACCAATTAAATCATAAAGTGATTATGAAGTGTATTATATGGACCTACACAACATATTCATACATGCAAACACAAACACATATTTACTTACCTGATTCCAGAATCCCACATTAAGACAGACAGAAAACCAGGACAGGAGGAAGGACTCCATTAGCACGCATTTCATTAACAGACAAACATGGACATGTCTACAGGTCACATTTGTGAGCGGGGTATTTAAAAATGTGTGTGATTGTTGGCCAGCACTATTGATTGTCTGCCTGTTAATTGTGTGCATTTCCTTTCCGCAGTTGTGTTAGATTCACCTCTATATCCATGTTAGAGAGTCTCTGCCATGTAGGGTGCATGTAATATACAGTATTGTAACATCTGATCTCACTGGTCTGTGTTTAACTGAATAGGAGATCTTGGAATTTAAAATAGTGCACATGTGTACCTTGGTGTTGGATGGAATTTGAGAGAATGCACAATATGGAAAGTTGGATGGAATGAGATATAGAGTGATTGTTTTATTTAACTTAACTTCTAACTATCAGATGGGCTCAACAGGCTGAATGGGTTCCTCTTGTTTGTAACCTTCCTTAACTGCAATAGGAAAATGGAGAACATACAGTACGATATGGTTTATTGGGATTTTAAGAATACTTGTAATAACAATCTGTAAAAATATATATATATATTTTTAATTACAGTAATAGGCAATAATAATGCTTTATTTCGGCTGAGCACTGGTTAATGGACAAAAAAACAGAGTACAGATGAGGGCTGAATACACTGATTGAGAAGAGATATTTAATGGAGTACCACAGGGAACTGTATTAGGAACCCTGCTCTTCCTTATGAAATAGTGATCAGGATTCTGGTACAGTTAATAAAAGAAAGGATTAGGAAACATTGTAGGATAACCAATACAAATTTCAAAAGAAACACTGAAATCAATGGCAGATGACATTTAATGCATAGTAGAAATAGAAAAAGTACAGCAGGTAAAAGAAATACATTTAAGTAAAAAAAACAAGATGTTGTAAAAAAAATGGTTATTGCCTTCAGCAATATGTCTGGCTAGCTTGTCTCATACTCCCACAACTTCTGGGTAAAGAACTGTCTCCTGTTGTCAGTTTTAAATGCGCTTAGTTTCAACTTGTGTCCTGTCGTTTGTGTTTTACTCTTTAATTGAAAAATATTCTGCTGTTTTCTGTGCAACCATCTTGGACTACAGACTTGGCATCTTGCCATTCCCCATTTTGCACTGGTATACCTATTATATACTCAAAGTCTGCATACTCATCAGACTTAAAACTTTAAAAAAATTATTGGCATACTTAGAATGTATTAAAGAAAATTGATTGTTGTGTTAAGCATTGATCAAATATACTGAAATGTGATTAGTGTCAATTTAGCACTTCAACTTTCACTACATGAATTTTCTGCACTTTTCCACAAAATTGTTTTTTTAGCTGAGCAATAAGTCTTCCTTTTCTCCTGTGCACAAGGTCAGAGGCAGGAAATTTCATTTAAAGCTTTAGGTTACCTCTTTTTATTTCCTAAAATTATTAAGCAGACATTGGACAGCACACTGCAGAAAATGATCTTGCCCAGGAGTGAATGGAATATATCTCACATAGCTAGAATTAAGTGTGGTGAAAAAGTCTCCTGTGTTTCAAATATATATATATTTTTCCTGTTAAAGAAGCCTGGTGCATCTTGATTAAATAATATTGACTTGCTAATAAATTAATACCGGATTTTGACATGGAAAATTGTACAATTGTGACATTTTTTATGTGCCTTAACAACGTAAAACCCACTTTTTTTATCAGTACATTTTTGTAAAAGTATAACTTTATTAGAAGTTTAAACAGACCCTAGCCTCTACTCCTTTGTTATAAATGTCAAGACAACGTTGCTGACAGCCTAGAGAAAGGATTAAGCTGTTGCCTCAGGATATCCATATTTTTCTTTTTTCACCTTATTGCCTGTATTCTCATCTCCCACTCATTAATTATATAATATTTGTACTGTATCAATACCTTGACCTGATTAAAACAAAAACTTTGGGAGGTAATGCACAACAAATATATCAATCTTTCAGTAAGAAGAACTCATGCAAAAGTGATTCTTGACTCAGTGCGGTGGCTCTGTGGCTAAGGATCTGTGCCTGTGGCTAGAAGGTTGCCGGTTCGTATCCAGCAGCCTGCAGAGGAATCCTACTCTGTTGGGCCCCTGAGCAAGGCCCTTAACCCCAACTGCTCCAGGAGCACTGTATAAAGGGCAGACCCTGCGCTCTGACCCCAAGCTTCTCTCCCTGTCTGTGTGTCTCCTGGAGAGCAAGTTGGGGTATGGGAAAAGACAAATTCCTCATACAGGAAATTGTATATGGCCACTAAGATCATCTTACCGTAAGTGTCACAGTCAGCATCCCCTCCTCCAGAGGGTGCTCTAACCCTCAATTGACAGTTCCTTTAATTATTACCTGTGTTATTTCATGGTGCGTCTAGTTTTCTTCTCCCTATTTAAGTTTACTTCCTCCCACCTTCGGGGCTCAGCTTTGGAACATGGTAGCCTGAGGGCATAGGCCTGTTGTAGCTACTGTAGCTTGACCTTCTGAGCCTGGCACATGGAGCAGAGCCCCGTATTCCTTGGATTCTTCTTCTTTGTGTGTTTGCGTCTATGTTCGTCTCCGGATTTAACTCCCGGCAATGGACCTACGGACTGTTTCCTGATTCCCTTTCGACCTGCATGGATTGGGTTGCTGTTGGATACCTATTCTTCATTTTTGCACGGACTTCCCTGTTATCACAGTGAGCACTAATAAACCTTGTGTGTCTTCCCTGAAGTCCGTTTCTGGTTCTTTTCCGGATTAGCCGCCTCGCATACGGTCTTAACTACACTTTCCACTGGAGGCTGACCCAGCATCCGGAACATTAAGAACACGTGAACAATTACAAACAAGAGGAGGTCCTTCTATCTAGACTGTTTGGTAGGGATAAGCTGATCGATCTGAGAATTTCAGCCAGCCTTTTCTTGACAGAAGCCAGGGTGTTTGGCTTCAATAGCATGGCTGGGTAGCCTGTTCATTGCTCACACAGAGCTTGGTATAAGAAATGTCTTCTGATCCCCGTTTTAAATGCACTTTCATGTAGTTTCAACTTATCTCCTCTAATTTGTGTTTGTGCAATTTGTGAAAGTACTCTCTCCATCGTCTCTGTTCAAGGCATAAAAGGCTCTCTTCCTCCATTCTGTCAGTGTAGGATATTCCCTTAAGTCCTGGAATTTTGTTGCTATTCTGTGGATCAATTCCAGATCAGCAATATTTTTGTTCTATAATGGGGTGACCAGAATTATAAACAATACTCTAAACAAAGCCTTACTACTGTGTTATACAATTTTAGCATGACATTCCCTAATTTAGAATACCATGCTTTTAACTATATATACATCCTAAATGATGCATCAACACAAATACATAAGTCTTTCTCATAACAGGCCTCTACTACCACAGTGCTTCCCATTTTGTATTTTAATTCATGTTTTTCTTCCACCCACTTCCAATCATGCAACCAAGTAAGACCATGATAGTTTCTACAGGAACACTATAGATTAGGGGTTGCAGCTGCCATTTCTAAATGTTAAAGAAATGAAATATATCTTCAAAGTATTAATAGACTGAATGATATATCCAGCCTCTATTTTATAATTATTGTCTGGGACCTTTGGTAAAAAGCCAAACCCTGGGTTAGTTTGGGTTTGGGTATCTGTACCAGCTACAACTGGGACCATGTTAAAGGGGAAGACAACGGAGGCGACAATATTACTGAAGCCCCACAGAGTTTGGAAGAATCAACTAATACCGGTAATGAATATTAAGTCAAAATATTAAGAACTTTTCATTTGCCCCAGCCTGCCACCTGCTGACTGATAAATTACAGAGTGTTTTTTTCAATTTCTCAAAAACATGCTGCATTTACAATAGCCAATAAGCAATGTGGAGAGAATTCAACAAATTTCAAAGGAGACCAAATAAACAAAAAACTGTGAACTGCTTGTTGTGAAAACACAGATCTTGAGGAGAGCATGGTCTCTCTGGGCTGTGCATGGGGGAAGGCAGATGTAGTATAATCATCAAAGAACAAAAAGAGTGGGCAGTGCCAATTTTGATGACCAGTATCAAATTCTTCAGTTTTGAAAAGTATAATACACTGTGTAAGAGGAACATGCGGTTGAAATTCAGTATTGACAAGTCTAAGATTCAGTTCTGCTCAGCTTAAGCTTAACTATCCTCTGAGGGAAATTTGTTTCACTGTTAATTCCAACACAACAATAAAACAAGGAAGACCAACTTTTTCAACACAGTAGATAGTACAATTCTGTTACAGAAGATAAGAGAGTTACTTTAAATTTGTTTGAGAGAGATATTGCAGCGGGATGAAAGATTTCCTGAGTCGGTTACTTTAACTTGTGGGGGCATTGTCACGATTGTCATCCCTCTTAAGGGCGCTCTGACCTCTTTTCGTATTTTAGTTGATTTCATGCACCTGCCCCCTGTTCTGTCCCACTATTTAAGCCTGGCGGACCCGCTATTCCTGTCTCAGCACTGGGAGATGGACGCCCGGAAGCCCGCCTACCAGTGGGTCCAGGAGAGACCTGACGGCACAGGCTTCATCACGGCCTCCTGACCATCTGAGTCCGGGGCTCAGAGCGCCTGGCCCCATTACCCTGCTTTTAACTCTTTTTTTGTCTTGATTTTAACCTTTGTATGTCTTGGATGGATTTCCCGTTACCTGGACCCTGGACTGCGCCCCGGATGTCCCCTTGGACTGTTTGGACATTTTTAGCCTGCGCCACGCCCCCCAAAAACCCGATCACCGTCGTCACGCCCCCCTGTCTGTCCACCCGTCCTGATCCTCTACGTCCTTTCCCTGTTGTCCTTGCTGGCCACTTATTTCCGGATTATACCCTCTGCATAGGGTCCTAAACTGGACCGGCTCCCATTACAGGTACCTCCCAGATAGGAGTAGTGTAAATGCACAATGGAGGGGGTGAGACACACATTTCCATAATGCTCTTGGCTTTCGTTACAACCTTTTGTTTGTAGAGGATAGTTAAGATGATTTGATTTACCCCAATTATTTTGCTACTTATTTTTATGAGTTTACCCATCTTATTATAATTAATGGCACTGATGTTGCCAAACCAACAAGTAAGACAGTATCTTAAGACGCTGTCAAGAAATGGAAGCCGTTAATTGAAGTTCAGAAGGGATTGTGACAGACAAGCTAATCTCGTTCAGCTGTTTTACATTGCAATCATTACCGAATTTTGCTGTATAGAGAACTTTTGCACACACCTCTTCCTATATTTTTTGCATTCATCCCACCATCATCCCGTCTCCATGTATACAGTTACCTCTTGGCTCTTTCTGGCCAGGACGCTACCTCTTCGCGAAGCGGGTTAAGCCAGAACTTAGTACACTTGAATAATCATTCGCAAAGAATCCGATTCTTGGATGACATTATTCCTCATGAAATGCCTAAAATAGTTCTATCTACCTTGAAATAGCTAAGGCTCCACAGCCGAAATGTTGTGTTTTCTTTCTTCACTTTTCATCATGGAATAAACCTATTACTCGGTCCTTTAAAGCCTAAGCATGCTGATGCAGCTACCCACCTGAACTACTTCTAAATTCTCAGTAGGTCACTTTCTGAAGTGCTTTTCTTACATCTCAAGGTAAGTAATGAGGAACTGTCCCACCTATGATGTATTTACATATCTTGTCAAACACTAGGACAACACTAGGATTCTTTTCAGAAGAATAATATACAGTCATGAATGGAGTAACCAAAAACTGCTATATTAGCAACAGTACTTCACTACTTAATTCTGTGGTGACTAATCCTTTCCTATAGTTCCTTAAGTAGTTAAATAAGAATTGCCTACCTTTATTGCCAAAGGAAAGGTTATATTACAGCTATTTAAAACCCGACACCAAAGCCAATGGTGTCATTTCCTACAGATGAATGGTCTTTTGTTTTAATTCAGTTTGATTACATTAAATGTGAGCTGAATGTAATTTCACAAATGACCAGGTATACAGTAAGTGTGTTTAAGCTTAATGCCAGTGACAAAATGTCTTTTGTTCAGGTGTCAGCAATATAACTCTATGCCACTGACTTTCCATTGGGTTAAAGATGGTATAACACGTTTTGTAAACACATTTTATTAACCTGATGACTTTATATTGGGCTACGACTGCTAGCAAGTCATTTTTAAGTAACGGTGCAATGTTTTATCAGGATCTACACACTTTAATAGCAATAACAATCTTTCAAAATAGCTTGCAATTTTCATAAATTATGAATGGAATGGTACTGACGCAACACAGTGTGTGTGGGAGACCTGAATTACATCACAGATATGCCAGCCTGTTTCACTTTGATTAAATGCTTCATTTTATGAAGGCATTTATGAACAATTTCTAATATTCCTCATGAAATATTAATAAAACTTCTGTTGTCAGATGCCATAAAATACTTTGCAATATTTATACTTTTTAATGGGAAGAATATGCCACAAAATAAAATGCTGTCTAACATTTTTTTAACCAGAACATCCATTGTAGTGACACCAAATGGGATAAATATGAGGTGGCTCAGGAAAAAAATATTTTTAATAAAACAGATTTCTAAAACAGCACTAAATTTTACAGGTTTGTTATTGTTGTCACTATTGGCACTACTTATTGTGCATTTTTTCAAGTAAAATATCTTGATTAAATATAAAAGTAAGTAAGGGAGTAGGGAAATATAAAAAAGGGCTTAAATATTACACTGTTGTGGTGCTAAAAAGAATTGTACTTAGAGAAATTTGGAGCTGTCTCTGCTGGACTCAAATAAAAGTGGTGTTAAAGTGTAACGGGTCTCATAGAAAGCAAGATTAAAAATTAGTCCAGTTTACGTAAAACAATACAATGCACGTTTGTAAACCAAGACTCACAGAGTGACAATTAATGTGTGTGGGGGAAGAAAGGTGTCTGGGTTTGATTGTCCTAAAGTGGACATTAAATAATAATAATAATAATAATAATAATAATAATAATAATAATAATAATAATAATAATAATAATTGCTTACACTCCAATCAAAGCGCTTTACAAGTAATGGGGACTCCTCTCCACTACCACCAATGTACGGCATCCACCTGGATGATGCAAAGGCAGCCATAGTGCGCCAGAACGCTCACCACACATCAGTTATCAGTGGGGAGGAGAACAGAGTGATGAAGCCAGTTCATAGATGGGGATTATTAGGAGGCCAAGATTGGTAAGGGCCAATGGGAACTTTGGCCAGGACGCCAGGGTTACACCCCTACTCTTTTCAAGAAATGCCCTGGGATTTTTAATGACCACAGATGACCACAGCTTCCTCAGAGACCTCTGTTTTACATCTCAAGCTAAGCACAGCGCTGTTTTACAGTATAGTGTCTCTGTCAATATACTGGGGCTTTATGACCTACACAGACCACAGGGTGAGCACCCCCTGCTGGCCCCACTAACACCTCTTCCAGCAGCAACCTTAGTTTTTCCCAGTAGGTCTCCCATCCAGGTACTGACCAGGCTCAGCTTCAGTGGGCTGCCAGTAGTAAGCTGCAGGGTGATATGGCTGCTGGCTAAATGACTAGTGTCCCTGTAAAGGATGTGCATTTGTATTTCCTGCCTCAGGTTGGGCTCTTAATTAGGGTGCGAATACACAATATATCATTACACCTGGTCATCAACTATCCCAGTTGATTAATGGGCCCAGAGCAGTTAGCTCAACCGAAACCCAAGATGTCACTGGGACACTTCCACACCACCTGGGTGTGAGTCATAAGTCTGTTTAGCGGGGGTTTCAAATAGGAGAGAACTGAGGACTTCTGGAAAAGAATTGGATTGCAAAAGAAAATTGCAGTGGTTGGTCACAGGAGAGGACTCGATTTGAAGACCAGGAACTAGGAGCAGAGGAAGAAAGCCCCAGCATTGTCTTCTTCCCCCCTCTACCCAAAACTGTACTTAGGATTGAGGGGGGTGCACCAGGGATATATTGTTCAGAACGTCCGAGACTGAGGAGAATGCCTAGAACTTCACAGTTTCTTTGCTGTGGTGTAAAGAGCACACCAGGTTACCAACCAAAGCTGGTTCCGGTGAATGGCAATGCTGGACTCTTCTTTTGGGACATTTGGTACTGTAAGTAGGGTACATGGACTGCTCCTTGAGTAAATTGTGTCATACGTTCTATGCATTGTGTGAACGGTCATAAGAATGGCTTTGTTTTGGGATTATGTTTGTGTGATTGGAAGATCTAAACCCTGTAATAAAATGGGATATTATGCCAAGTGCCTTGTCTGGACTGTGGATACACTGGGCATTCTGGGTAATAAAAAACTCAAAAGGGTTCAATTATATTTGCCAGGTGGCATAATCATGACTATTAAGCAAAAGCAGATCCTGCATTTAAAACTCACCCTATCCTTGATACAAGCCTTGGAGTAGATAGTGAAGCAGTGGCCTAAAATATTTAATTAATGGCACAATTACGAAAACTAGAAGGAGAAAGAATGCACTTTATAGAGTTATTTAAAAAGTTGAGTTGCAAGTATTAAAAAAAAATGGCATGCAAACGACAAAGGCTAAGATACAGGATAATAGGAAGAGTTTATATAGTAATAAAAAATTATAAGAATAAAATCCTTAAAAAGCAGTAAACAGTTGGAAAACAGAGGATAAAGAAACTACTGTATAATGAAAAAGACCTGAGGATTTATGTTGAGATGTCATTTATATATTCTATACAATATGGGGAAGCAATATTAAAGCAAACAGTATATTAAGGTATATAGACAAAGTGAAGAATTCTAATCAATGTTTTGTTAAGCAACCTGGGGCTTGAAGAAATGTCCTACTCTGACAGGCTGACGGAAATGAAACTTTTTTGTTTGAACGGAGAAGACTTCTTTGCGAAATGACTACTTTATTCTACTTTATTCAGAATCCTGCCAGACATTGGTAAAGTCAACACAGAGGACGTCTTCAGAATGAACAGCGAAAAATTAACTAGTGGACACAAATGGAAACTACAGGGAAGTGCATTAAAAACTGGAGTCACCTTTTTGTACAAGGAATTGTGGAAATATGAAACAAGGGTCGTGTCGCAATATGCACACTTGCGGTTTTGCGCCCTTCATATGCGCGTTCTTGCTCAAGTCTGCAAGTCTTGCAAGTCTGCAAGGGTGTCCCATTTCTAAATTTGTGTTTCACAGCGTTCTTCAGTTGTGACACTGAAAGAAGGCTCCACAGCTGAAATGTTGTTTATTTTCTTCTCTTATCAGCATGGAATAAACCATTACTTGTATCTGTTTTTCTCTTGTTTTCTTTATTATCCCGTGGAAACTCACTCCTCTGAACCTCAAGCCTCATGCTGCATTCTTTCCTTCATGTTCTTTAATTAAATCTTGCCTTTTCTCATATGGTCTCTTCTGCTTCCATTCCCCAGAGTCAGATTCAGCCCCAGGTTTCTTCTTCTTGGCTCCTGCTGCCTATAATGCCACCTCCTCAGCCCCAGGTCTGCCCAGTGTCCTACCTCCGGCTCAGTCTGTCCTACGGTTCCTATCCCTGTCTTGTGTCTGTATGACAACCTATGTCTCAACATCAGCAAAACCAAAGAGCTGATCATTGACTTCAGGAGACAAGGAAAAGTCCACTCCCCCATCTACATCAAAGGGACTGCTGTAGAGATGGTGAAGAACTTCAAATTCCTACAGTAGGTGTTCACATCACTGAGGACCTCACATGGGCACTCAACACCTGCAGTCTCATCAAGAAGGCACAACAGCGGCTCTATTTTCTGAGAAGGCTGAAGAAAATATGCCTGCATCCATGGATCCTCACCAACTTCTACAGATGTATGGTGGAGGGCATACTGACCAGCTGCATCACAGTCAGGTACGGCAACTGCACTGCATCTGACCGCAAGGCCCTGCAGCGGGTGGTCAAAACAGCCCAACACATCATTGACAATGCCTTACCATCCATCCAGTAAATCTACAACACCAGGTGTCTGAAAAAAGCCACCAAAATTATGACAGACCCCACTCATTTATCCCCCTACCATCTGGTAGAAGGTTCCGAACGATCCAGTCACACACAATAAGACCCTGAAATAGCTTCTTCCCCAGAGTTGTCAAAATGGTGACCCCTCCACTCCCACCCACCAAACTATGATTCCTCCTCCCTTCTTTCTGTACCCACAACAACTGTACTCTTACACCACTACATACATCATACTTCTGACAATTGAATGTACAGTAAGCTGAACTTGAACTTAAAACTGTTCTTGATTGTAGTTTTACTATTTGATAGTTGTAGTATTTGATAAATGCCATTTATTTTGCACTGTTTGCCGTATTATTTTGCACTGTTTTGCTCTGTTTGTGTACTTTGCTCTGTTTGTGTTATTTTAACAGATATGGGTACACTGGTACCATACTGTTGTTAACACTGTTATTGTTATTGTATATTATGTCTATTGTCTTGTCTGCTGTTGTATATATATACAGTACTGCACCTGAGAAACTAATGAGAAACACTTTTCATTATACTATGCACCTGTGTAAGTATAATGACCAATAAAGTTGAATTAAATGGAATTGAATGATATTGCTGACCTCCAGTTTGGCCCTGGGTTCATTCTTCTCGTCTCCCACTACTCCTGATGCCATCTTCTTGGCCCCTGTCCTGCTTTCACTTTACCTACTTTCGAGCAGGCAGCTCCGAGCAGCTGCTGCTTCTGGGCCAGTGCAACACCTTCTCAGTTACAGCATTACAGCTTGAGTCCAGAACGCCTAGCTTGCCGAAGGTGGTGGTGGTGGTGGGGGGGGGCATACGCTTTGATATGACCCCCCAAGATGTATTCTCTCTCCATGGGAGTTCCTGTTTTCCTCACCAATGTGCCCATATGGTCATATTCCTACACTGTCAAACACTCAAGGTGTTTGTAATGCAGTCAGACCTATTTCAGAGTACCTCTTTCACCTTCTCAATGATTCCATATTACTGCATTGGCAGTATGGGGGTCCCGTTTGGTTCTTTTTGGGAGTCCTGTGTCCAGCTCCTTTCACCCGACACTTACAAAAAGCTCTCTCCCTTTTTCAGAGTTCCTCAGGTTCTGACAACGCTGCAGCAATGACATGGACTTCCACAGCCAAGCCCTCAAAATGCATTTTTTTCATTAACAAAGGATACCCCAATCGTGTTATTGACTGGACCCTTTCCCAAGCCAAAAATAATACTTGGTCCACCAACCCAGTTAGAAACTCCGGGACTCACAACCACATTCCATTGGTGCTACCCTACCATTAAAACACTCTTTCTATCCCCTGGACCATTAATGACAACTTCCCCATCTCACAGGGTGATCCCTCCACTGGTACCCCTTTTTCTGACTGCCCCATCATCTCATATCGCCAACCAATATGTGCAACTGCATCACCGTCTTGTTTGCAGATCCCTTAGCTATCATCCACACCAGGCACTTTTCCCTGCAGCAAAACTCGCTGCATCACCTGTGAATAAATATCCAATACCACACACAATCAGGGCCCCTTTGAACAATTCCTGATCACCCAGATGACATCATTGATTTCCAGCAACCTTATTTGCTGCACCTCTTGTAAACAAGCTTGCTGCGTACATTTGGAGGAACAGGAAGGAGACTTGGAGACAGTTTCAGGGAATATGTCAGGGCTGTGAGGATCAAAGATCTCTCCAAACCCACAGTTTCCTACTGTATTTCACTTCTAACAGCCATGAACATACTGATCTCTCCATCTGCGTTCTCACAGAGGGGATTTGAAACTCCTATTCCAAAAAGACATCCACAAATAAAATTATCCTGAAACTAGGATCACACCTTCCCCCTTCTTTCAACGACAGGCTCGTTTCCCTCTAATCTTCTCTATTCATTTGCAGGTTCTGACTTCACCTCTCTCGACTTCACACCACTTGAGTGTCGATACTGCTTCTGTCTCCTATCTTTTATTTTATTTTCGGCACGGAATAAAGCTTTACTTGTTCCTTTGCAGCCTACGCATGCTAACGCAGCAACCTACAGTACTTGAACTTCTACCTAAAGTAGGGAGTTTTTGGTATGCCAAGATACCGTTAACATACTGTACACTTACTGTAAAAATCAGCAGGATGATGTTTCACCTCTTATAACGATTCAAGCATATATATAACGTTCAACATTTTTCCACAGCAAAAAATCTGAAAAAGAAAGAAAAAGACAGGATGAGTTTGTTCAGAAACCAGTAAAAATATTTTGTTCACAGCAATAAAGCAATTCCTTATTTTTACATGAACAGTGTACCACAATGCTTAAAAACATCAAGAATCAATTCAACTATTAGCAGTTATTTATTCACTCTTCTTGGTGATGCAAGGTAATGTTCCCTATCTAATTTTAAAAGAAGCAGTTATTGTGCTAAAAAACGTTTCAAGAGAGAATTTGGTTAAATTTTATCTTTGGAAACTGCTGTCTTTTCTATGCTCATTAAATGACATACTGTATCAGGCCCCACTTAGGATACTTAATGTATCCTAAAGAGAAATGATTGTTGTAAGAGAAAATAGAATCATTTTCAAAAATAGTTTATTACTTTCAGTAATATGATACTATGATTATAACTTTTTTACAGTTTCTTGGTATTTAATGTTTAGCTTTTCTTCTTCAGTTCTCAAACCACCTACTTCTAAGTGGTTTTCCTAGACATGCTGAATCCTGCCAATTTGTAACAACAGAGCTGGGTGGAGCACACAACTGTAAGGCTCTCTGTCTGGATAGAAATAGGAAAGTGATGGCCGCTGCTGAACCTCCTGATATGCACTTGCGTTGTGTCTAAAAGCTCTGGCTTCTGCAGCCACTGCTCTGGGGCCGTTCAGGGGAAGAACAAGGGAAACTTGGAACAAAATATGTAGAAGTAAATAAATGTTCTGTTCGAAAAAGAATGTTTTTGCAGAAATATACAACTCCAAATTTTACTTTTTCAAAGAACACTGCTGATTATTATTCAGATAGCATAATGGATCCTTTTCTAAACCACTAGCATTTTTACATTTGTAGACTTCATCCTTCCTAAAATGCAATTCAGGCATTTACTACAGCTTCTCTAATACAGCAACTACTTTACAACTTTTTTTTTAATTTTCCATTATAGTCAGTCACACAATGTAGCACGCACTATTGACTTAACAGTATTAGTGGTGCACTCATATGATCACAGGTGCAGTGTATTACGTAAGATTTGAGCTTGGGTATATGGAAATAAATAGCTATTGTGCCATGTAAATAGTGTATCTGCGTTGAGAATAAAAAAGACTAAAAACCCTTTTATAGCAGGTGCACGGACATTTGATTGAAGATGTAAATGATCTTGGGGGGGTCTATTGGGAAAATCAAGGGTTGGAAGTGTGTGTATCTGTTACAAAGGCTTTGCATTAGGTTGCAGATGCTGTTTTATCTGCAAGGTCAGGACAAACACATGCCCGATCTCTGAGCCCTAAAAATAATAATTCCTTACACTTATACACACCTTTTCTGGACACTCCACTCAAAGTGTTTTACAGGTAATGGGAATCCCCTCCACCACCACCCATATGTAGCCCCCCCCCCACCTGGATGATGTGACGGCAGCCATAGTGCACCAGTACTCTCATCACACACAAGCTATCAGCGGGGAAGAGTACAGAGTAATGAACCCTATTCATAGATGGGCGTTATTAGGTGATTGGTAAAGGCCAGTGGGAAATTTGGCCAGGACACTGGGGTAACACCCCTACTTTTTTCGAGAAATGCCCTTTCCCACTGAGAGTCAGGACGTCTGTTTTAAGTCTCATCTGAAGGATGGCACCTTTTCATAATATAGTGTCCCCATCACTATACTGGGCATTAGGAACCACACAGACTGCAGGGTGAGCGCCCCCTACTAGCTCCACTAACACCTCTTTCAGCAGCAACCTTTGTTTTTCCCAGGAGGTCTCCCATCCAAGTACTGGCCAGGCTCACACCTGATGAGCTTCAGTTGGCTGCCAGTAGTGAGTTGCAGGGTGATATGGCCGCTGACCTAGACGCCACACATTCATGCCACACATGTTCAGTGGAGCTCAGATTTGGTGAGGACATCCTTGCCATAACTGTCTCACAGGAAAGCAGTGTTATGCATGGCTCAGAAAGATATGCATTGACTTGCAGGACAAACTCACAGGAAGGGCATCATGCGACAGCAGTATAGCATTGTGTAGTCAAATAGCCATCATCTACTACAAGTGCTGTTCTGCATTATCACACCTGAACCGACATTAGCTGGCCTCTTGTTCACAACAGTTAATTTGTATTGTTTTGCTCATCCACACCACTCTCACTGACATCCATCAGACTGGTCCACTGGTCTTCTGCTGGCAAGTGCACCTGAGATGTTACTTCAACATACCAATGGCATAATGACATAGTTGTCTATCTAGGAGAAGGTGTATTAGTTTCTGTGTTGATGAGTTTTTTATAGTTTTCTCAAAGCTTAACATTCAACAGGTTAAATCAGAGAATCACCTTTGCTCCATCATCTCTCACTAATGACCTGATTTAGTGCAATTGGAACAAAGTCACTTGAGTATATCATACTCAGACTTGAATGATCAGTTAATCAAAATGACAAAAACAATCCATTAGTATCCAGAATCTGTATACTTATCTGAAAACATACTTGTATAAACTGAGTGATACATTCCTTCTGATGCTAAGTAATGTATATAACTTGGCTTCTTTGATTAATAAATTGGTATAAATCAAGGTGTATGAAGTTTCTAGAAGGTTTCCTTCAGAGCAAACGGAGTGGTATGCTTTGCATTTACTCATCCTTGATGACATTGGTGAGACATTGCTCACAGAAAGAAATATTCTTCACTCAGTTGATCACTCAGTTTGTCTCAAAATGAAAAAAATACAGTACATAAAATATTTTCAGAGGGGTACGTTAGTAAAAAAAAAAATCAGATTTTAATTCTTTCCAATGTGTTTTAAAACATATTTTGAATGTTTAGCAGGAAAAATGGAAAAGAAAATCCAAAACATTGAAACATTGATATAGAACATTCTTCCCAAAGCAGATGGTGATTATATATTCCATATGGCTCCTAGTTTCCATTCCATATGGAAATTTAGTGCTTTCGGACTGGTGTTTCCTGGCAGTCACAGGTTCCTTAAAATCCTCCCAAAACAACACCGAAAGATTCATGTTAGGACATATTAGACAATATATTTAGGTTATGTGCCTCTTTAGAAATTCTGTTATTGATTTGGCTGTCTGCTGTCTGCTTTGGCTTGTTCTTGTCACTGAAATGTAAAGCTAATTGCAACAGACCTGAGACCACTGGACATCTTTTCAGATATCACCCTTCCAAGTTAAAGCAGATCCACACCACGGTGGTGTCACGAAGCATTCTTTCAGGACCCTCTGCAGACAACACAATCCGGGGTGAGTGAGGAAAACATGGGGAAAGAGGCATGCGAGGGGCTGGAAGGAAAACAGGGGGCGTGTCCACAGTGCAGTAGTGTTCTGGGAGGTATGGCCGAGGCAAACAGTCCAAGGGAGTCCGAGGCAAATCCATGAATGAAGCAAAAGTCCAAAGCCGAGTGATTCATCCTGACAGACACACAGAGTTAAAAACCGGAGCGGGATTCGGAGGAGGGACGGAGAAATAAAAAGGGGGGTAACGGGACCAGACGCTCACTGATCCCAGACCCAGATGGTCAGGACGCTGTTGTGAAGCCTATGCTGTCGAGTCACTCCTGGACTCATGGGTAGGCGGGCTTCCGGGCGTCCATGTTCCAAAGCTGAGCCCTGATAGGCAGGAATGTCTGGTTTATATAACACGCGGAGCTGGCACCGGAGGCAGGTGCTGGAGATGAGTATAAACAAAGTAGGGCTGGAGTGTCCTCAAGAGGAGGGGTTTACGATCGTGACAGGTGGAATGGCCTGAAAAGAGCTTTCTTTGTCAGTAATATTTTTATGTATATGAATACTTGTCTTTGGTTTGAAAAACATTTTTTTTTTTATCACGTGATATTTGCAAATATTTTTCTGTCTCTTAGAATTGAATATAGAAATGGTTGCACGTAATTACTTTATACTTCCTAATTGGTTTTACTGCATTTATAGTCATACCGCAACTCTGACAGTGTCTTTGACTTGAGACTTCTTTAACATTCTAACTTCCCCTTTAATCTTGTCTTTATTAACATTACCAGGAAGTAAATTTATTTTCCTTGCTCCTATCAGAGTCATTTAAGCTTTGAAGAGGTTCTTTACATCTAGAGCAGTGGTTTCCAGTCATGGTCCTGGTGACCCACACCTGTTGGTTTTTGTTCCAGCTGAGTCCTGTTTCATTATCCAACCCTTCCTTGACTTCATAACCAGATTAATTTGAATAGTTTTTTCCCAGCTCTTAAACATGTTGGAGCTTTAAACACTGTTTTTTAATGAAATAAAATGCTGAAATATTCAATTGAAGCAATTTCTTAGATCAAGTAAGGCTTCAATTATCTAATGACAGTTGGATGGATTGAAAACCAGCAGGTGTGTGGGTCATTGAGACGAAGACTGGGAACCACTGATCTAGAAGTAACTATCTGAACTTTAATCTATGGACAGTAAATAGCTGTAGGTGAAATTAATTATCTAATTATTGTATGATTGGTGTCAGCTCTGAAAATGTCCTTTCTCACATTTATTAGGTTTTCTTTGGTACATAATAAGCATGCCTGGTAGTTAGAGGGTGGTTAATTCCTTTTCTGTTTGTATAAAATCTGAAAATGCTTGCAAAAAGCCCTCCTGGACTTTGCTCTGTGGCCATTGTGTTGTGTGTGCAGACATTTCCTGGTTGTGCACAGGGTTTGTGATGGTACCCATTGTTTTGTAAGCCTATGCACCCTACCTTGTGCCCACTGCTTGCAATGACAGGCTCCAGTCCCACTGTAACCCTGAACTGGAAGAAGTGGTTAAAACATGAAAGGATGGTTCTAATCCAGCTGCCAATGGGTGCAAGACAGGATACACTGTAAATACATAGGGCGCACAAACACCTACATACAGTATTCACTCACATTCAAATATGGGAGAAAATTTAGAAATGTCAATTGATCTGGACTGCATGTCTTTGGCTTTTGGGAGGAATCAAGAATACCTAGAGAAAACCATCACCGCCGTGGCCAGAACACACAAATCTTACACAGGAAGGTATGCACTCCAACAATGGACCTTGGGCTTGAAGGCATGGGGCAAGACTGAGCTGAGGCAGCACTAATAATTGCCACATTCCCATGCCTACAGCTTCCAGATGGATGTCTTCAGAATGAATGTAATTGCATCACCATCACCCGTGATCTTCTAGCCTCAGTCCTGAAAGCTGATGCTATAATCCAGTAATGATCCTTCCAGTCATTTTCTCACCATTTTTTCCAATTTAGGCTTGTGGGGGAAACGTATGCAATCGATTGGCACAAGCAATGGGCACAAGGCAGGTACACCCCGAATGGGACGCGAGTACATTGCAGGGGGGTAATGACTCGATATATTTTACATTTTCAATTATCAAGAAACATTTATAAAAATTGCATAAAACCATTTTCCAGCCCGGCTTTGCATGTAAATGTGAAACATCAGATTTTCTTTTGCATACAGTATGAAGGATAAACTATTACACAAGTGATTAAAACATATGTCAGGCGATTTAGGCAATAGACCACAGAGATGGGGAGGCCTCCAAATAATACCTTTTTTTTCAGAATCTTTCAGAATCCTCGGAACCTCAGGCTTCATCACTTCCCAGAACACTGAGAAAATCTGTGCTTTTTCTTTTAAAAAAAAAAAGAAAAGATTTGTTCCTGCGTCACATTGCTTTAATTTGTTCACCAGCTGCCAAAGTAAATTATGACCTGCTGAAGTGGTTCTTTACTTGGCACAGTATCCATACCGGCAGGAGAGCTTCTTGGATCAAGATCCTGAACAAGTGTAGTCTTTACTGTATAATGAATATGACATGAAAAACAAAAAGCAATAGGAGACCCCAACCTAACCCTAACTTGTGAAGCTGTCAGTTTCCCTTGCAGTGTTTACCCATGCTCTGTCCACTGAACTACTTCGAGACAAAGCCTATAGTATTACATGGTCTTTTGATCCCTGAAATAGTCTAATCCTTTAGGTTTTTTTGTCTTCTGCAGTTTTCTTTTGAAATACTGTAGTTTATGATGTAACTCCAAGTGCTGCCCCAGAAAGACTTTCCAGACAAACAATAGTCAGGAGAAACAGTCGTAATGTTGTTGGAAAACAGGTTAATTTCTCGTGTTCATTTAAAATCCCATATCGAATTGAAGTGAGTTGTACTGTATACAATTTGTAAAATGACGCTGTGAGATGAATAACGTTTTAAAATTAAATAATCTTTGATTTAGCTTTATATTTTGATATTTTCTTACAAACACATTTTGCGTAGGTATTTGATGTCTTGATTTTTGTTTAGTCACAGTTTCACCAAGCAAGTATTTGCTTCTGTAAGTCAGTATTTACTCAAAACAAGCTGTACAGACCTAAGAGTTTACAAAAACAGGTGTTATAAACTGAGGCTCGTTTCTTTCATTGGTATATACCTGTAGAGACTGTCAGGAGGGCAACTCGAGGGGTATTTCACAAATCAAATACATTTTTAATTCACCCCTTGCTTAGAAGACTTGCCAAATTTAATGCATTGATAATATTTAGCTGTGATTAAGCAGAGCACAGAAAAAAAGCGTTTTGTAGTTACAGTACTTCCTATTACACTATAGTTCACGGTTAACGTTTATCAATAATATTGTTTTTTTCTTGGTACAAAGCATGTACAAATTACTTAGCACCCAAGTTTTAGTAAATCGAGTAGAAACAAATTCGACTGAAAGAGTAAAAAACAATTCAAATAACCTCTTGGGCTCTTCGCTGCTTTTGCCTTGAACCTCAGTATCAACAAGCTCCTTCGAGCGGTTCAAGTTAATAAATTCACTTTACAACTACCAATTGACGGCTGTCGAAGACTGGGTCAGAATAACATAGTCGTGCGTTAATTAATGTAGGAAAATCACTATTGCTTTTATTTTAAAAAAATATGTCACATACAAAGATACCTACAGTAAGTAAGATATTGAGTGTGCTTGAAGGTCTCACTAATATCATTGTCTTTTTTAACAATCTGTTCACATTTTCCAGCTGCGAAAACCAAAAGCAGATGTTTCGATTAGGGACAGGCTGCTGCTGTGTGCCAGAATGAGGGGGAAAGAAACAACACATTACGTTTCCAAATGATGTTTTGATTCAGGTGACAGGGAGGGATCCGGGGCACCTTGAGAGAGAGAGAGAGAGCGCGTCCTCTCGCTTCCCGGACCATTCCAGCTACAATATATAAAGTCGAAAGTTACTCCTGCGCTCCCAGAGCTCGTATAGGGTTAGCGAGAAGCCACGTCCCACCTAACCCCAGACACTAACTTCCCAAAGCAAAAAGCAACACAAAAACCTTTCTAAAGGATTAACGGTAAGGTATTTTCAAAGCTTTTTTTTTTTCAGTATATTACGGAGCATGAAAAAATATTACTACTACAATTTCCACATTATTATTATTATTATTATTTGTTGTTGTAGTTGTAGTATTAGTAACAATCGCTATTGTCAAGCATTTGACGTTGATGAACTAACGAGGTGAATTCGATTATCTTTTACTTTCGGCGTACTGTACCACGTGTGAAAGCAAGTTGAGCCGCATCAGTTTCTGCCTCTTATTCAGCAGTCGAACCGATTGAAACGAGACGTTCCCGTTTTTTTTTTCCTGAAAAGCGTATAAACGTGAATTTGCTCTTTGATTTGCTTACAGTACCCCGGCTGAATCGGAATACATCCATCTGCCACTGATCAGAGAGCGCAGACTGAGGATGACGGAAGTTCTGAAGCTGTGCACGCTGAAAGCGCTGATTTTGCATGTTGCTTGCGGAGCAAGTGCATGGGTAGTGACTAATTCCACAGACTCCTTATCGGCAGCAACCAATTTCACCGACATCGACTCTGCACTGAAGCACCACCTAGACACCGCGAACATCCCCAAAACCAGGCGGAGGCGTTACATTTCACAAAACGACATGGTCGCGATCCTAGATTACCACAATAAAGTGCGAGGAAAGGTGTTTCCACCTGCTTCTAACATGGAATATATGGTAAGTCTTTGTTGTGGACTGGCAGGTTTATTTCTACTGCTGCAACTCTTCAAGCGGAGACAGAGCTCACCGCCTGCAAATGTCATATTCATTTAGCGGTGGTATAGCAACATTTCCTTCTGAAATGTGAATAAATTATTGGACTGCCCGCGGATTGGTCATAGACTATCTTGCGTGAAACGAGTCTTATTTAAGGCGGTGGGCTACTGAGTGCATTCGGTATTTCTCTATCCCTTTTTTTCTGCCGGTGTTTCTGAGAAAAAATTCACACGAGTCAGTTCCAAGTACTGTCACAAAAAAAATAGAAAAGGCTTTTAAAAGTTCGTAAAAAATCCAGTCTCTACGTTACCTTATATAGGCATTCTAACAAATGCTTCAAAACGGGTTGTGCTGTTAGCAACGCGGGTGTGAAATTCTCTGGTGTAGACAGCGGTGCTTCTTAAGATGCGAGGGCTAAGAAATTAGGCATACTGTATAAATAGACAAACTGATTAAAATACTTTGGTTCCTGCAAAGATGGAAATATTTTGAAAAAAGACATACCGAGATTTAGCCTTTTTTCCTAAATTGGAAGAATTGAAACGCCACTGGTATACAAATACTCTGATATAAAGTTGGCTTAAACACGATGGATTGACTGCACGAGTCCTGGCTCTGGCCAAATATGTTTGTTGAGAGCTGTATTCAATAACAAACGCAAATGGTAGTTCTCAGACATGTATAGCTGTTGCTTTAAAAAAAAATCCTTTAATCACACACAGAATTTCAAACATTACTATATTATTTCAAATAAAGTGTTTTTTTTTATATTAAATCGGCTTGGCTTCGGACATGGGCTATTACATTCAATTAGACATCATGTTGTAAAAAGAGACTTTGAAAAGCATGAGACAACCTTGCTCCTGTAATGACTTGGTTGTGTTGATCATGTGCAGGCTAGGATGTTGCTGGAAATGGGGGACTAGCAGGGAAGTAGTGGTTTTCTTTCTTCTTATCCGTTTATTTTTAAATAAATTAAGTTGTTCTTTTTTAAGTTATAAAAGTGAAGTGAGATTAAGCTATGTAGACGAGGGCAACTTCAAAGCACACCCCTGTACAAACATAAACTGTGAGGTGCATAAGGAGTAGCTTTCAGTTTTGTGTCTTCTGTATCCTTTCGCATCAACAGCTGTCAAGCAGCTTGAAGTGCTTTGGACCACCAAAGCACTGCAGGAAAGCGATATCACACCTCCTCACAGTGAAAAAAAGTCTGAACGTTGCAGCATTCATGGCTCTGAGAGGAGGAGACTTACAGCATCACTCTGCTCTGACTCGAGAAGTGTGAGGCTAAGGAAAAGAAGGCAAACGTATAACAGATCTGCTTAATTTATTAAATATGCAAGGTATATAAAAGGAAACTTTTATGCTTCAGCAAATAAAAATATAGCAAGTCTTAATTCGCAATAAAATGTTGAATTCATATTTTGGGAAAGTAAGTAAAAGAAAACGTGTAGCCGAGTCACTACTAAATTTTGAAAGAATGTTACTTTAGCCCAAGGAATGACACCTAATGTGTGACATGAAAGCTGTAAAACATGCTGGTATGCAATTTATTTTTCTTATCAAAATTGCAGCATTCTATGAAACAATACTCATTATTGCCATATTGTTTTTTTCCAAATAACAGTGACAGCTAAATTTTAATTATTTTCCCTCTTAGATACACTTAGGAGAACTAAAAATGTCTATTGTGATGCAAATTTCATTTGTAGTCTGAAGCACCTGGATTTGTTAGAGCAGGGTAGCTTTTTATTTTAAACCAGCTTCTCAAGTCTGAGGAGAGCTTTACAGATTTAGTCCTCACGTATTTGTTTACAAGGAACATGACTGACACTATCTGATACTTCATATACTGTATAACTATACTGTACTGTAGTATACCTAGTTAAAAAAAGTACGCTACACTGGAGCAGGGAATAAATGCATCCATGTAGTACAACAGATAAGCGCGCATTAGATTTACTTTACAGTATATTGTATTCTGGGGAAGAACCCTGTGAGGCAGGGCGAGTCATTTATAAAAAAATACTTGAGGTGATTTATCTGCATTTATGTCCTGTTATAGGTGACTGTTAACTTCAGTGTGATCAAAGGGTGTAATTTGTGGGAGCCCTTTAAGAGCACCCCACTGCAAGCCACAGGGACACCTCAAAACATCATACAAAACAATAGAGCTGAATGGAATGGGAGTCTGAAGGTATCCGTTATGTTTGGGTGTGGAGCGACATGGTTACCTGAGCCGCCTGAGGGAAGACCCCAACCCCAGATTTCACTTATCACAAGACAGCATTCCTACAGGAAGCAACATAGCCCCCTTAAAACAGTGTTGTTCACACTCTGACAGGTCTTCATGTTCAGGAAAACCAAAATGATGGAACCCTTTTATCTCACTTATAACTCACTCTTCACTAATAAGTAAGCAGATCGATTTACATAAAACTCTTTTATCCCATCTTGTGCGTGCGTGACAGGTCTGGGATGAAAATCTGGCTAAATCTGCAGAGGCCTGGGCAGCCACTTGCATCTGGGACCATGGGCCTCAGTACCTCCTGAGATTCTTGGGTCAGAACTTATCCGTCAGAACAGGACGGTAGGCTCTTGTCTTCTTCAAAAAAACTTATTTTTCTCATGAGAGGATTTTTGATAATGCTTGTAGAGCAGGAATGACATTGTGTTTTTAATGAATTACACTTTACATTGACCGTAAGTCATAATATTTAAGGCTTAAAGCCATACTGTATATATTCCTGAATTCATTAGTATGATTAACAGGACCCCATGATAAACTGTTAGAGGAAATGTCTAGAAGGTCTTCAGGATAGTCATGTGTCCTGATGGAAATATAGACTAAAGGAGTGACCTTGAGTCTTCATGAATTCCTTTTTCTACCATGTATAAAATGTGGATAGAAACTGGGTTACAAATGTACAGAATGCAGCCCAGTGCAGAAATAAGCATATGTAAAATACTTCTGCTTGAATGTATTTTTTGGTTTGCAGCTACCGATCCATTCTCCAGCTTGTGAAGCCATGGTATGATGAGGTCAAAGACTACGTTTTTCCTTATCCACGTGACTGCACTCCCCGGTGTCCTCTCAAATGCTATGGGCCCATGTGTACACACTATACCCAGGTAAGTTCCTGAATGTATTGGCTTACTGTATGTCAAAATGACATGAACTGGTTAATAAATCTGTCCAATTCTAAATCTGTCCATTTACGTGTAGATGGTGTGGGCCACATCAAACAGAGTTGGGTGTGCTGTTCATACCTGCCACAATATGAATGTCTGGGGCTCAATATGGAGGAGAGCTACATACTTGGTGTGCAATTATTCTCCAAAGTAAGTGACTTTTTATGACCATAACATTTATAGCATGTATGCCACAAGCAGACTATATTAAATTGCTTAATGGTAACACTTATGACTCAGACTGATTGAGATTTCTTTGTCTCAATGTCCAATCATGGATATTTTGCGGTATGACAGTGCTGTAAGTTTCACTTAACTAGCAGCAACAGCCCTGGAGTGGCATTTAATGAATCCATGAAAGGTGTGTTAACTACGTAGCCGTTATTGGTTTCTTGAAGAAATCATAAATTGCACGCCATTCTCTCTATATACTGTATGTAGAATTAAGCAGTTGTCCTTTCAACAAAAAGGAAAAACAATACATCTGTTTATCAGTTTTAATTGAACCTCAAGCTCCAGTTCACAGCGGCTTGTTGTGTTATTTAACCTATTATCTTCAAAGTTAAACTAAGCACACTCTTCCGAGAGTGAAGCAAATTCTCTGGTTTACGGCCTCTGTTCTCAGAGTTTGATGATGATATATTGATTGGTCCAGTTGCAATCAAGAAACAATACCCAGTTCTTTTGATTCTCATTTAAAGACAGCTGGTTCTGTTGTGAGCTCTGATTTTTTCAAGTCGGTCAAGAATGTCTGATTCCTGTCAATTCTCTGTTAATCTCAGAGAACACCTGCCTGTAGCTTTTTTTAATGTGACCTGGTATGTTCTTTAACAATACATGCTTTGACACCCTGGACAGGCGTTATATACTGTATAGCATATATTTACCCCAGATCTTGGATGTCATCTCCCTATAGAACCTGCAGAATCAATTGAAGAAGCAAGATTTGAATACGTCTTCTACAGCAAACTAATACAAATGTATCGTCAGCCTTATTACGTCATTGGATTCTGAATTCAGTGACAGGCGTGCAGAGGGATGTGGGATCATGCCACCCAGAGATGGGTCTCGTGGACATTCTCAATCAAGATAGTGTGCACCTGCTGATGCATGATGTAAAACCTTAATTAGCACGAGTCAGCTTTCTTCACAAAAGTCATCATGGATTCGCTGCTCATGATAATATTGATCTGTTTTGTTTTTCAGGGGGAACTGGATTGGAGAGGCCCCATACAAAGTAGGCGTTCCTTGTTCAGCATGTCCTCCCAGCTATGGGGGTTCCTGCACTGATAACATGTGCTTTCCAGCAGTGAACTCAAACTATCTTTACTGGTTTAAATGAATTCAGCTCTGTATGCTGGAGATATTTGCCCATCAGGCATCTTTCAATGTATTTGCACAACATTCCTGCATAGCATAATTTGTATATAAGTTTTTCTATTTAAACCATGTTCATATTTACAAAGGTAGCATATAATATCTGGACAACAGTTAATATAATTCCACTCTTCTTAAAGTGTACATAAAATGTATGATTAATATTCATTTTATACAGCAGTGTATTTTAATGTACTTTTTTAAAACATTGTTTTATTTGCTTTTGTAAATGAGGTGTACTGATTGGAAAAGTAGATCGTGTCTAGAATATTTATCTTAAGGGAACATTCAAATATTAAAAATTATAATTCTGAAAATGGTGCTAGTATTATGGTTCTGAGCAAATGTTTCAGTTTTCTCAAACTTTGTTTTTTTTAACTTTGACCATTTTATACAGATGGTGCTTTACCTAAATTTGGTTACTGTAGGTTCAAACTGTATGTTGTTTTTAAAACATTGTTTTAAGGTGCTTTATTTATGTCTTCTTTGTCAGATACAAAATATCAGAATGGTATTACAGATTGGAACACTCTGTTTTATTTTCATCACTTTGAGAGTACGCCAAGGGTTCCTTTCCGTGGGGTGGTGGATGCCTGTGTCTGGTGGTGTCCAGCTAAGTTTTAAATCTCCACTGTTAATTGATTATGTGCCTGCTTGTTTAGATTTCATTTGATTTGGTTTACAGTATGCTCTAAAATACCCAACTTCAGGTGTACTGTTGCTGACGACGTCTGGAAACAGAACATCCTATAGTCTCTCCTCAGCTTGCTCACCCTTATTTCTGACTGAGCAACTATATCGATGGGTGCTCATGTTGGGATGAACAAGCAGAAGAGAATGGCAATGTCTCAGACACGGCCACAGCAGTGATTGACGGTGTCTCAGACACGCCCACTGCTGAGAATGACAGTGTCTCAGACACGCCCACTGCTTTGAATGACAGAGTCTCAGACTCACCCACTAGTGGGAATGACAGTGTCTCAGACACACTCAAGTGTTTTTTTTCCTACTGCAGGAGTCCATTTGGTTACATGTTAGGCAACACACCTGACTGAGGGCAGTTCTGAAACCCAACCACTGGTACACGTTTGGTGCCAATTACAAATCCCATTCAACATTTTAAGAGCTGAAAACAAACGTAAAACTATGCCTCGTATAAAAGATTAAACGAATCAGCCTGTGATTAAGAACTCAGCTGGAGCACAAACTAAGATACAGTGGTTCCTCAGAAATGGCATAGACACATCTAGTAAGTGACTGCAAGTGTCTGCAAGCCAGTGTTCTGTAGGGTTGGAATTTTAGCAAGGAACGGTGTCTTGGACAGAATTCCTAGTTGCTTATGTAGCTTGCATACACAGAGCAGTGTGAAATAATTAATGATATGTTTACTTTAAAAGTTTTGCAGTTTTTTTCCTGTAAGTTGAAATTTGCAATTTACCAACACATTTTTTATATGAATACTGCATAATGCACCTTAATGTTCTTAGAACATTGAAAGACAAAGAAGCAACACATTCTATTCTAACAACTAAATTAAACCTGAAATTTCCATGGCAGATTTTAAAAATGACAAAATCCCCCCCTCCCCCCAATATTTTTTTTACATTTTTAACTGCCTTTCAATAGAAACATCCGTCTTTGACATCTGTTAAAATGTGTATTGATTGTTAATATACTGGAAGACAAAAACAATATACCATTTTTCACAGAAAATAAAGTCAAACCAAATCATCAATCATCAAGTCCATGACCATAATAAACATTTAACAGTGTTTTTTTTTCTATTAGAATATGGTACAATACTTAAGCCATCCATTCTTAAAAGTTAGTATTGATTTGGCTATCACTTTTATCCACCTACGTTTGTATAGCTGGAAATTTACTACAAGAGCATGACAGACATGCTTTGTTTAAGGCTACAGCTGTAGTGTCTCTGCTGGGATTTGAACCACAACATTCCAGTTCTCAGTTTAGAGCTCTAACCACTACTCCATATTGTGCTGAAGATAGTCATGTTGCGGATTGACGTCAGTACTGACATCACAGTTTGCTGGATAAGTTCATTCATTTGAAGTACTACTGACACACAGTCCACATAGCAGGGAAATATCACTCTTCTGCAATGACTGACAGTGGTGGCATATTTAAACAATGCACCACATAGGATTAAATTATTTTTGGGCACCCAATAAGGATTTCTAAAATAAGCTGAAAAGTTAGAAATGAATATATCAGATAAAGGAATTTGTGGTATTTGTGTGATTGAATGTGTAGTAAAAAATGTAAAGATTAATGTAAAGTCTGCCGGAATTTGTGCTAATAGAATCTGGAAAATTGGCATGCTCATAAAGGCAAGTAGGAATATTGGAAATCAGGAAAGAGAAGAATAGTAGGGAGCGTACCGTCACCTACTTTAATAGCACTGTAGGGCATGGAACAACTAATAAAAAACAACTTGTGTTTTTCATCCCCCCCAAAAAACTGGTTGGGTTTATAGTGGATTGTATTAAAAATTAATCTACTGACATTAGATAAATCTGCTGACATCTTACAGTCTTCTGCAAGATCCACTGCAGAAGTTTAACAGCTTACTAGCAATAGACTTTCTAGCAATAAATGGCTAATGTTACACCAGAAATTATTGTACTATGCAATATTTACAGAGGAGGAAATTCATGCCATTTTTTAAAGTTTTCAATTGAACATTTTTGTCATAAGTCATCCTGAAATATAAAAACGTATAAATATTTTATACGACAATATTTTGTTATTGTGAATCTTATTCTAGGTGGTTTTATTATATCTTTAACCTGTTGTGGCCCAAATATTGTAAATCAGAAATCTCAACTTTCAGAAAATATTTAAAATATTAAATACCAGTAGTCATATGCAATATTAGGGGCATGTGCACTTTCTTCTTAATGAACGATTAAAGCCAAGGTTTAAAACTGATGCCCCAGCTATTAAAAAGACAGATGAAGAATATTTTCTAGCTTGGGTTGATATGGTACTAAAAAATACTGTTTTGTATAGCTGAGAACACTGCAAAGGTATTTTGTTCAATTAGTCAATAAAATATAAAACAAAATACTTGCATGTGTTATTGTATTCGCACTGAATGTTTTATTTAATTTTCTGTTTTTTATGTGCTTGAGATGTAACCAGGTGCTATTTTATATAATACCAATAAACAAGATACAACACACCTCTCATTGTGTTAATTTGAAGTGTATGCAGTATTAAGCAAGTGTTAACCACCAAAACAGTCAAATGGGACAAATGGCCTCTTCTTATTTTAAACTTATGTTCTTATTAATGTATAAATTCATATCTAAGTACATATACTGTTGTATTAAGACATCCCACCGTGCACAGCAAAAAATGTCTGTTCAAAAAACATTAAATCAGAACAGTGAATTATTTATGAATTAATTAACTATGAATGAATTAATTATGAATTAATGACTATTAATTAAAGTCCTTAACTGAATGTCAGGATGGGATAACGACAGACAAGCCAACTTCACCTTTTAAATCACAATCATTACTGACTTTTGGTATATTCTCTATAACTTTTGTGCACACCCCTTCTCACTTTTTTTCCTCATTCAACAAACTGTGCTTCAAACAGGCAGGAAGGAGAAAACATGACAGAGTGAAAGAAAACAGTATGCTCCTTGTTTTGAATTCACCGCACATTTTATTGCGTTCATTCCGTGTGTCAACAAGCGGGAAAGTGAAAACAAGGCAAAAAGGAAAATATGCTCCTTGTTCACCTTGCTTCTTCTCACATTAACTCTAACCGTGGATGGAGCTTCAAATAGGGGGCAGGAAACAGAAAATGGAGCAAAAACACGCTTCTTTGCATGCTTCATTTTGTTACTGTACATTCTATACTGTACGTGGACATCGCCTTAAACAAGCAGGAAAGTGAAAACACGACTGAACAAAAGAGAGAAATGGTACTTATTACACATTTACCTCTCACTTTCATCTCTGTAAACATCCCACAGGAAAGCATAAACACGATGGAACAAAAGAAACGAAAAAGAACATTTGAGTCATATTTGCCTTGCTCTTTATCGCATTAATTCTATACATGGGCAATGCTTCAAATAGGAAAGAAAATGGAACAAAAAGAAATACGCTTTTAATGTCTGCCTTTTCTTTTATCATGATGTCCACATTTCATTTTCATGCGGGTTTATCCAAAACTTATTATACTTACTCAGTTGCAAAGAATTTGATTCATGGGTGTCATTATTCCTCATGACATGTAGTTAATCTAGTACATGTTATAAGAACATTTAAGACAGAATTTATAGCCCCTAAAATAAAGTGGTACCCATAGGAATTGTGTTATGTGTGAGATTTTCCAGCATGAATTACACTCCTGCATATTGTTCCAATACCTGTCCACTCTTGATCAGACTATAAATGGTTAATATTATGCTTTTAGAACACTTCCAGATACATATTACTCTAAAAAAAGTATAGCATAGATGACAAACAAGATGAAGCAATTTAACCCATCTTTTCCCATTTGGTCAACAGCAGTTTATTGATCCCAGTACTCCAGCCTTTTATTTAGCAATCCCAGCAATTTCACAGTAATATATAGATTTACAAAAATAGACTGAGCAGTTCATCAATAAGTAAAATAATCACAACCCTCAAATGTGAAAGTGAAAGATATGCCAAGAATATGAGTGGTTTGTATAATTAGAGAGAGAGAGATAACTTTATTAGCCACTTTATGTGGCAGAGATCCTAAGCCACAGTGCCACCGCTCCACCCGGCACATACGTTTTTAGTTCTCTGTCACAGCAAAACAGAAAAAAAAACAAAAAAAAAACAACAAAACAGAATACAACCTAGAGTTAAATCTCTCTAAATCCAGATCCTACAAAGTGAATGGGACCCTGTCTCCCTATTCTAAAAATGCAAGCAGGCGAGACCATCTTTACCCTAGGGATCCTTTATACAGGAAATCAGAGTTTCCTAAAAACAACAGAATGGTAAGCTCTCTTAACAAGGATCAAAAAAGGATCAAACACTCAATCACAATCTGGTCTTTACAAATGATCCTGACCCTCTGGTGGGTTCCTTTTCTCTGTCTTGTGTTCTTCATTTCCTTTCTCCTCTTGTTACTTTCCTTCTCTTTCCTTGTGTCTCTGTCCTGTTTTGTCGGACTGTTGACAACTGTGAATGATTTACCCAGGATGAAAATGGAAACGCGGTAAGTGGGCTGGGCTACAAACTAGACTAAAAACCGAACGCAATAACTTTACCAACCATTTTACTCGCCAATGTCCAATCCCTCGACAACAAAATCGATGAAAAATTAAAGAATGTTGTGCTTTTATTTTCACCTAAACATGGCTAACAGCCAGTATTACAGTCTTGGCTATACACCTAGATGGGTTTTCTGCCTTCCACATGGACAGAACTACAGAGTCCGGTAGCCAATGGGAATTTTTTTTTACACCCCTTCTCTTTTCAAGAAATGCCCCGGGATTTGTAATGACATTGGTTTTACATGTCCCCGTTACTATACTGGGGCATTAGGACCCACACAGGCTACAAGGTGAGCATCCCCTACTGGCCCTACTAACACTACTTCCAGAAGCAACCTTAGTTTTCCCCAGGAGGTCTCCCATCCAGGTACTGACCGGGCTCACACCTGCTGAGCTTTAACAGGTTGCCAGTGGTGAGTCGCAGGGTGATATGGCTGCTGGTGATAAACAATATTGAGTGCAGACATGAGCCTGCTTCAATCTATTGGCCCCTGTACTTCAGCCAGGCAGAGTACTAAATGTTTAAAGGGGAATAGAGGAGGGTTTGCTAAGTATTTAAGACTTAAACAAAGTATCACAGTATCAGTGTAATGCTCTGAAGGCACACTTTGAGAAGGAGGTCAGGAAATGGACACATGGACTGTGTTAGGATCCAGCTCCATACTCTGGAGAAAACAGTTGGGATGTAATGAAGGGTGAAAACAGTGTAAGGTAATATAAAGCATCTGGATGGCAAAAGACTCGGTGCGGTCTGCTGAAAACAAAACAAATGAAGACATCTCATGCAGCAAACACACAGTGAAAGCAGCCTAATTCTTGCGGGCACCAGCTATTATGAACATGGTTGCATGTACTGTATATTGGTACAAAAAATAGTATACCCATGTCTTTTCAATAGCACAGGACATGATGCATATTTAAGATAAAGTTGTATAATGAATACTGCATATATGTAAGCTTAGGTCCTGTTATTGTTGTTTTACTCAGTCCGTTTAAAATATTATGGAGTTGTATAGACCTCTCTATCTTTAATGTGCTTTCTGATTGGTTACAGGATAACATGACTAGGAAAAAAAGGGAGAGATCAGGAAGAGAGAGTGAGAACGTAGTAGGTGTATACAGTATATGACTCTCCATTCAGTTCCCATCGTCATGGGCAGAGTGTTTAACCACCATCGCACAAACCCTACAGTTACACATATAATACATGCAGCATATTTACAATCAATAATATAAGCTACCAGCCACGTTGCCATGTTGTTGAAGCCGAGATCCTGGCTTCCTTTAAGAAACAGCTGGATGAGACCACCAAGCTAGGAGAGGAGGCACGTCCTTACACAAAGGATCTGGGAGTTTGGAACAAGCTGCCCAGCTATGGGTTTGAAGATGATACCTGTTGTATAATTGACTGCTTGTTATGCAATTTGGAATTTTTAAAATGCCTCTCCATAGACTTGCCAGAATCACACCCATGTTCCCCGAGCTTGAGGGCAACAGCATTAACTCTATAGTACTACAGTAAGGACTCGACATTACACCTTGTATGCATCACTATTTTAATAAAAAATGAGTTTATTAAATATTCTGTGAAATATACAGTATATACTTGATCATCTGAGATCAGGAATCATTCTTGCTGTTCTCTGAACAGTTTCTAAGGCTCTTTCCACATTGGTCACTCCAAACACGACTGGCTTTTGAGAGATCCAGGAGGCTGTCCATCTTTATTCAACTAAATTAAGCAAAATCAACACTGGTGTACTGGGTAAGGTATCCTTTCTGAACAATGATACATGGTCATCCAATGCTCATCTATGAATGTTGCTGAATAAAAAGCAGCCTGCTTCAGGCCACAGAAGAAATGTGTGAAAGGGAGAGGTCAAGAGTCATGCTGGGGTTCTTGGCAGAGGAGGGAGAGATAAGGTGTCAGAAACAAGAGTAAAAGAAAAGGAGGAACAGGAATGGAAAAACAGGAAGTCGGACCTTGAGAAGTTGAGTTTACGATGGAGTGCATCCAGGAGGAGATGACTGAGGCAGGTATAGAGGAGGAAGCATGAGTATTAGTTGGAGAAAAAGAGACTATGATTTGATCCAGACTATGATCCTGATCCGCAGGAAGAATGCACAGAGAGAGAGAAGAGTTAGGGACCCAGGACAGTATGTTGTGGGGCAGCAGTGGAGAGAATGTCTTGCTAGGGGATCTGGTATGCGTGATCAGCAAAGCAGGAGGAAAACCAAGTGTGAGCACTGCCAGAAGTTCCTACTGTAGGTCAGCGAGTTTTGAAAGAAGAATAGAGTGATCCATAGTCAAAAGTAGCAGAAAGCTTGAGACAGAGCAGAGAGAGGCAGCATGAACTATGAAGAGAATCAGCAGCTGAGAGAACAGTTTCTGTCAAGTTTGCCAAGGATGAAAGTCCGACTAGTGAGAGTCAAGCAGTGTGAGCTGCAGCAGCCTAGAGCTGGCAGCCTAACCACTCACTCACGTTTTTTAGAGAGAAAGAGAAGAAGGGAGAAAATCATTTAGAAATTTGTGGCAGTTGACCTACTGTGACTAATATAAACCATTCAAGAGGAAGAGTAAAAAGAAGAGGCTTAGGACACGAAACGATTAGACTAAACTCTCCAAAGCTAACTTGTTACTCACAGCTAGAGCACATATCAAAGTTGAGGATCAGACATAGAGCATACTACAGTGAAAAATCACCTTTTGAGGCATGTGTGGTGAGACTAAAATGTTGTTTTAATACTTTGTTCAGGATATAAAATAATGTGCACAATACCTTCTATTTACCTCCTGAATGCCCCTCTGGCAGCTTTGATTTGATTTGACTGGAGATTTCACCTCAGCATTCCAAAGAGCTATGGCTGTTACTGGGGGAGCATCGTACAGTACATTTCCTCTCACTGTTGCACCAGCCAAAGACAATGTCCATACAGAAATGCAATACTAAGAAAATAGGAAAATAGATATTTTGCCATGACATTCAGAAGTTAAAAAATAAATAAGAAAAACGGTCAAGAATCTTACTGAGGTAGATGCTACAAAAACAAAATCTTAGAAAAAGGACATGTTCACAATTCTAGGTTCAGGTCTGTTATATTAGGACGTTCGGCTGTAATGTTAACCCTTCATCCCACAAGGATTATATTTTTTCTGGCAAAATAAACCTTCTTTTATTTTCTTTACTTTAAGGGCCCCTAGAATTGGCATCGTATCTTAAAGAATGTCTAAGCTGAAAAATATACTCTAAAAAAACCAAATATGTATTTGCTAATGTTAGTGTCAGTCTATGCCTTCTAAAGGTAATAATCAATTGATTTCTCACAAGTCAGTGAATGAATAGCTGTCCAAATAAAATGTATTTTTTTTACAAATTTTCAATAAAATTATCCCATTTAATTATAACCTAAATAGCCATATACAGTATGGCAAGTGTAGATCTGCTGCTTGCACATGACATGCTTATTTTCTGTAACTATATATATTATCTAGAACTTCAATAACTTAAATATTTTATTTAACTGAATAATGTGCTTTGTTCAGCCATTACCTTAGGTCCGAGATAGAAGAAACAGCTTTGCGCTCTGCTGAGTTTGTGATGGGTTTATATTTGGTGCAGATTCATAAGGAACTTAAGCAAATGGCTTACACTGACAGGCTGATGGACTTGAACCTTTTAAGTCTCAAACAGAGAAGACCGAGAAGAGTCTGATACAAGTATACTAAAAAGACATTAACAAAGTCAACCCAGAGGTTTTCTTCACTACGAACAGTGAAACATGAACCAGAGGGCACTAGTGCAAACTACAGTACTTGGAAGTGAAAACAGGAGGCAGAGGGCTGAGGTAAAATGGAATAAGCTGCCTAGCCATGTGGTTGAAACTGATACCCTGGCTTTGTTTAAGAAATGCCTAGATGGAGAATTTAGCTACTATCTACAAAATAAGCTAGATGGGTCGAAAGTCGTGCTCTCGTTTGTAACTGATCTTATGTTCTTAAGTCTTTCACCCTGTATGCGACTGGATCACATCCACGCTTCAATAAGTACAGTATAATGGAGAATATAATGTGCTACCTCCGCTGGATGGTGAGGTTCATTCAAACCTACCAGAAAAGAAAACTAGACCTTTGGCATAGCAGGTCTGAAGTGGGCTCTGGCGCTTCGATGTCTGAAGGTGCTGCTGTGATAGTGGTTTGAATTCAGGGTTCTGCTTTAGTGATGTGGGCCAGATCAAACAGAAGGATGCTTAGCAATCCTCAAGGCTACAGTGGACCTCACCGATAGTGAGTGTAACAGGGCTTGTGCAAATGAACAACACAGTAACATTGCTATATAAATATTAATGTAACCAGTGGATTTAACAATCACTCAGAGGTTCAGGTGGCCGGAATTGTGCCTCTGACTCTGGTTGAGTTAAGACGACATACTGTACTGTAGGTTGCATGAAGATACTGTAGCTTGTTTGAGTTAATTCTTCCACAAAAAATCAACTGGAGCAAACATGCACACACAAGTTGAATACCATTAAAATATGTTTAATGAATAGCAACACAATTTAAAAAAAAGTGTTAAAATATCATTTGAAATCTAATTAAAAAAGTAACTTTAAAGACATTGTAAGGAATCACTCTCCAAGGACCTGCAGATCTAATTAAAGAGTCTTTTCATGTAAATCAGTGGTGTGCAACTCCAATCTAATCCACAGAGCCCAATTTCAGAATTCTGAGGGAATATGAAGAGGATAATTGCTTTAATTAGGTTAAAAGAGCTCTTTTGTAAGGTCAAGTGAAAACTGAGTACACAAAACAACAAACTACAATCCATACCTTTCAAGACTGTTTAGTAGCTTTTATTCTATGAGGTTTATGGTAGAGTGAATAATTTAAATAATCTTAGATAATTTAATTATAATAAATTAAATATAATTTAATAGATACATTAAAGATAATTTAAATATCTTATTTTAACACTGAGATCAAAGTTTCTCCACATAAAATTATACTTAATATAAGGTGAGTATGACACTAGGGTTCAGAAGGTTAAGAAGAAGTGTAAGCTTCATTGAACCATGTCTATATTTCCCTGGGAACCAAAGATGGAGGCTACAGAGGAATGACACAGGAGAAAGTGCCCAGAACTTAGTTTGTGAGCACCAGGAAATGCAGTACCCTGCCTTCCCATCTTCCAAAATCTAGTGCAAATACACTATTTTAGCCAGAATGAACATAAGGCATGAATCCTCAGCTCACAATTTTTACTAAGAAATAAGATATTTGCTTTCATACTACCCTGTGCCTTTCAAAATACACATTGACTACATTTAAATTTTATTGCTAAATGTGGGTAAAATATTTATTTTACAATAACCTTTACCCCCACTCCTATATAGCACATTTTTCTGAATTGCTTATGAATTAAATATATCTTACTATGTTGTGTGTTATTATAAAGAGATTTTAAAGCGCTTTGAGAAGCCACCTATATAAAGACGCTATATAAAATAAAGTTTATTATTATTATTATTTTTGCTACAGCATGGCATATTCTTCCTAGCCAAACAAAAAATGCTGTCCTTAGCATGACCTCCTATAACACAGGTCCTCAGGGTGTCTGCACTTAGGATCTTGATCACTACTGTACCAGGATATACAAGGTAATCATCATACATTAACAATGATGTGCGCTGTTCTGGTAGAAATAATATGAGGTGATTTACTAAACCTTGAGAATATAAAACAATGTTTTTTGAGGGACTAATAATATTTGTTCCAGTTGCTCAGTCAAATTCTAATAACGATGAAAGGAGGTGATGAATATGAAGGGATAACATGCTTAATACTTTGAATTTTATTCACCTGGCTAAAGAATTGACAGTGCTGGCTGGAGATCAGTCCTGTTACATCCCCCTTCACATGCAAGGAATGAAGGTGGAGGGAGAGGTGCTAGAAAAGATGAGCGCAGCTCAGTGTTCAGCCAGGGAGATTTTATGTGTTGGAAGTGTGAGATCAGAACCTGACCTCCACCCGAATTTCTGTCTAACTCATCTGGCTGAGGAAATGACGGTGCTGTCACTTTCCAAAAATAGCCCCGAATAATCTGCAAAATACCAACCTTAATTTCAAACACTGATCTAAGAGCAAGTCAGTTCAATTGTAGTTCTGCTGGAAACAGACAGAATGCGCGTGTAGCATGGAATAAATGAAAAGCACATATGATGCAGGTTCGAGCTTGTTTGATCAAATAAGTGAACGGACCTAGCACATCTGTCTTAAGATTAGAATTCTGTGGAGGGCAGGGCTGCCCGCAATACTGCTGCTACTGTAGCTTGACTAGAAAGCAGAAAGAGTTCTACCTGTCAGCAGCTAGCAGCATTGGCTAGCTTGCGTTTGGAACTCTTTGGTGGGCAGGGTGCTGTAGTGACCTAGAAGATGTGGAAGCTGGAAGAAAGCTACTGCTTTTTGAGGCTGTCCGGACAAAATAGATAAGATGAGAACATATTCCAAGCTGAAGCTCCTTAAGAAGAACAGCTACATATGTGGTTGGATCTTTGGGAGGGGAAGAGAGGAGGGCTGACACCATACCAGTTGGACACCAGATGTGGAGTGAATGGGGGAACGCACCACTTTTGCAGCTTAGGCCCGAGCACTAGGGACTGCATTATCTCTGAACAAGTAGATCTGATTCTAGTGTAGACTGACGCCATGACCTTGAATCCATGGGGAGATTTAAGATTCAGTAACTGGGGGCTCCTGCATGGACAGCAAAAAAATGATTTGGGAGATGGAAGCGACAATCCAACAGATATAGACTGAGCTCATACATGTGGTGGGTTGGACGCACGACCACATATGGGAAAAAAGCGCAAGAAAGAAGAGTGGAGCTGGTAGGATTTGAAATAGAGAGAAGTGAAGGTAAAAGGGGAGACAAAACTGCCGCAGTTTTTCAGTTTCTGGGGCACTGAATGAAAAACACAGACAGCATGGTGGTAATAGAGCTGCTTGTTTTCAGGGAAGAGCTGAGGCTGAAGAGGCAAGAACATGACACCGGTCTTGTCTTTGTTGGAGATGGAGGTGATGAAGGTAAGGTCCCAGCAACATGTGAAACACATCTGTCCATGACAAAGCAAACTGCTGAGTGCTAGAAAAGGTATGTGCAGCATTGTGTTCTGCCATGAAGCTGTTATGTGTAGGGAAGTGGAAGTGAGAAATAAGAAGTGAACCTCCACCTGAACTTCTCTTCAATAAAACCATCGAGGGATGGACGTGTGTATGAAACACTTTCATCAAATATTGTGGGGAACCAATAAAATGTGTCAGATTCTTGGATATATGTTTTGAAGTGCAGAATTTAAATCAAAATATGTCATACTAAAATGATGCCATCTTTTGCTAAATGTCACTTGAAATCATGTATGATATTTTTGGTCATCAAGCTGTATGAACGACTGTATGTTGCTGATCCAGAGCAAGTAATAAAAGAGAGCATTAAGACTTCCTGGCCTGAAGGAAATGCCATCTTTTGGACACTAAAATAACATGTAGCATTCCCCCCAATGCATGCCTTGGCAGCGGTTACTGCACTCCACTGCTAGAATGACACATTTGTGTGCAGGTGCACATTACAAATGTATAGTCTCCAGATTATTACATACCATATTTCCACTGACATAGGCAGGAATATCTCTTCTGGTATGGTTCAGACACAGTTATCTCCAATGATGTTTGACATTGTGAAACTGAGTTTTATTGCGCTAGTATAAACAGAAGTAAAACAATCCTAGCAATTCTGAAAAAAACAGTAATTGAAATATATATTATACATTCTCCTCAATTATTGCAGACCATACTGCTTGGATTCTTAAGTTAAATATGGCCATACATTTACCATATGAAAAAAGTGATTATAAGAATTACAAAATTTTCTTCAATGAACATACAGTATAACTTTTTAATGTATTTTCTTACATCTCCAGCATCCAGGAGAGCTGCTATCCCTTAAATACAGTCCAAAATCTGGTTGATTATCTAGGATAAGGAGCATTCACTCTTATTTATAATGTCATGCTAAATAATTAACATAACGTTAAATTAAATTAACATAATATGAAAATCTGAAAGGTTCTGACATTCCACTTTGGTGTTGAGTGTAAAAATTCCTTGTTCTTTTTTATTATTAGTTATAAATTAGCATCTATGACAAACACTTAATTTGATTGTCTTATGCTGTTTTGTACTTTTAGTAACCGCAGTTATCCAAATAAATAATGCTGAAGATGCTGTATTACTCCTATAGACCAATGCAGTATTGTTCAGTATAGCAGAAAAAGGCCTTCATGTACAAAACTGCATTATACATTTGAACTGTCAGTTGCTTAACTTCTAAACTAAAATATTGGAAAATTGTCAAAATTCTTACACTAAACAGAAGCTTAATTACTTATTAAAAATAAACATATAATAAAGTATTTATGCAGAAACTGCACTTACAGTAATGAAGAGCAAACAAAGCAAAAGAATAATAACAGAAAACACTTTTGAGTCAACTTGTAGAATTAAAAACAATGTTGTATAGCTCTCCCTGTGTTAACAGAAGATATTATTGACTAATATTAAATAGTTACAACTGCTATTTTTAACAAATTATTAACTAAGGATTTTAACTAAAGGCAACAATAGTGAAACTTTTGCTAAAAGTTTTACTGAATTGCTGTTTCATCGCATAGAACATTATTAGTGAGAAAATTACAGTTGCTCTCTTTAGATAGAAATGAGTAGAATCTATCCATTTTCTTTAGATGTTTCGACTACTATGACATAATATTTTTGTAGAGCCCATACCTTTCAATGAGAAGTTATCTGAGAAAGTAAAATAAAATTCCTAAAACACAGTTTTACAAATTGGTAGCATAGATAACAAATATTATCAAACACTGCCATCTGCTGATTTTTCCTCAGTCTGTCTTCCTTAACTAAGAAAGAAAATGATAGAATAAAGTACTCAAGAACTGGGTTTAACAGTGGATAAAAATCACAGAATAATTCTGAAAAAAAAATATTTTTTTGGCAAATAATTGGATCCAATAATATTTTAGATATTGGTTCAGTAGACTGCATTTAGGCAGCTGTAGAGCAACAGCTAGTACTTTGACACCATTCAGAAAACTATTTGGACTATTTTGGATCAATGTAGGACCAAACACTAAACATGTTTGCTTTAAAGAGGTTTGTAATTTGTGCAACATGTGAAGCATCCTGGATGAAACCCAACAGCCAGATTACATCTATTCCACAAAAGCCACAAGATCCTGGAAAGAGTTCATGCACTACAGAAAGAATGAAAGGAACTGAGACCGCTCCAAGAACTGCAGGATTGGCTAACTCAACAGGCAGGGAGGTACTGTGTGCAGCCTGGATCATCAGAGTAGCTGAGGGAGAAAAGCTGCCCCAGGTGTTGAAAAGAGATAATATTCAACAGCACTTCCTAACAACCTCACATAGCATCAGTTGTTACCAAGCAAATTTGCTCAGTTCCAGGATGTGGAAACAGACAATGAAGACTTGGAAACTCGAGACAACTGATTCGAAGACATTACCCTAGCAGAACCTGAAAGTCAGATATTGGTTCCAACTACAAACAATGCCAGTCTTGCTGAAAATGCAAAAAGAGATGTGGTAAAGTCTGGTGACTCTGTTTAAAGAAGCTCTGTGCCAGGGATGTTCATTACAGACCCTGAAACACCAACCTTGTCTGGAGCTGCAGTGGCTGCTATCATCTAGTGTCAGCCTCAAGCAAAGGCAGGTGACAGTCCAGTTGCTGTTATCTATGTCAAAACCTTGACCTTGACATAAAATACACATTTTCCATTTGCAACAATTTCAAGCAGCTTGGCAAAAACTGGAAGAACAAAATGTTGTCTTCTCAGGAATCTTGTCTACTTCAAGGTAAAGAACTTTCAGTGTTAATCCATTAAAACAACACATGTCTAAGGATGAGGTGTGCTGAAGGAAGCTTGCTTGACCACTGGAAACCTTTTCATGGCAAAAGTCATCTGTAAAGACAAGAATGCTTACATTTAAATGAGGTGAACAACAGGCAGCCCAGAATTAGAATAGGAATCTGATGTGTTAAATTCATATTTCACCTTAATGGTTAGCAAGAAATCAACAACATACCTCAGGCTGGGGGAGGATCTTTTTATGCAACATTATAGGCAAAGGGTTGTGGGTTATTGTTGTCGGATCAATCACTTTGATGGAATGAGGAATGTCCTGGTGACCACAGGGGGTAAAGGGGATATACACTAGTGGCAGATGCAGTGTATGTACTGTTTAAAGAGCACTCATTTTTCTTCTCTGCTTTTGATTTTGAGCATTTTGATTGTTTTAATCTTAAACGAGTTGACCTTATTTAAATGAGTTGACCTGTGTTTTAGCAGAGGGGCCTGCTGTGTCATCTGTATTTATGCACGTAAAAAAACAGGCGCTCATGCATGCTGACAGTGTTCCCATGGTAACAGCTACTTATTGCAGATCTCATGCTCATGGACGTTGCATACTATAAGCAACAGAATAATAATTATTAATAATAATTGCTTACACTTATATAGCACTTTTCTGCACACTCCACTCAAAGCGCTTTACAGGTAATGGGGACTCCCCTCCACCACCACCAATGTGCAACCCCACCTGGATGATGCGACGGCAGCCATAGTGCTCCAGAACGCTCCCCACACATCAGCTGTCAGTGGGGAGGAGAGCAGAGTGATGAAGCCACTTCATAGATGGGGATTATTAGGAGGCCATGATTGGTAAAGGCCAATGGAAAATTTGGCCAGGACACCAGGGTAACACCCCCACTCTTTTCGAGAACACCCTGGGATTTTTAATGACCACAGAGAGTCAGGATCTCAATTTGATGTCTCATCTGAAGGACTCTCTCTAGCAGGCCTTCTTTTCAGTTTCAACTGATTCTCATTTCTACAAGGTTTGATATAGATTTTCAAGATTTGACCTTCCCAAAAAACCTATCAAAGTACTTTCTAGAACTAAATAAGAATTTTTAACCTCTGATGTCTTCTCAGAAATAGCAGGTAAAACATTTAATTAGAGTTTCACGTCAGATCTTTCTGGTCACTTTATACTTAATTTATCAAGGTAGCTTGAGGCCAAAACATGTCAATTATATTCAACATCTTACCAATGTTATTGTAGCTTTGAATAAGTGTCTTAAACCACTGAGAGAATTCCACACTCCTGAAAAGAAGAAGCTGTGAGAAATCTAAGTGTTGTTACATTCAGCTCAGTGCACACTTTTGAGGCTGTTTAATTAAACTTGTTTCCTTAACAACCATATGATTTTGAAAACAGGGGATTGTCCTGGAACAATTCAGTTAATGCATCTCATTCACAGGTTTGTTTGTGAATTGTTTTCGCAGGGATTTGATTCCCCTGGATTCAAAACAGGACCCTACCCAATGTCCCAAAATGCAGCAGTGACGACATGGGGGCGGAGCGGTGGCTCTGTGGCTCAGGATCTGCGTTTGTGGCTAGAAGGTTGCTGGTTCTAATCCTGCAGCCAGCAGAGGAATCCTACTCCATTGGGTCCCTGAACAAGGCCCTTAACCCCAACTGCTCCTGAGATGCTGTACAATGACTGGCCCTGTGCTCTGACCCCAAGCTTCTCTCTCTCATTGCCTGTGTGTCTCATGGGGAGCAAGCTGGGGTATGCAGAAAAGACAAATTCCTAATGCAAAAAATTGTATATAGCCAATAAAGTGATCATCTCTTATTTGCATGAATTCACATTTAGCAAACATCTTTGAAAAACTACTAAATCAGAAATCAAGAAGCCTTTATGATACATTTGAATATAATCAAATGCATGTTAATTCACGTGGCCTGTTTTTAAGTTTAAAAACAGGCCACTTAAGTTTTTTCTTTCAAATATGTGTCAGATGTGAAATTTTTACAGGAGATCTTGATGACTTTGAAAGGCAAAGGTGAGCACTTGGGAACATTTTAAAAACACACGACTTTTCCACCAGAGGGTGCAACTTGACAGATTCTGAATTCTCTGCTGTCTCTTTTCAGGTTCAAAGCAAAAAATATCTTCCCAGGTTGGCTAATGCGTTCTGCGTCTGAGCTGAAGTCATTTTGTATCTGAAAGGCTTTCAATTTTTAATTATTAATTTTCAATTAATAATGCTTTGTAACCGTCTTATCGATTATCATCACTTTCAGTAACTGCTTATCCAGTTCAACCAACTATGGTAGCCAGGGTCCTGAAACAACCACGCACACACTCACACCAGGGCCAATTTTTACATCAAGCCAGTTAACATACCATTATGTCTTTGGACTGTGAGAGGAAACAGGAGCAGCCAGAAGAAACCCACGTGCACATAGGGAGAACATACACACACACTGTGCAGATAGCACCCAAGGAATGAACCCACTGGACCAGACTATAACAGTCATGTGAATCTTAATTCAAATTATTACAGAAAAGGTGATTTTTAAATGACAAATTAGAAACTGGCCTACATACTGAAAACTGCATTATACAGTATCTCACAATCTTTTAATTGAACTTGAATAATCCTACATACTTTTGAGCTGTTTATTTTTTATATATATTTGGACATTACAGAAGGTAGGCATTTTGGTGGTGAAATATAAATATATATATATAAATAATATACCATATTATGAATGGTTCTGAAGGCAAATAATATTGCATTATAGTGATATTGTTTTATGAAAACTACACTATAAATATAAGTATCCATAGGAAAAAAAATACTTTTAAGGAGCATATACTAAAATAAAATACAGTAACACATTTAAAAGGTTATGAGTCTAAAATAAAATGAAAAGGTTACTCTTATTTATACATCAGGGGATGAATCAATGTGATGAATATACAGTATTTTTCACTATCCTCTCTGGATGTCTCTTTAATCTTTTAAATTACACTTGCTCATATTATGTCTGTTTCTTTGGATCTCTGAAAGCAGAAAAATATCTTATTAAGCATTAAAAGTGAAGATACTGGCACTTGTGAAATTTACTGTGGTACCAGCAAGTGATTATTTCTTTATTAATACTCTAGAACCCTACACATTGAATGAAAAGGCTGAAGAGTCCTGCTCCTATACCTGACTAGTACTATAGAAGCTTTACCAGTTTATTTTCTAGATGACAGGCCCTCATTGAGTTGGACATTTAGCAGAATGTTATTATAGACAATTCTCTCTACCTACTCTTCACATTAGCTTAGTTTTGCCCATTCTTCTTGGCAGATTTTCTCAGCTCTCCAGTGTTTATGGAGAGCAGTTCTCAGGTTGTGCTACTGATTCTCAAAAGAATTCAAGTCACTCCTGTGCAGCTTTGAGGTTGTGCTTTGGATCACCGTCCTGTCGAAGGTGAATTGTTGTTTTAGGTCTGGAGCATTTTTTCCTCTTAGATTCACCAGTGCTTTGCTCCATCTGTTTCCATCAGTCTTGACAAGCTTCCCAATCCCTCCTGATGAGAAGCAGGGCTGTAACATCATGCTGCCAGCACCATGCTTAACCAGTGCTGCATTATGCTGGCTCTGTGTCATGTACTGCCTTGCATTAAGACCCAAAAGTTCAATTTTTCCCTTCTTTAATCACAGCGCCTTTTGCCATATTTGCGATCACTTAGGAGCTTTTGTTGCAAACCCCTTGTGTGAGTTCTGAGGATTTTTGTTCAGTTCCACACAAGTCTCCTTTATGAAGCATCCAGAATATTGTTGCCGCATGGACATTTTTCTTCTATCTCAGCTACTGAACTCTGCAACTCTTTCACAGTCACTGTTGGTCTCGTGGTGGTGCCCCTAACCAGATTCCTTCTTACCCGACTGCTCAGTCTGGAGGGACAGCCTGACCTAGCCAACGTCTTGGTCTTTCCACTTTTTAATGATTGACTCCACCATGCTCAGAAAATGAAATGGTGTGTTGCCCTGTTCATGATTTGTGCTTTTATAGAACTTTATACCAGAACTGTTTTGAAAGCTCCTTAGTCTTCATAGTTGAATCTTAGCATGTGAATCACTACCTGACTGAACCTCAAAGTGAGCTGTGTTTTTATTCATGCAAACCACTATTATTGCACACAGACAGAGGGCACTGAATTATCCGTTAACGTAATTCGTATGCAGCAACAAAATGTGAAAACTCTGCAAGGGTCTGAATCATTTTGCAAGGCACTGGACTGAAACTTTGATTTAAAAAAATCCCAAACCGCATTCTGTACCTTTTAAACAGCATTAAAAGTGCTGTATGCTTTCAAGCTCTGTATTCAACGACTAACACAGAGTTGTTTTATTTTATGAGGGTATATTACTGTATATACTATAAAGCCGAAAAAAATATATACAGCACAAAGAAAGCTTACACTTGTTTGTAAAAAGTTAATAATATACATCATCCTATTCAAAGGAGCAGCTGGGGTGAAGAACAATATTGTAATCCCTAGATTTACTCATATCTTTCCATCTCTTCCTCTTTAGTGATGAAGCACAGTTTTGTGTTGGCCATCCTGATGGAAGTCTGAAAAGTATGGTGGGGAGGTGCTGAATAATATGTTGGTTGTCGCATACAACAGACCAAAAGGCGGAAGGGTGTTAAGAGGGAATCTAAGAGGGTCTGTAGTCCCTACAGAATCTGTTGAAGTGACTGATGGCCATCTAACTGCTAGATCGATCAAGTCCTGGCAATCAATTGCAGCCAATCCTTCTGGCTCATCCTAGCAAGATAACATGGTTGTGTAACAGCGGTGGCTCTGTGGCTAAGAAGCTGTGCCTGTGATTGGAAGGTTGCTGGTTCAAATCCTGCAGCTGGCAGAGGAATCCTACTCTGTTGGGCCTCTGAGCAAACCCTAACTGGCTGACCCTGTGCTCTGACCCCAAGCTTCTCTCCCTGTCTGTGTCTCCATGGAGAGCAAACTGGGGTAAGTGAAAAGATGAATTCCTAATGCAATAAATTGTATAGGGCTAATAAAGAAACATTATTCTTGTGAGGTGAGAGTTACTGTATATCACGGATGCCCTACTCACCAGACTTAAGACCATTGAACATCTGTGGGATGATGCTTGGCATCCAGAGTTCAGAGAACAGACAAGCCTTTTTGGCTTCTTTGGGAAAGGAAGAAGAATCCTACGAGACATGCAGCCTGCAACTTGGAGCAAAGCATGCACTGCAAATGCACAGCTTGTATCATGGCCACACACACTACTAGCCTGTGACTTTCACAATCCTGTGTTGATCAGCCCTGTTGATGACAAATGTTAATGATTTATTGAATAATGAATTTACTTATTTCTGCTCTATATACCACTTCTACAAAATGATGTCATTTTTCTGATAATAACTTATCAATTACCTAAATAATGTGTTTCTGCTATAAATGGTGAATTGTTTTTTTTCATCCTGTATATATCTGCACTATATTGTTCAGTATCCAGTCTTTCAACTGCCTGGTTTCACAGACTGGTGAAAAATGCCTGCTAATAACTTTTTAAATGAGTGATATAAATATTTTCAAGCCACTATTAAAACTGATAACAGATCACGACAATCTTTTGTTTTTCAGTATTTCCAAGTTATCTGATCTTATTTTGATGTTATCCTCAGATATCACAGACAAAACTGTAGTATCTTCGTTTGTGGTAACTAAAGAGTTATGTAAAGAACCTGGTCTGTCCTTACCATTATGAAATATCTTCCTTACAGATAATTGGTGTGTTTACCCTAGTGAAATGCTGAAATAAAATAATATTCAGTTGTTTATAATATTATTAATTATTTTCTTTAAAACAGACATGTAACGGGTATTATTTTATTTTGTCAAAGAGGGCTGTATGATCTGATATGACTAGTTCGTTCACCAAAATACCCCACATCCCACAGTTATTATTCTAATCAGCTCACCTCAGTGATTGAACATCCTTAGGACCATGAATTCTGTGTGCACTACAAGGTATTATAGGAGCTTGGATACACAATGCATCTTCGTTGGCCATTATTCTGTTATCAATAATTTACCATGTTAAGTTAGTCCTATCTTATTTTTTACAATTTCCTAAGCTTTCCAAATCCACAACGTTTAATGAATAGAAAAAAACAACATTACAGCATCATCTTCAGCAAAGGCATTACTAAAGTTGTCATGGAGATGTTTTTTACCTTTGTGTTCAATCCTGGTCGCCAGAACGAATCCCTGCTTTATCATCCTTGTTATTTTCCTTCTCATTTTAACCCTGCTAGGGCTCAGTCATTCATTTTTAAAGATCTGTGATGTCTAAAATATCTCTAATGTGTCTTTTCATCTTTTGTGTTGTCAACCCTGTACTCCCCATTGTCTTTGTTTATCCAAACGTCTGTAACACTACTGATATCATAACTACTGTGTCAGATTCCACACAAGCCTCTAATAATAATAATAATAATAATAATAATAATAATAATAATAATAATAATAATAATAATATGGTTTTATTGCCACTTAGTTTTTAAGCATGACCAATTCAGAGTAAAATTATTTCTGCTATAACGCGTATTTAAAAAAGCATTGGTGAACTGGCTTTAACGCAATTGGATTTTCAGAAAACTTTTTTAAATCGCAATACGCGTGCGTTTGCGCTGTATACCGACTCAGGTACAGCGGGACTGGTCACACCCGTTGCGCAGCAACACATTCTCTACGAGTTCTGTCAATTAATTTTCTTTCATTTCAAAACGACTGCTGTCACAGTGAGTGGCGAGGGTATGAAGCTCTCTGCTAGTGCCTTCGGTGAAGGTGAAGAGAAATGAAAGAACGTGCTGTCATTCACGGTACTTGGCTTAGTGTGTATTGTCAAATAACGTTTCCTACGAAAACGTGCTGCCGCCTCCCTCCACTGCGGAATTCCTCATCACTTAGCGGTGTAAACACTAACGCATACTGTAATCATATCGATCCGCGCCGCCTGGCCTCAGACTGTCCCCATGTCCTCCCCCCTTTTACCCCGGGTTCACTCTTTCCTGCCTTCTCCCTTGATAAAAATGGGGAACAATGTCTTGCCCCTCCTCTGAGTCTTCTTTTTCTGATTTTATGGTGAAACGTTTTCTGTATCATGAGTTTTTTGTTGTATTAGCTATATTCCTAATGTTAATATTGCTGTTTTCCTGGACACACTCCATTTCCACAAAATTTGGCCTGCCCCTCCCCCCAGCTCCACATTTCAAATACCCCTCCACTGCCTTCCTCCTAACGCCTGCCAAATGCGTCAATGTCCCTCCAGTTCAGGTGAAACCCAGCTACTTGCCCTCATAAATCTACACCCTCCCTTTGCTGGACTTGGCTTTTAACCAATTGTTAACTTGTCTCACTTTAGCTTGCTTTCCTGAGCTGCAGGTGTTCGTGATAGTGTGCTAGAGAATGGCAATGGTAAAGACCTGTCTTGTGTTCAACCACACAATTTGAATTTGGATTTTTTTTTTGGCTTGTGCCATTCGTTATAGTGATCTGCCCTGACTCTGTCATTTGGGCAGGTTTTTAGCCAGTGCGACAACCAGGCGATAAACTGGGAGAATCACTTTTCTGTTTGTATACACAGTTACAATATTGTGTCCTCCAATTAACCTGCCAGTATGTCTTTGGGAGGAAATCAGAGCACCCCAAGGAAACCCACATGAACATGGGGAGAACATACAAAGTCCACACAGACAGCACCAGAGGTTTGGAATTGAACCCAGGTCCCCAGCGCTGCAAGGCAGCAATGCTCACCACTGCAGCACCCCTGCAAACTTATTAAATACGAAATATTGTAATAAAATCTGAAATTAAAAGCCTTTCCTATTTGTTTCATGTTTCCTGGCTTATACAGAGATTCATCTTCCCTTCACGAATGTACAGTATGTTTTACTGACACATTTCTGGGATCTTTTAAAAAGTAGCTGTGTGATATTTTGGTGCTTGGTAGCAAGTAGCAAAATAGGCTGAATGGCTTCCTCTCCTTTGCAGCCCCCCTAAGCTTTTATTTTCAAACCAAGCTTTGCACAGTTTTTTGGGGGAGGGGGGAGGGGAGTCTCCTGCAATGGACTGGCATTCTGGCCAGTGTGAGATCAGTCATGCGTTCTCAGCCTTGTCTTGCTCTCTCTGGCTTGCTGCAGCAGTACAAGATGGCTTTCTGATAATAATACCAAATTCTTCATGACATTAATGAAATGCTTTCCATTCCAAAGTTTCCCAAAGCGCTTCACTCACCCCAGAATCCACCTGGCTAAAGGGCAGCGGACAATATGATCCAGCAATGTAACTTCACTGCTGTTTGGTAGATAAGTCCATTACTGCACCAATTCAATTAAGGCAGAATTTAAGGAAGGCCACATTGAACAATCCCACAGAGGAATTTAGATGTGATGCTCAGGCTTAAAATCCATTGTCTTATCCAAAGGATGGCACCAAAATGGGGAAGTGGTTTGGAGATGTAGACCCAAGGAAAGAGCGCCACCTTCTGGATCACCAGCATCACTTGCAGGAGCAACCCAGTTTTCCTTGTCTTCTGTCCCAGTACTGACCAGGCCTAACCTTGCACACCTGCTGGGATCTGACCAGATCAGGAGTCGAGCTGGTAGTAATATTGTCATCATACATCGCACGGATGGCTTGTCACTGGGTGACCCCGGCTTTTTCAATGCTACTGGCTTGAGCTTTGTCTGGAATGGAGTGTCTGAAGGCTAGGAGTGTCTTCACAGAATACAAAGTATTTGTGTTAGAAATAAATAATATGCATGCAGAAGGTGTATAGATTTTAATTAATTGATTCATTAACTGATTCATTTAAAAATTCAGACCTCTTTCTAAATCACTGTCCACTCGAAATGCAAAAAACATATGCTTACCTTGTGAAACATTTGACCTATTTAGGTTGGTTATTTTATGCTTATTTCAAGGTTTATCCTTATTATTTGTGCAGTGTATAAATAAGTTATATGAAGCAGAGCAGAAGTAGCAGATTGTATGAATCAGTGTATTGTGGTTACATTCCAGTGGGGATCTGCCAACAGCAGCTGCTGCTGTTTCAGCTGTAACACGGAGCCAAGCAGCTTGCCTGTGGTCAAGGCCTACAGCCAGTGCCCTAGAGAACAGACAGTAACTCTCACTTTATTGGTTTTTAAATGTGGTAGATCCCACTAAGACTCCCCCCGCCAGCTTCAAAATGACAAAATCTAGGAGAGTTAACTAATAGTTAGCTAATAATTTTGTAGTGCTGGTGTATGGATATTTTAAAGGTTCCATTTTCGATTTCTTAGGCAGTACTGAGTCTTTTGTCTGAGTTTTTGGAAATTCATATTCAAACATATTTTGCTGAGCAAACTATAAATAAAATTAATTAACATTCAACTTCCTTTACTAACTCATCTCTGAGCTCTTGTAAGCTGTGTTTGTATGGCAAGTCAAATTCTCATTTAGAGATATCTCTGAATGTATTTTTAATTTAACATTACTTTATTAACCCTTTACAATTTCTTGCATAAGGAATTATCTTTTCACATACCCCAGCTTGCTCTCCATGAGACATACAGATAGGGAGAGAGCCTGGGGTCAGAGTGCAGGGTCTGCCATTGTACAGCACCCCTGGAGCAGATGGGGTTAAGGGCCTTACTCAGGAGCCCAACGGAGTAGGATTCCTCTGCCAGCTGCAGGATTTGAACCAGCAACCTTCCAGCCACAGGCACAGATCCTTAGCCACAGAGCCACCGCTCCGCCCCAAGAAGTTGAAGATATCTTTAAATCATTTAGAGATTTCAAATTAAATATATCTATATGAAGTCTTTTTATAGGTATCTTTAAATCATTTAGAGATATCTTTAGCTGATTTATAGTTTGGTTCGCCATAGTATTGCCATAGTACTTTCACCCCAAAAACACTGAAAACTCTCTCCCTTTTTCACAGTTCCTTTGGCGACAACGACTCTGCAGTGATGACATGGGTTTCCAGAACCAAGCACTCAAAATGCACTCCTTTTTCATCAACAGAGGATAACCCACCCATGTTATTGACAGGGCCCTCCTCCGGGCCAAAAATAGCCCCCGTACCATCAACTCGATCAGGAACCCCCGCTTAACAAGTGCATTCCTTTGGTGCTTCCCTTCCACCCTAACACATTTTCTATCCCAAGGACCATTAACGACAACTTTTCCATCCTACAGGATGATCCCTCCACTGAGGCACTCTTTTCTGACCGCCCCATCATCCCATATCGTCGACCACCTTATCTGCACACAGCTCCCTTGACTGCCCTCAACAATCATCTACACCAGGGACTTTCCCCTGCAACAGAGCTCGCTGTGACACCTGCAAGTACATATCTAACACCACACTCATTCAAGGCCCCTCAGGACAATTCCGGATCTCCCAGGTGACCTCTCGTACCTCCAGCAACCTCATTTACTTATCTCTTGCAGGAAATACCCAGCTATCTATGTTGGGGAAACCAGAAGGAGACTAGGAGACAACTTCAGAGAACATGTTAGGGCTGTGAAGATGAAAGATTTCTCCAAGCCCATAGTTTCTCATTTCACCTCAGACGGCCATGATCACACTGATCTCCCAGTCTGCATTCTCAAAGAAGGGTTTCTCAACTCCCATAGCAGAAAGACATCAGAAACAAAAATTATCCTGAAACTTGGTTCACACCTTCCCATTTCTCTCAATGACAGACTTGTTTTTGGGAAATCTTCTCTAGTCACATGCAGGTTTCGACTTCACACCTCTCTTTACCTCTCTCTGCTTCACACCACCTGAGTGGCCTCTCTGCCTCTCCCCTTCTCCCTCCTCCTCCAACCTCCCAGCTTTTGTTCTCCTGTGCTCTTTAATCTTTGCTGTCTGCCCTGTCTTTCTCACACGTGAAGAAGGCTCCACAACCGAAACGATATGTTTTCTTTCTTCTCTTTTCAGCATGGAATAAACCTGTACTTTTTCCTTTACAGCCTACGCATGCTGACGCAGCTCCCCACCTGAACTACTTAAAAAATATTATTAAAATTCGGCTGTGGAGCCTTCTTCAGGAACCATTTTTTGTTAGTGTAACCTCAGCATTTATATAGTTTGCTTCTTGTTATTTATCACATTTGCTTGCCACCTGTGGTACAACTTTGTATTCAAATTTTACAGCCACATCTGAATGTGAGGTGTTTGAAAAGACAACAAAGAATTTCAAGTGAGTGTTGGGTTCAAAGTCAGCGGAGAAAGTCATCTAATTCCCTGGAACGAGTACTGGCTCTAAAGTAGGATTCCCAGTCCTGGTCTTGGAGCCTCACTTTTCTCTTGGTTTTGGTTCCAAACTCTCAATTATACTGTTGAACTCTTAATTGACTTGATAACAGGATTCATTTTAACTATTTGATTATTTTCAGCTCTTGATCATGTCAGATCATATGATTGTGTGTTGGACAATCTCAGAGGCCCATACATGGTTAATTGACTGCAACAGCATTTTTTTAGAGAGATCTGGGCAGACGTACAGTATGGACACTGGTTAAGGCGTTTGCACTCAAAGGTTATGTAACAAAAAGTCAGAAACTTTTTATTAAAAACTTGCGAATGTTCCAGTCAAGCAACTGGTTACTGTAGTTCAATTAAGGCTTCAATTAGGTAATTAAGCTGGGCTAGAATGAAAACCAGACCCTGATCTAAAGAGCAAAGATTATATTTAGACATAACCTCTAACATATACAGTATAATGGACTGAGACTGTGACTGAAAATGTACTAACTTAACAAGATTTAACAAGCACCTATTGTACCGTGAAGATGAGGATAGTAGTGCCTGAACCGTGTTGATATGAGAACATTATTTATTGTGGATGAAAATTTAACTAAATATCAACTTTTTCTTTTTCTTTTTCATTTTACATGGATCTAAGAAAATCTAGTAGCCTTAAGTATTTAATATGACTTAAGATTTGGGACAATTCTCAAGTGCCTTTTCAAGATAGGTCTCTTACAGACGTATTTTAATTTTAAAAATGCCCTTTTGGAACGATTCATGTTTATCTTTTGTTTCTAATACTTGATTCTGTTGTCTAATAGTCATAATTTCTCAAGTTGTTTAAATTTAAATTGATGTCCTTTCATGGCAGTAGTGCTTTCATCAAGACCCATGGAAGCCAATTTTCATTTTCACAGTGATACAAGAGCTGTTTAAGCTCATACCTCAGTGGACAACCACATGCTTCACTTTAGTCTGTCCTTCCAAATCATTTTAAATGTAGGTCTTGCTCTGGCATTAGATTCCCTGGCACATCCTTCCCTTTACAGTATGTGTTTGAATGGTCTGGAGTGTTTGAAATTTGCATTGCTTATCTTACTCTGTTTATCTACTTTGCTTTTTCCATCATTGTGAATCATTTCTATTGCATTATAACTTTGTTGTTAAAACACTGCAAACTCCAATATAATGATACAGCAGGTTTAACTGGGAGTATTTGGCACCTTTTCACTTGTTTTAAAAACTGAAATCAAATCAAAGGATTTTCTTTTACTATTGTCCAGGGCCTAATGTGACAAAATCAAGATTTGGGTTCTCTATCACAATACGTTTAGTAGTAATTATGATACCAAAAATAAATATCTTTAAATGTGAAAATAACCTTAAATTTGCATATACCATAAAGTATGTATAATAAGCGTGAGTCTGTATTAAAACACTCAAAACAGAAACGCGAACGGTGTTCCTGTTTCTTGCCGTTTTCTACAATCTTGCTGGGTTGGATTTCCAGGTACTACAGCTCCTCACTGCTCTCAACACTGAAACCCGACCTGATGAATAAACTCAACAAGCCAATCGAGAGAAGTGGTTTAGTAACGTCACACATAACAAAATCCAAATTTAGGATAAAAGTGGAAGATGCAGTTAGGTTCCGCTGATTCTGCGGTTTCCGAAAGAGAATCCCGAAGAATTCCTCCGAACTGATAAACGTGCTTAATCACCTGAAACCTGCGAGTTTGAACGCTCAGCAGATCTGCTCAAAAGAGGAAAAAGAAACGCAAAGTAACGACTTTATCAAGTTCTAACAACTTCAGTACACTTCCACACTTAGCAATTCTTCAACCAGAACATCTTTGAGCCGTTGAAAACAAGACTATCTTCGCCGATTGCAATCGATTGCAGACAGAAGTCAGAGAGGTAAGTTCTGTATTTATTAAACTGTGAATGAGTACTATGAAAAGAAGTGAGTGTTGATCTTGGAGGGAAAACCTTAATTCAGTACTCACATATTAATTTATGCAAAAAATATTGCCAAGAACTGGTAAATATTATTTTTATTCAGAATACAGGAAGAAAGTCGGTGCTTGTGTCAGCATTTTAGAAGCTGTGCAATTTTATTTCTGAGTAACTGTATCTGAACAGGAAGGACTTCAGGTAATGAGGGATTTACCTGCCGAAAGTTTGACGTTAATAAAACATAGGGGATTATGGCGCATGCACGCAAAGCACTTTAACTGCAAATAATAATAATAATAATAATAATAATAATAATAATAATAATAATAATAATAATAATAATAATAACTTTCATTGTGTACGAAAACGCAAAAGGTTTCACCTTATGACGGTACAAACACGATGTGACAGGTGTACAGTATTCCCCGTAGAAACTGCTTCTGAAGCTGTGGTTACTTACTGTACATCTCAGAGCAAATTCTCTTTCATTTTTTAGATGAAAAGCAGTTATGTGCGTTTTTACGTGGACGAAAAGGATTTTCATAAGACAGTAAACATTTGTGAAAAAACAGGCTTGTCACGATAGGAGCAAGATTCTTTTAATGTAGTTAAATAGTAGTCATGAACAGGTACTGGATGCGGTATTAACCTGTATATTAATTGTATTAATTGTAAGAAAGCATCATCATCAACCGTCGTTAATCCCCTGCATATATTGATCATACAGTATTCGTGTTTGCTTCAAATGAAACATCTAGTTAAAAAAAAACGTTATTTCAGCCAAAATTACTTCTGAAAAAAATGTGTAAAACTTGTACTGTAGCTATGAAGTGAGCTGAGAACAGTGATACAGTATAATGCTTGTTGATTAACTGCCACACCCCCTTCTTATCCTCACATTCAGTTTTTCTTACAAATGCGTTTTGACTAGAATGGAGCAGTAACTTTAAACCAAATGGAAGAAAACTCGGTTACGCACCGAAGCCCAAGAATCAAATGCTTGCCATTTCAAAATGCAATGTGCGAACCTGTCATACAAAATATGCATCTGTACTCAAAGTCTGAAAAAGATGCATTTCGGGGAGTTCATTACTGTAGCTGCCAAATAAAAACAAAAATGTTATTTGAGTCCAGTGGATTGCCTAACTTTCAGTTCAAAGCAACATTTGAATAAGGCAAATGACATAAATGAAGCAAATTTTATTTTATTCTGAGTGATCAAATGGATTGCAGCTTATCTGTACTGTACAGTGCCTTACTATGTAGCAGTGCTTTGGTTATATCCACTGGCGTCTCACTCTGTCTCCTTAGAAACCACAGTGATTTACTTTACCTCCCAACTCCAATATTGACTCTAGTTATTTAGCAAATTTAATTCAGGTTGGTGATTTAACCCACCACTCTTTTTCTTTTTTTTTTACCAACAGACTTGAGGGAGGGGGGGGGGATACTTTGTCTTGGAGTTGATCCCAGCGACTTCTGAGGTCATTCAGCATGAAGTGTTTCTCCCGGGAATGGCTGAGAGGGATTGCTCTACTATTTATATCCCAGGCAGCTGTCGCAATGGTGATCCCAAATTCGACTCACTTGGAGGCTATGTTGGAAAAGTACATGGATGAGGATGGAGAGTGGTGGGTGTCCAAGCAAAGAGGCAAGCGTGCGATCACCGAGAGTGATATGCAGATTATCCTCGATCTTCATAATAAACTCAGGGGTCAAGTTTATCCATCTGCTTCAAATATGGAGTACATGGTAAGGTACCCGTTTGAACATGTCAGTGTTGTGTGTGTTGCTTTGGTTGTTTTGTTCACTGTAAAATCTTGATTTGAATTATTCCTTCGCTCTCACTTTTGTCTTCCCCATTCACATAAAAAATAAGCTTTTGATTGTATTTTTTTTTTTACCATAAACACTTTCTTTAATGAGGTATCTTTATTTTCACTCACAGACCAGTGCTTAACTCTAATTAATGTGGAAGGGTTTTGGATACTCAGTAATACTATTCTTGCCTATAGAGCTGCAAGTTATCATCTGAGAAAGTCAGATAGCTTCCTAGCTGGGATTTGAACCTCCAGCTTTCTGGTCCACAGTCCAGAACCTGGATTTCATGATAGGATTCATGCTTAAATCTAACACTTGTGGATTTCCGATGGGAAGCAGTAAATCCCATGAAAAAAATAATTTATCTCACTCTTCACCTCTAGCACCAACAACTATCTGGAAATCAGAGTTGCCTGATTTTCGATGACATGAAAACTAGAACAGTATTTCACTGTGCTGTTGCCTTGTCCGAAATGTCGCACTAATCAAAGGCATTTTTGTAGAACTGCTGCCACAAAGCAATAAATCACTGGTCAGTTAAGGGGAAAATACTGCTAACAATAACATTTGTAGAGTAGTTTGGCCCAAGTACAGTACATAAGAATATATATAAAGTAGAGACTCGATTAGATTTAATTGTTTTCCTGGCTTAAGTGACAGAAACAATGACACTGATGGATTCTGCCCCCTTGTTTCAGTAGGAATGAGCCAGGGAGCTGCTGCAAGGGTGGTGATGGAGTGGGTGAAGGAAGGGAGGGGGGCTCTAGAACAGAGATGTGAAGTAGAGGGGAAGTGGGTAAAATTAGTTGAGAATGAAAATCAGTTTAGAACTCTGTTATGCCTTGCAAACAAGGTGATTGGCTATGTTTTTATGAATGACTTTCCTGTTTCTCTTTTTTAGAGGGGTGCAGAAAAAAATAATCATCAAACAAGCATTGGTTATCCCATTGTTTTGATTCCAGTAAATCACTTTTGTCAGTGTCCTGCATTTAAGCACCTTCATCTTGCCTCAAAATGCAAGCTACGCATTGTATCGTTTGAATTACAGTCATATTTTAAACAAACATTGTTCATAGTGCTCAAGGTCTCTATATCCCATATGGTATATTGAATTACATTTACAATGTTTATACAATACCCAATTCTTTTTATTAGCCTTAAGTAAAACAATGGTGATTTGGAATGTTACACATTCCTATACATTGTCTTGGCAAATAAACATTTTGTCTTTGAAATGTAAAATTATCGCTGAGCCATATAATTATATAATTGAGTTATTTAAGAATTTCACACAGCACAGAACGGAAATGTCTCTCATGCCGCCAGCTCCAGTTTAGACATGCTTCAAAAGAAAACTGCTGAGGCAGCAGAAGTCTACTATAAGCAGTTCATATTGCAGTGTGTTGGCTTTTTCAGCTGGAGGGGTACCCCAGAGGAAAGCTGTTTTTTGTGAGGCCTGGAAGATAATTAGGAAGTAACAAGAAAGGTGATGCATGTTGGGATCTACAGTAGAAGGCAGATCACTGAAGAACAAAGTGGACACTCGCTTAGCACATTTTAATTTACATAGTTAATTATGGCACCCCCACAGTGAATTCCTAAGGCATTCCTGAACATTCACATTACTTTTAGGGGGTGCTGTATATTTACGGATAGAGTGACTATGTACTGTATATTACCACTGAAATGATGTAGCTCGTGAGGGGAGACATAGTTACCGTCCTGAGAGTATGTAAAAAAATGGGTAAACATTTATTCCATGCTAAAAAGAAAGCAAACAACGTTTCGGCCGTGGAGCCTTCTTCAGGCGAGAAGTCTCCACAGCCAAAACACTGTATCTATTTGTCTTTTCCTTTCTTTTTTTTCAGCATGGAATAAACCTTTACTTGTTCCTCTGCAGCCTACACATGCTGACGCAGCTACCCACCTGCGATGATGAGAGTATGCTGTTTACTATGTGCTGTTTTATGTGCATCTTGGGGACGAATTGGTTTTGTGGTGTTGTTAAAACACCCGTTTATGAGCAGGGGACCCTACTACTGAAATCTACTACTTATGGTAATATAAGGGCACCAGAGGTATCAGCATGAATCACTAGAAGCTCTGTATCTAGGTCTGTACATGATTCCACTATGCCACTATGGACTTGGTCAGGAAACATAGTGGCTGGATGTAGTCTTATTATGCTTATTAGTCCTGGGTTAGTTGTTTGTGAAGACTGTAGAGAAACCTTAAATGCCTTATTAAACTGAGAGCATGCAAAATCTACACCAGTAAGTTGGCAACGCCTTTGCCAACTTACTTCTCAGTATTATTTGGCAGACGTTGGCAGAAGCCAAATATTTTCTGAACCCCAACCCCTTCCCCCACACTCCAAGAAAGAAAATAAATAGTTTAATGTATAACTTTTATTCATATAAAAGGGGCACCCATTTTTTTTTGGCGGGGAGGGGTGAATAAGGTCTTTTTAGAATCAGATGGCTTGTACAATGTCTCCGAGTGACAATCCTTGATAATCCTTCAGCAAAGCACTAAATTTGCTTGCAATTCAGACAGACAATAAAACTACATTTCAGGAAGAGTTGGCTGTTGTGTGTTAGAGTGCTAATATGGGCATTGAAAGGCACATTGCAGACAACATAAATTCCATGGTTATACAATAATTAACCAAAGGAAAATGGACATAAAAGATCTTAATTTGTTTCAAGGGGCATGCTGTATTTGAAATAATTCAAAGACTTGTTAGTGAGCTAATATTAAAAAGCGTAGTTGTTTAAATTGTGAAATCTGCATATCTTCTTTTTACTGAGATGAATGAGTTATCAAAGAACCCACAAAAAAGCATTAGGGGAATCATCACTCAGACATGGGTTTCATAAGCTTTTGATGTTTTTAGACTTTGATGATTTATATGTTCATATTCACTCTGCAAGATTTTCTCTCAGTTTATCTCTCTTGACGTAAAATGTACATATAATCTCAATGACTTTTTCACAACTTGCAGCTGAATTTATCGGCCGATGAGCCAAAGACACTTTTACTTCATTTATACAGCAGACAAAACTAAGACCACAACACGACCACATTATGGATAAAATGCCTTGACTCAGAAAACCTCCATCTTCACACCTCAGCAACCTCTTTCTGGTAATTTGCTCCCAACAGGGAAACTTAATACTTGGAGGAAGTGTATCCTTTTGCTTCCCTTGGGAACACAGCCAGATGACAAAAACAACCGCAAACTATGTGTTAAACTAAATAAACAGCTCTGTGCAAATGATGTGTAAAGGCTTTAGAAAGGCACACGCATTCTTGTCCCCAGTCCTTCCATTACTTATAGTAAGCATTGAAGTTCCAAGCGTGATAAATTTTATATGGGTTAAAGTAACCCCGATTTATTATTGCTGGGTAAACACAGTTTTAACTTCCGAAAGCACTTCGGAATGCGTGGTATCCACTGTGCAAAATGTGCACATGAATAGCAGTTTTTTCAAGACTTATGTTTCAAAGGTTGTTTTTGTAGAAAGGTGGATTGTAATATGTCATGTGCATAAAAATGTCACAGATCTATGGGAACGCAAGCCAAACTTCTTGATCAAAAATATGTCGGCGATGTCCTTTTATTTAAAGGCCAGTTCTGATCAGCCAATGATTTTGACAGTTGAAAGCATGCACTGAAAAGAAATGTGCATAATGGAAAGCATATGTGCACACTTTTACCATAACAGGAGCACACATCTGTAATATAATGTATACTATTGTATGTAATATAAGCTGGATAATTGTCAAGACGCATTGGAAAGGCAAGTTCAGTATATCAGAATGTGTAATGCCACAGAATGCTTTTGAAAACAACTTTCAGGGCTTTTAAAACGCGATTTATGAAAACAATCCCGCTGCTTTTGGAATGCAAAATGTTTTCAGGCCATTCTAGGGCACGTGGAAATAAATGGAGACATTTTGATGCAGTCTAAAACTCTCATGGGCTGACGGAAATTAGACCTCAGCGCAGAGAATGTTTTTCATACTGCAGGTAGGAATATATTTTATTCACTGTTTGTAAATAGGACATTACACAGTACTTTATGTGTAATGACAATAATGACAAATATATACTAAGAGATTTTGAAGAATTCGTCTAGTCTTCTCCCAGTTTCACCTTGGAAGATAGAGATGAACATTTTCCATGAACTCTGTACTTTATATGAGTCAGTGTATTTTAATTTATGAAAGGCTGCATGAAAATGTGGGACAATAGATGTTTTATGACCGTGTTTAATTGGAAACCATAGCCTACAACATACAAAGAAAAAATAATGAATGCTAATCATAATTAAGTTTTCACAAACTGAATGCTAATTAGTGCCATCATTATCTTTCATATGACTGGAAACTGCTCTAGAACAACAGTGATAATACACATGTCCCAAAGAGACCAATGTGTTTAATGATATTTGATATTGCTAGGCCTATTAGTTATGTTTGAAATAAAATAATAAATGTTGCACCTCAGTTGGTAGTATAATGATTGCTAATCAAACATTTATTAAACTCTTAATTATCCAATTTAATCTAAGGCATTACCCAGTGATGTAATGAGTTGGAGATAAGCTCCCTTAAAGCACTGGTTTGAAATTGGATTGAAACGTCTCAAAGAGATCTCGTTTCAGCATTTTCTTTTGGTATTTTCTTTTTTTTTTCTGTAGCACATCAGGAATGTCTGCCATTCTTGACTGAGTGGCTATGGAGTTTGGATTGGCTTGACAATGCTGCTTTTAGCAATAGTTATGTTGCTGATTTTTTAACAAGCACATACCTTGGCTAGTATGACTAACAAGCAGATTTAAGAACTGGTTTAAAAACAATGGTCATAGAAGTTGTCAGTTCCTCCAGGTAACACGGGGCCTGGTATTTTTAAAGTTATCTTGGGATTTACGCTATGTGCTTTGGGACCATCGGTGCAGAATGTGTGAAATGTCCGAACTGTAGCTGCACATGCTATATATAGCTGGTCAGCTTGCCACAGTATTGTTTCCCAGCTACAGTATGGGAATCCCAGTCTATGCATTTCACATTCTACAGCCAAAGTGAAGTGAAAATGTGTACTTAAGTAACAGAGCTCAAAATAATTAGAGTAGTAAAATTTATTGAGGTAAGAAAATTTAGGTCAATGACATGAAGTAATACATTCCAATAAACCTGTGGTTGAATGCACTGGGAATCTGATTCAGCTTCCTATCTGAAACAAACCCAGGCGTATAGAGGAGACTGGAGAATGACCTGCTCTCCAGAAACATATGGAGAAAATTTCAGCAAGGCAGACTTCTGCCTCTTTATATTTTTTAAATAACCGGGGAAATAAGCTGAAATTCACTGGGGGAATAGCTCACTGGTATTATTTTTTTTAAATGAGAAGTGTTTTAAAACTGCAGTGGAGATCTTCAACAAGTATTCTTGTGTTTCTGTTTCATTTGCTCCTAATGTAAGTGATGCATGAATAATCCTAGTGGATTAAAAAATGTTTTAAACTTTCTTTGACCTTCTCTCCTTAATCTTTATTTGGAAGAGGAAGCGACTTTACACATCACTGCTTTGCATTTTAGTTTTTAATGGGATTCACACGAAATAAGTGCAGTGACATCCATTCTCTATTTCTTTCTTCATTAAATATCCAGAAATCAGTTGGAATTAAGTTCTTTTTTCCTTCTACTAATTTAGGAGTTCTAAAAAAGACAGTTTATCTTTTACTATTTATTTTTCTACCCCCAAGAAAGAAACTTCTGTGGTCTGAGAGCTTTCTCTACTGTAGCTTGTCATCCTCTGAAGCACTTCTGGGCCTGCAACTGAATGATTACAGTTAGACCTGCATTAAAAAAAAAATGCAAAGACAAGACCTTATGTTCACACAAAAAAGTAGTGTGCCAATAACTGAATTTGGAACTTGTTTTCAGAACTTTGTTTTTGTGTTTAAAGTAAATGATACCCGGGCCCTATTTTAGATTCCCAAAGATTCAGAATGTAGTGATTGCTCATGGAGTTTTTCAGTAAGAGATTAAAAAACAGTGCATGCATCTCCAATATCAGGACTTTGCTTATTCCCGGTGGGGATCTCTGGATCATCTACTTTACAGGAAGTAGACGAGGGATGTCAGTCCACTGCAGTGCAGTCCCATTAAAGACACCCCGCCGCATGTCATATGGGTGTGGGGAGAATGAGAGAAACTCCCCACATCAGGTGCTGCAGGCTGGACTCAAACCCAGAACTCAAGTGCTGTGAGTGGGCAGTGCGACCCCTCATGCACTATAAAGAAAGCTAAAGATTGTGATTATGTTAAAGGTATGGGATACAGAACTGGAGAGATCTGCAGAGGCGTGGGCAGAAACGTGCTTGTGGGAACATGGCCCAGCTAGCCTTCTTCCCTCTATTGGACAAAACCTTGGAGCTCACTGGGGCAGGTTGGTGCAAAGATACTTCAGGATAGTATGCATTATCTTTCTAAATGGATCATTGAAATCAATGGTCAAGGCGTCATTCATTTTCAAAATGGTTCCTGTCAACAGGAATGAAGGGTGTTGAAGATTAAGAGGCATTTCACAAAGGTTCAGTGCTATGCACTCAAAAAAGCTTTTATTTTGAATATAGCATGCTGCAGAAAACTGAAAAATACTGATTAAATGCAGAGTAATGCTGCTGTTTAATAATACTAAAATGGAATAAAGTTGCTATATTTTATGTTGTAACTAATACTCCGTTGTGGAATGTGGTTTAAAAGAGCAAGTTGAGTTGAATTCTATGGTGAAAACATTTCTGTTGGGTTGGGGCTTTTTTCAGGTGTGAGGGAGAGAGAGAGGAAGTAGGAATTCTACAGTGAAAATGAACAGAATAGCCTAATACAAAATATGTTAAATGTTGTGCCTTTCGAAAGTAAACACTACCTTGTGTTTTGTAATTTTCTTATAAAACCCATAGGTGCGTTTTTTTCCCATTCATCCTAGATACCGGCCCCCTTCATTTCATGTTCAGGCCTGGTACGATGAAGTGAGAGACTACACCTATCCTTACCCCCAGGAATGCAACCCCTATTGTCCCTTCAGGTGCTCTGGGCCTGTCTGCACTCACTACACACAGGTAAATAGCATTATAATACATAGAACCACTCCCCAAAAAACCTTTTATGTGCTCACATGCTCCATTTATGGGCTGCATGGTGGTGGTGCCAATTGGCTGGCTCTTGGGCCCTGGATTTCATTCTGGCCCGGGGCACCTTCTGTGTGGAGTTTGCATGTCCTCTGTGTCACCATTCGTTTTTCCAGGTGGTCTGGTTTCCATCCAAAGGCATGCCGTTCAGGATAATTGGCATCTCTTTAAATTGCCTCCCCTCCTCCACCATCTGCCCTGAGATGGACTGGTGAGCCATCCAGATATATGCTCTTTGACGGCTCATCTCAGTGATCTAAGGACACTACAGTTTCTGAAAATGGATGGATGTCCCTTTCTTTTACATACCTAGACAAAGATGTTGCTGCTGCTTTGTCATGTTGTTGTTAACAATAATTCCTAGCTTTTATTTTGGGCTTCACTTTCCAAACAGTCTCAAAGCACTTTATCTGCAGATGATATGAAGCACCCACCTTGTTAAAGCACTACAGCAATTATAATGCTTACAAAAAGTGTTGTCTTTTCTCATTAATCTAATGAAACATAATGTAAATTTTTGTATATATTCTGTTGATAGTGCTTTTAGTGTTAGGTACAGTAAGCTGTATTTACTGTTGTGGTATATTTCTTGTTTTTTTCTCATGGTGAAGCAAAAGCATGCAACAGTAGTAGACAAAAAAGATAATTCACAACCCCCCTTTTTTTTTGTTAGGTAGTTTGGGCAACCAGTAACCGGATTGGCTGTGCTATCAACTTGTGCCACAATATGAACATCTGGGGACAGATCTGGCCTAAAGCAGTCTACCTTGTTTGCAATTACTCTCCAAAGTAAGTGGGAGAAACAAAAAACCTTGAAACTTACAATGTGTTTTAATCTATTTTTTTCTGATCTTTTCCTTCTCTTACAAGAATTGCATTTAACAATAATAAATTGAAGTGTTTGCAACTCTCCTAAGTGCTTCAGCCAGTAAAAGGAGTCAGGTTGCTATATGGAGTTGATAAACAGAAGAAACTTTCCTTTTATATTCCTCATCTCATTGCATTAATAAAAATGTGTTTTTTAAACTTTTTTAAAAGTTCAGGAGGAAGTTAAGTGGTCACCTTGCACTTAAGCTCTCTTATGTGCTGTATATGTATCTCATCTGATGAGTACCCTTTGTGTACATCTTTTCTCATACTCCTCCCTCTACCCCATCTTCACCCATGTAGCTGCCACCCTGTTTCATTCCTCGCAAGAGGGAGGAGATGTTATCACGTCTGCAGCCCAGAGAATTAACGCCATACACTGATATTAAGTACACTACCCCTTTATATGCCTTGTCACATTAAATATAATTTGACTTCTGAAACCGAAGGCTTTGGCAGCTCAAGTCATTAGCTGTCCATGACAATAATTTCCCAGGTGACAGTGCACTTCTGGTCATCTGCTGCTCGGGATCAGTGGGATTGAACAGGCTTAGGGATCCTTAATGTGCCATCCAACACAAAGCACTGTAACTTAGTGGTCTCCTGTCTTGCTTCTCTCTTCCTCTGAATTCTACCTCTCCTGCATACTGTACACTGTCGGGAAAAGTTACTTTTGAAAACTTATCTGTGAAAGGGATTACTTTTAATAAGTAACAAATGGCTGTGTGAAAATAATGTTAAAAAGACATTAGTTACAGTGATGTGCGTAATGGGAATAAAGGAATACATTACCTCTAAAAAGGAATTTTCTAAACTTATTAATTAAACAATGTAATCCAAAAGTGACATCTAACTGTAACATATGACTTTTTGAAAGTAACATCACCTAATGCTGTCTGAAGACAATGTGGGACTTGCAGAGAATATTTTAGTCAGAAGCATTAAGAGTTTTAATTCATCCCTGACAACTGCAAAACAGGTGGGGGTAGAAAAATAATTGTCTGATAGAAGAGTTTAAGTAGAAACAATTTTGGTAAAATAACATTATACACATCATTTTTTCCTGTAAAAATTATCCCTACTTTCCCTTTGTGAAATTTCGGTTGAGCTAGAGTTGAATGGGGCTCCTTAACTACCACTGTGATAAGTCCTTTATAAACACAGTTCAGTACAATATAACATCACGCATTATCCTTTATAAACATTTGTACAAGCAGCATTTCAACTGCACAGTTATTCCTAATAGTTCATAATGAAGCATTGCCAGGAGGTCAATACCCATGGAGGTCACTAACAGTAGACCTATTATGTTTATGTGACTTTATTTCACTACTGTATCTGGTCTTAGTGCATGTGTTTGCACAATACAAGCTAATTCCGAAGCTTCCGTAAATTTGCATTATTTCCCAGCTTTCCAATTTCCATTCTTTCCAGGGGAAACTGGTGGGGTCATGCTCCGTACAAACATGGTCGCTCCTGCTCTGCATGTCCACCTAGCTATGGTGGAGGCTGTAAAGAAAACCTGTGCTATAAAGGTGCGTATCCAAAAAGCTGGAACCATTAATTTTGCATTAAACATATTATTTATCATTGCACAACTTTAAATAAGACTTTGGCTTGCTGAAATCTAAAATGTGTAAAATGTGACTTTTTTCATTTTGGATATGGAAACTTTTGGCAACAAAATTAGCTTTTTGTTTATACATTGTACATTTAAACTGGTGAAGTCATATGTCTGGTAAAACATCGAAGGGGCTTATGGTTTTAAGGACACCAAAAAAGCATGTTGTATATTTTACATATAGCGCTTGTTCAGTGAAATTCTTCTCAAGTTGAGAGTCTTTTAAAGTCTGAAACGAAATTACAGATGATGGATCAGACGGACACTACCCACCCCAAGAACCTGAAGAAACAAACTACATCGAGCCAGAAATATCACGAACTCAGAGACCCAAGCCAAGACAAAACACACCCACCTCCACTACACCCAACGCGGATCTAGACAGAAACGAAGTTGTCAATACTCAGCAGATGTGTAAGATGTGTTAATTTTTGTGACTGGTAAAATACCAAGATTCTAATTTTGTGTTTGTCATTACAGTATATAACAACTATATATGTATAACATGTGCAAGCGAGTTAAAAACGTTTTAACAGTTTGTAGTAAATTCTGAAAAAAACAGCAACAGAGTTTTTAAATGCGGAGAACAAAAATAATCTGGAAGTCTTCATCGCTTTTCCGAAGGTAAAGGAAGAAAGTTATGTACAACGTAATCTGTGAGGTAGTTTTCGCTTTTCTTTATCTTCAAGGCAGCTTTCGTGTCCTGCTTGTGTGGCCTGCAAGATTTGTTTTTTTTTTTCTTTTAAATAATCTACTCTGGTAGTGTTTACTTTTGGTTAGCTTAAAACCTGTGGGTTTGAAATTGCTTCCTCTCCTGAAAAGGGGCAGTGGCTCAAAATCTGTCCTGTTGGGCAATATGTACTGTACATTGGAGATGGAATTTTTTAAGCTTGTAACAGCAGAGCATTTTGTCATTGGTACAGTATGAATATTTGTGGAGTCGTTTAGCTAGCTATGATCATAGCGTTTACATTTTGTTTTTCTTAGCTCAAATAGTCACATGTGAAACAAGACTGCGTGACAAATGCAAAGGAACAACCTGCAATAGGTGAGTAGAGTTTGACTGCTTCAGTAAAATCAATCTATTTTGTCCACTTTTAAAAATGTAATAGAATTTCCAACACTTCACCCTCCTCTCCTCACTTCAATACAAAAACATCTTATGTAATGTACATTTTTTGAAAGATTACAAGAACTTGACGAATTTGAAAAGATTTGATTTGTAATTGGTGATCCTTTCATTTTTTGTTCTCAGATATGAATGCCCTGCTGGGTGCTTATACAGTAAAGCAAAAGTCATTGGAAGTGTCTATTTTGAAATGGTAAGCAAATCTAAAATATTAGTATTCTTAATGCCAATACACACAAAACATATCAAGGGGGGCCGTGTAGATTAGTAGTTAGTGCTATGAACTGCTAACTGGAACTATCCGTGATGGGGCATGACTTGAACCTTGAGTAAGTTATTACACTTCAATTACATCATTGCATCAGTAAAATGGCCAGATCTATAAAAAGGTATCATAGAAGTAGCTTTGAATAAGAGTAGCATCAACGACAGAAAAAAAACACATTTGAGAAGAAAAATAAAAAGAGTCAGTTTGCTAATGTGTGCCCATCAAGGCTGTATGGTTTATTCCTGAAAACGTCCTTTTCCATGTCCAACATACTGTACGATTGTATACTATTCTGTAAAAACAGTGGACTACATATTCCTCTCCAAATACAATTCCAGACCTTTGTGATGAAGAAATACTTCATTTTCTGTACTTCTCCTTTCTCTTTCAGCAATCCAGTATTTGCAGAGCTGCTATGCATTATGGAGTTATAGACAACGAAGGTGGCTGGCTGGATGTTACACGACTAGGAAGAAAGGAATACTTCATTAAATCCAATAAGCATGGGGTGCAGTCAATAGGGTAAGAGCAGTTCTTAGAAAAGGGTAGAATGTTTGAGAATTATATACTGTATGTTCAGTTTTAATCTGCATTTAGGCTGGTTCATCTGGAACTAAGATAGATTCGTTTGATATGAAGGCACCTTGAAATAAACAAAAGGGAACATGTAAGAGTAGTCTCAAATAAAATAAAAAAATTAACTAGTATTCCCTGCACTTTTCATTTCTTCAGTGTGCATTTACCGTTTCTGAGCTTCACTGAAGAAAAGCTCACGATAATGTCATGAGACAGTTTCTGGGTAAAAAGAGTCATAGCATGCATATTTAGTGCTAGTGTGTTTAAGCTTTGGTCCTAGTTTATGCCTCCTTTGGTGTCACTGGCAGAAAGTTGTGCGGATAGGTTGCAATGTGATTATAATATGCTGCTGAGGTACTGACAAATGTGTTTGTATCTACAGAAAATATCAGTCGGCCAATTCCTTTACAGTGTCAAAAGTAACAGGTTAGTTTTATTTATCCATTTTAATTCACTTGTTATTGTGGGGATGGGTAGGCAATGAATTGTAACCGATGTTTGTTTTATTGCAGTGAAAGCAGCAACCTGTGAGACAACAGTTGCACAACTATGCCCATTCGAAAAACCAGTCAGGCACTGTCCCAGGTAAACAATTCCTGTGTTTAACTGAAGTGAATACATTCTAGTTTTTTTTCCAAATATACATAAATATGCCGTAGGTAATGTAAATATCTAAATTCTTATAATTTCCTACTTTGGCTCATTACAGTATATACAGTGCCAAAGCAAGGGAATCCAATGAGCTCAGCTTTTAAATCAAATCAAAACATTTTTTTCTCTTTTGTTTAAGGATATACTGTCCTCGTAACTGCATGCAGGAGAACCCACATTTTGCCCGTGTCATCGGAACCCGTATTTATTCTGATGTAAGTGTTTTGAAGAACATTGGTATTTTCTTACACACTTGGCAGCCAGGGTATACAAGTGGCCAAGTTTTCCGGTAGCTTTGACAATAGTGCACTGCAACAGTGTCAATGTGGATGGGAACACAACTTTGACCAACCTGCCAGTCTCGTGTCCCAAGAGCATGATGTGGTGCAGACCTCCACTGAGGTCAGTATAAGAAGACCTACGTCTTCTCTATGGCAAATGCAGAATGAGAATGATGCACTGAGCGGTTTGTTAATTGATGTCAGCATTAAATCGTCAGCATGTTCGATTTAACCCAGGGCCACTGTCGTACTCAAATACAATAAGAATGACTTCAGTTGAAGTGTTATGCACATAAAAACGGCAAAAATAAAAGTGTGACTGTAGCAGTTTCAAATTCTCTCTGTCATAATATAGTACCTGTACATTTATTGAAGAAGCATTATTCACTGCCCATAATCAATACTTTGGCAGTGATTACAGTTTCCAAATCTGTCTTTACTAACCTTACACATTGGGATTGTGCGGTTCTGGCCTTTTTTTCTTTACAAATCTTTTTAAGCTACATCTAGTTGGTTGGGATAGTTAACGGGCAGCAATTGTCAAGTCTTGTCACAGTTTCTTAATAGGATTCAAGTCAGGACATCGACTGCATTGCTCAAGGACATTCACTCTCTTTAAGTCACTCCAGTGTAGTTTTTGCCTTGTGCTTGGGCTCGTTGTCCTCTTGTAGGGTGAAGTTTCATCCCAGTTTTTAACCATACTGAAACAGGGTTTTTTCTAAGATTTGCCTGTTCGTTGTTCCATCCATTTTTCCCTCAAACACGACAGCTTCACAATCCCCCTGATGAGGAACATTCCCCATAACATAATGCTGCTACAGCCTTCATGCTTGACAGTAGGGATAGTGCTGACGGGGTCATCCGCTGTGTTGGATTTATGACAGAGGTAACATTTTGCATGTAGACCAGGGAGTTCAAACTTTGTTTTGTCTGATCATCAAATGTTTTGCCACATGTTTGCCTTATCACTTCAGTGCTTTGTTACAAACCACATCTGGGATTTGAAATGTACAGTATGGAACTGAAAAAAACACGCCCTCTTTGTGAACATCCTTTGTGACCAGGATATGTTTGATCCATTTTTTTTCTCATCTCAATCATTGAACTTTGTAGCTCTTTCAAAGCTGTTGTTTCAGTGTGTTTTAAAGAGCAGACATAAAGTCAGTTTGTCACTTATGATCTGTTACGGTCTGATGCTAAATGTGGTGATTTAACTGTATTAACTTTCTTGCTGTACTTTTAACAGAAATCCAGTATATGCAGAACAGCAGTCCATGCTGGTGTGATTCGGAACCATTTAGGAGGCTATATTGATGTGATGCCTGTGGACAAAAGAATACAGTACATTGCCTCATATCAAAATGGGATATTCTCAGAAAGGTACTGAAATAGGCCGATTCAGACTAAGAACATTCACACGCACCATTCACATGCCATAACATGATTATCAGGTCTCCTCATCAGGCTGTTCTGCCCTTTAAAGCAGTAAATAAGGTTTAGTTTTTTTATTGCTAGTGGAGACAGTGAAGGAGCAGTGGTGACAGAGCTGCCTGCCTCCTGTAAGCTTATAAAATCATAACCCCAAAAAAGCTGATTAGAAAAACAGCACCATACAAGAGTTGTTTCATAGGAATTTCTGGATAGAACGTTGCACTTTCAACTGGAAAACCTGCAACAACTTTCTTGTAAGAACTGGGAACAGTAAATAACTCAATCTGCACTTCATAAAGCTCTAATGATTGATACAGGCTGAAAAAAAACATTTTTGTTCTTCTGTGTACAGTTTGTGGAATGAAGTTGGTAAAATTCAGAAGTGATAAAATTTCAGCTATTTTTTTTTTCCAGCCTTTAAATATCAGTGAGTATTCTAACAATGGCATCAGAGAACTGTTTTCAGCAGTGTAGATGTCCTATGATGATGGCCCTTTTTTCTGAATCAGCTTGACCTTTGACACTTTATAGAACAAAAACAAGCTTACTCCCATGCTTTGAGTGAAGATGAGCTCTGTAGCATCACACGCAATTCAGAGATCACATATCAGAAAAAAATGGGAGATTCTTTATCCAGTCTAAAATGTGGTTAAGCTTTCACAAAAAAAAATAGAAGTATTTCTTATGTAGTTAATTATTTCTGTCTTAAATCTGTAAGCATAATAAAAATTGGATATGGCAGTAATTCTTGCCTTTTCTTGCCCCATCTTTAAAGATATTGTCAGTCTGTCACTGAAAAGAGAAGGGCTCACCTGTGGTGTACATGAGTACTTAAGTCCTGGAGATGTCAATGGGCTCAATTCATCATTATCCATAAGTACTGTAGAACAAAGGCACAGTGGCTTTGTCCTCTTCTACATAATGTTGATGCCATACTAATTAAACTGGAGGAATAATATCTTTTATTTTTTCCCTTTAAGATTTATGATGCACTTTGTAGTTGAACTCTTGCTTTGTGTTTACAGTGCATGTGGTCGGAAAGCTAAACCCAAACTCATCTTCAGTTCCATTTTTCTCCTTGCAGCCTTCAAAACCCCCCCGGAGGCAAGGCATTCCGAATTTTTGCTGTTATTTGAATGGCTCACGTGGACAATCCCAAAAAACGGAGCACTTGGCACTGAGCAGGCGATGATCACAAAGCTTCCCCCCACATTTCTGATGGTGCATAGCACTGAAGCCAGTAACTCTTCCCAGTGCAATCAGAAAGCTTACTCTTTCACAGATTTGGATCACAAAAAAAAATAACGACGATGATGACATTGTTCACTCTTGCCTCTCCTTAATTGGCAACATTATCATTCTTTGTGACCATGTGTATTTTATGTATTTACCATTCTGTGCTGTAAATATGTCAAAATGTGTATCAAATGTGTTTGTAGTGATTGGAATTTGTTTTGCTAGCTAGCATCTCCCATCTAAAAACACAACTGGGTCTGTTACAGAAATGTTCTTTTGGAGTAAAAGCACTTACAGTTTCATATCCACCAATTCTTTTTTTAGCACATCACAAATATGACATATATAGTGCTATTGAAATGTGGTTTAAAGACTGGAGTTGTTTGTGATTTGTTAAAAAAAAGTAACATTAAGCTCTTAGTTTTACATGGTTATAAGTACTATTCAGTCAAAGGATGCTGCTAATTCTTATTTTGTATAAAATAAATTTATTCACTGCTATTAGACTCTGAAACTGTAAAAGCCTGGCTAATACTCCTGCAGGCCAGGATGTATAACGCTATAAAAATATTTTTAAAGGTACAATATTTGCTTTCACCTCTCTAAGAGATACCAAGTGGTGAGAAGTTCGATATGCTTAGATTTTACAATTTCAAGATGTGTAAAAGCATACTGTATTGATGAAATACTGTTTGTATGAAAGTTATATTGTGGTCGAAAAATGGAAAGTGGTTTAAAAGTTTATTTATATAACAGCACTTTGCTGTTTAAAGGTGCTGTTTCATTAACCCCATATGTACTTTTAAAAATCTTTCCTCTTGTGGTTGCCTGTATGTTAGTGATATGTACTACCTCACATGCCCAGATAAGCTTTGCGATGTGTTCTGTTTTCACTAAAGGTACTATTCAAATGTTTGTTTTTCTTCAGATTTTTTTCTTTTCTCATAAGAGAGGGTGAATGTGCTTATTAAGCTGTATAGTACAACAGCAGCCCTAACCCTAATGTCGCTTAAGCTGAACAGTCATTGTGAACTGCCATTTCATCTTGGTTCACCCTATTAATGTTTGTTGTCAGTCCCGGTGTCCATGAAAGAATTTCCTTATGTACTTCCAGAGACCAGCACTGGTCTAACCTGAAAGCAATGCTAATGCTCGCACTGACACTACCAGATCTTTTTTAGTTGGAACAAATAAACCAGCCCATTTCCTGGTTCTATTGACAACCAGTTTTCTACACTCATTGCCCACCATACATGTCAAACTTGAGATTTGATTTTTATTCCTTGTGTACTTCCTCAGTTTAGCTCTTCTTCCTGCCGAGTTCTGGAACATTGCACCTAAAATGTGCAATGTGACAAGGTAACCATAGCAACATCAATGTACATTATAGTATGGGCTCCATGAGGAAGAAGAACTTTATCCAATTGTCTTTGAAAGGCAGGAAGGGAATTACTAAAGAAACTTGTATCTTTACAATGGGTTAAGCCTTTTTTTTTGCAGGATAAAAGTATTTTCCAGTGTCCTTTCATCAGATGTCCCTGAAGATGTTCATTGAAAATTAAGCAGTTTATCCAATATTCAGGCATCATGTATGCATTTTATATCGACTTCAATGTGGTATACAGAAACAAGGATAGGATTGAGTTTATAACTTTATTACCCCATATTCAGTAATGTTTAGTAATTTATAAATTCAATTAGGCTTTGTCATTATACTTACACAGGTGCATAGTATAATGAAAAGTGTTTTTCAGTCTCTCAGGTGCAGTATATACAGAACAGCAGACATGACAATAGACAGTAAATATAATAACCATGTAAACAATGGGTATAGACCAGTATGACAGTACCCATATCTGTTAAAAACGATGCAAAGTATACAAACAGTGCAACATAATACAGCGTTATCAAATTGTGCAACTCAATCAAGTACAGTTTCATGTTCAAGTTCGGCTTACATTCAATTGTCGGAGGTATTGTGTATTTAGTGGTGTAGGAGAACAGCCGTTGTGGGTACAGGAAGAAGTGAGGAGAGATCATAATTTGGTGAGTGGGGGGGGTCAGCAGGCAGCTTGACAACTCCGGGGAAGAAGCTATTTTGGAGTCTTGTTGTGTGCAACTGGATTGTCCAGAATCTTCTACCAGATGGTAGGAGGATGAACAAGTTTTGAGTGGGGTCAGTCATAATTTTGGTGGCTTTTTTCAGACACCTGGTGTTGTAGATTTCCTGGATGGATGGTAAGGCATTGTCGATGATGTGTTGGGCAATTTTGACCACCCGCTGCAGGGCCTTGCGGTCAGATGCGGTGCAGTTACTGTACCTGACTGTGACGCAGCTGGTCAGTATGCTCTCCACCGTTCTGTAGAAGTTGCTGAGGATCTGTGGATGCAGGCATACTGTATTGTCTTCAGCCTTCTAAGAAAGTACAGCCGCTGTTGTGCCTTCTTGATGAGACTGGTGGTTTTGAGTGCCCATGTGAGGTCCTCAGTGATGTGAACACCTAGGAATTTGAAGTTCTTCACCATCTCCACCACAGTCCCTTTGATGTAGATGGGGGAGTGGACTTTTCCTTGTCTCCTGAAGTCAACGATCAGTTCTTTAGTTTTGCTAATGTTGATACATAGGTTGTTGATTCTGCACCAATCTGCTAGTGTTTTATATCCTCCCTGTAGGAAGTCACATCATTGTCAGTGATCAGATCCATGACTGTGGACCTGTATTGTCAGCATACTTGATGATAGTGTTTGTGCTGAACTTAGCAGTACAGTCGTGGGTTAACAGGGAGTAAAGCAGTGGGCTGAGCAATCAGCCTTGAAGGGCACCCGTATTAAGGGTGAGCGTGTTGGAGGTAAGGTTGCCAATCCTGACAGTCTGGGGTCTGCTGGTGAGGAAGTCCAGGATCCAGCTACAGAGGGTGGTATCTAGACCCCGAGCACTGAGCTTGGTAACATGTTTTGTGGGTTGATGGTGTTAAATGCTGAGCTAAAGTCAATGAACAGCATTCTTGCATAGGTGTTCTTTTTATCCAGGTGGTTTAGTGTGGTGAATAAAGCTGTAGAGATTGCATCCTCCATGGAGCAGTTTGTGCGATAGGCAAGCCGGTGAGGATCAAGTGTGATGCTGGCCTTAATGTGTGGTATATTTCAAAACATTTTATTATGATGGTGGTGAGTGCCATGGGGCAGAAGTCATTCAGGCATGTGGGTGCAGATCTTATTGGTACTGATACGATGGTGGTTGTCCTGAAACAGCTAGGTACAGTAGCCTGGGCCAAGGACAGGTTGAAGATGTCAGTGCAGACATCAGCTATCTGTCAGGCACGTGTTCTGAGTATCCAGCCAGGGATTCCATCAGGTCCAGCAGCTTTTCATGTGTTCACTCTTCTTAGTGATTTCCAGACGTCTAGCTTGGATAGTGTGGGGGGTGGGATGGCAAGGGAGTTTGTGGTCCAGATGGTTGGTTCCGCCTCTTTAGTCCATGTTTTTACAGTTATAACTGATGCCTAGGTGCATTTGAGTAATTGTCTGTAGGCTGGGAGTAAGAACAGAGAAATGTGGTCAGATTGTCCCAGATGGGGGTGAAGTACAGCTTTGTAGGCACCGGGTACGTTAGTATAAACATGGTCTAGTGTGTTGTTTCCTCTGGTGGGGCAGTCAACATGTTGGTGGTAATAGGGCAGGACTGATTTTAGGTTTTCCTGATTAAAATCTCCTGCAACAATAAAAACACCATCAGGGTGTGCTGATTCTTGTTTACTAATACCTTTGGATAGCGTTTTGACTTCTTCCTTAGCATTAGTATTAGGAGGGATGTACACAGTGGTTATAATAACCGTCGTGAATTCCCTTGGTAGGTAGAAGGGTCAACATTTTATCATTAAAAATTCTAAGTCGGGTGAGCAGTGGGTCGTGATTTCTGTTGCATCTCTGCACCATGCTCGGTTGGCATAAATACACAGGCCTCCTCCTCTATTTTTACCAGAGGCGGCCTCCGATGCCAGATTTCCAAATGCCAGTTTTGTGAATAATCTTACAGGACTCTTAGCAAATGACTTTTTCCTTTCCATCTAACTTGTTTAGTCATAATTGGGCATTCTTACTGTACCAAAGGCAAATAATTAATTTAAGTCACACAATTGTGATGCATGATTTAAATGTTTGGAAATGTATATGTTGTTAGTCCAGACCCGTGTTTAATCACACTGTGGATGCTCAATGGCCAAGCATCCTGTTTGTTCCTCAATCTTGTTCCATCATTTCAAGTTACTGTATCACCCTCCTGACTGCAAAAATAACTAGTTGGGAGGGTGTTTCATTAATTTATCATGGTTGGCAAAGCCATTAACATTTATTTAGGAATGACAGAGTGATATCTTGGCAGAGTCACTAAAGAGGTTTTATGTAGCTTGGCATAACACTAGTAATACTTTTTTACTGTACAATACATCTTCAGAATCTTAGCATCTGCATGGTTGAGTATGTTCAAATAAACGTCACAAAAATAAATCAAACTGACCAGGGTTTCTTCAACTGCCTTCACCCTGTGAGAAGATCTCATTTCAGACTTTAAAAATAACATTTAGCACCATTTTCAAAACATCATATCTCACATTTTCAGTACAAAACCAAATCAATGTTTATGTTCAGCATCACATGGACATACATGATAAAAAAAATTACATGGACAATTAAACTTCTGCTATAAAATATGACCTGTTTGTTTTGCCATTATAATTGTTGCTGTTTCCCCATAGATTTATGATCACTGTGATTCACTGAGATACATTACATCAGAGAGTAACTTTCCATGTGAGAAGAGACTTGATAGCAGAAAATCCATTATTTCTGCCTCTGTATGCTTAAGCCAGACACCTATAGCTGGCAATGGGAACGGTAGAGGTTAGTTCACATTTTCCAAAAAGACACAAGTGTAACGAACTGGTTCTGGAGTCTGTGTTGGATGGTTTAGTAGATCCTTTTTCGAAGCGGTAAGGGCTGAGGTAGACATGAGGCGTAGTACGGGGAAACACACACAGGGGTTTAATGGTGCAATAAAGTAAACAGTGAGAGTTTGTGAGACAGTGAACAGGGAAATAAACAGTGGCATCCAAATCTGAGCAGGTCCAAAACACCAAAACAGGGTCAGGGCACAGTCCATGAGTCCATTTTCAAAAGATCCATCCTGGGACGAGACAAGGTTAAAATCCCCGGGAAGGGGAAAACACCAACACACGAACTTGGAGATCCTGGGATTTCGGGGCGAAGTCCTCCAGACCCTGGGGTCAGAAACGGGAAATGTCGGGGATGTCAAGCAACGGATGTGGGGCGACCTGGTGCTAGGCGGGCCTCATGACATCCACATCCTAATGCTGAGCCCTCAGCCCTGGAGGCGCTGAAAATAAATAAGGCAACAAGGCACACCTGGAAGACATATAAACAATCACAAGGAACTATAGACAGGAGTAAATGGAGCCCCCTGTAGGGGTGGAATGTCAACCGTGACAACCAGAAGCCAAAGTTTATCTTTAAACTTGATTCAAACATCCCCTCATCCATCAATGATCAAATAATCTCCTTTTAACCCCTCTATCCATTTACGGGTTCTATTACTGTAATTCCCCAGAATGTAAAGCCATATTTCTTTCTGTTCTCTTTCCTCCACACACCCGGTCAAGATGCCTAGTGCAATTCAAAAATATAATTCAAGAGTGGGCAAAATTCCATGTAGAAGTGAAGAATATTACAAGCAGGTAGCAAAAAAGTAAACTTTGAATAGAGAAATGGGAAAAGCTCTGCTTAAAGAGGCTTATAAAAGACTTAGGTGTTTGCGTTTACATCTTCTATCTAGACAGTGTGTGGAAGAAATAAAAAGGAAAACCACACGTAGGATACACAGTGAAAAGTGTAGAATTAAAACCAAGCGTTATGTTAAAGTTGTACAATGAACTAGTAAAGCATAACTTGGTTTTGGTTACCACATTACAATAAAGACACTGCTGTTCTGGAATCATTCTAGAGAAAATCAAGCAGATACACTCCTGGAGAGCTGAACATTTTTAGACAGAACATTTTCCTGAGAGAGAAGATACTTTCAAAATACTCAAAGGCACTGAAAAAGTCAACCCAGCAGACTTTTTTAGAAAGAACAGCGAAACATTAACCAGAGAATACAAGTGGAAACATGGAAACTACAGTACATGTTTGCAGAAGTGAATGTTAAATCCTGAGACTTCTTCATCCAAAGAGTTGTGGTTGTCTGGAACAAGCTCCCCAATTGTGTCGTTGAAGCCGATACTCTGACTTCTTTCATGAAATGGCTAAATGAGATCCTTGGATCAATGAAATACTCTCAAACGGATTTGATAGGCCAAATGACCTCCTCTCGTGTGTAACTTTTTTTTAATGTTCTTACGGTCATTGAAAGATGTCTTGCATTCAGTTCAACAGCAAACCTTTTGTAAGGAAGAGGAAGCCATTTGGATCATCTTGCTTGTTTCTCTACTAGTAGCCTACTAATCTAAAAACCACTAATCCGCTTATTCAAGGATTGCAGTGAATCAACTCCCACAGCTTCTCTCCTTTAAAATCCTGGTCTTATTTTTTGTTAAGCCAATTCATTTTTTTTAAAAAAAGAAGTGAATTCAATAACTTTTTTTAATACTGCACATAGGATGTTTATGTCTCTTTTATATAAAAATCCCTTTTGACATCTTAAAATACACATCAGATGACATCCACGGATTGGTCCCCATTATGGCTTTCCTTCAGCTGATTTAAAGAGTTTACCATCACAGTGAAACAAATTACATGCCAGAGAAAAATGTGGATAACTGAGTGTTAGCTGTTATTATGCAGAACATTTCTAATATTTAAATGCCCCAAAGTCCCTGGACAAGTTTAGATCCATTAAATAAAAATGACCTACACAAGTGTAGCCTGAGAGTGGCTGTGTGGCAACAGATTTTAATGCGAAACAGCCAAGGTAATTGGCCCCAGAAGACCCAAGTCAAGAAGTGGGTTTTCCTGCCCATTTTTAAAAAATAATCTGACTCTGTTGCAAAAGAGGTCACGTAATCTAAACTAATAATGTTTACATTTAAAGTATAGAATCTGTAGTCTCTATATACTGTATCTGTCCAATGTAAATGATCATGCTTCCTTTTTAGTAAAAAGAGCTTTGATTTACATGCAATTGAAATCATATTTTTATGTTGTTCCCAATTAAATTTGTAAGCACCCTGCAGAGCATTCTTTTCTCCCTCCTAACAATCTCACAAAGAGCAGTCGTCTTTTGCAGCATAGTAGTCTCTGAAGCATCATATTCCAGCTACTACAGTACATTGATCTAGCAGTGAAAATCTCATTACCAATCAATTAAAACTCAGTATTTCACACTCAGTAAAGTGTGTCTTTTCCTAAGGACTATGATAGTAATTTTAAGATATCTTTGTTTTTTCAAGTTGTTTGCTAAAACTGTGTTTTGACTATAAAAAAACCCATTAATTATTATTATTTGGAGATTTTAGTTGTAGGCATGTGTTACTGTATGTTTTACAGTTTATGTACTGAAATTATCTGACTATACAGTACATTAAATTCTAAACTGATGTGCTGGGATTTCTGTTAAATATTTCTGAGGGCCATGAATAGGGAGCAAAAACATTTTCTGCTCTTGGTGCAGTGTGAAGTGTAGAAACAGAGCAAACCTTATATGCTAAACTACTTAGTTCAGTTCACTGGCTGTGCCCCAGGGAGCCAAACAAAGACTAACATTGTGTGTTGATTTAAATCTTGCTTTTCTGGATGTGGTACCCCTAGCCTAGCACAGATCAAGCTCAGAAGGAATAGCTCTGTCCAACACCCTTATCCTTTCACATGCATTCACCGTTTGTGAAATTAGAGGTGCTCTTTCAAGCAGTAAGAATACATACTTTATTTGTAAGAGTTTATGTCACTGTACCAGGCTCACTGAATGAGCTCTAGAACAATTTAGATTTTACACACTAGTGTTGAAAATGTTTAATGACGAAAACAGTAAAATGGGAACTGTATCAGATCATCCAGGGTGACATGCAGTACTTAAATGGTGCATGAAAAGAGCATGCTTTTAGTTTGAAATAAAAACCCATGTACAAAAAGAAGAATTTTTATGATTTTCTCAGTGATATGCAGTCAAAGCATTTGAATGCACAATATCATCAAAACAGCTCCTTACAATATACAGCCAGATTACTGACTTTTATACTAATGTTTAGAAACCAGGATATGCTGTAATAATGTGGCAGTGACAGAGGGAAGTCAAACAGAGTCAAGCCCTGAACTCTAATATGTGCCTGATTTAAGAAGCCAAACATAATGAAACCTTTTTACATAGTCTAGGCACACAGCCACTGGGCAGCTCAAAAGACGACACTTAATAGCTCTGGAGTCCCCATTCCTAACCAAAATCAACACCTCTTTGAGACGGTTTCCCTCAAATCAGTCACTTGGTATACAGACAGCCTGCAATGGTTTTGATCATTTAAGCAAAATAAGGGTGGAAACAGGATATTTTTCTTTCATCAGTCATTGTTAGTGTGGGAGCCACTGCCTGGTTGTTAATTCCTAATTGCTTTGCTTTTCAGAGATACCCAGTCAGATCCTAACCTGCATAGGGTCTTGGGACATCTACCAGACCATTAAAACACAAAGCTGTGGAGAGGAGAAACATACGAAAAGGCAGTAAAAATGGATCATGAAATGAACAGGTAAAGCAAACCACAACCAGATCCACAACCTAAAGACCAGTATCAGGAATGCACCTGCAGCTGGGCCTAGGCCTAGGGAAAGAACAAAGTGAGCCTATCCCTCTTCCCTGTGGAAAGAGAGAAAATCTGCAGGAAGACCCCCTGGAAGTCAACACATATGCAATAGGACCAGAAAAATGACTGGCCCATGGAAATGGTGCATTAGCTCTGATTGTTGGGGCTTAGTAAATCCAGTAACTTCTCCTTGTTAGACTCAACTGTCTATCTAGTTAACACTTACTGTGTATCAAACACTTTATGGCTTTATTGTGGGCAGCAGTGCTACACCTTTAGCCTGATCTAGTGAGATCTGGACCAAAGCAAGGTTGTGCCTTGTTAGTACTGGGATGTAAGACCACCAGTGAAGACCAGGTTGTTGTTGTACTGTAAATGGTGTTGGTGGGCTAATAGGTGGCAATCTGGCTTTTTGTCCAGAATTTCCAAATTAATTCCCCATTTGTGTAACACCTTTTAGATAAGATGTTAAAATTAGGTTTATACTACTTGGTCTTTAGGGATCTCACTGTAAAAGCTGGGGTGTTAATGCAGGCATCATGGCTATATTCCACTTTGGGCTCACAAAGTCGGGCCTTGCTAAAATTCATTCAAACCGTGAAGTGATTTCTATCACTTTTCTGCTTGATCTATGATCATTACATCATCCGATAAGGGGTTTCTTTTTAGAGAAGGAAAAAAAAGGAACTACAAAACCTATTTTCATCGCCGTTGTGCTTTAAAAGTTTTTCATTGACAACGAGTTACCTCTGTTACATACTGCACTCTAGTAAAGAACCAATTTCTGTCTTCCATTTCTTAACATTTTATTTTGCTTCATCTGCTCATTATTAAACCAAGCAATGAAAAAAGAGTGTTCTCTTGACCAACTCCATCAGTTGACTCAGTCATTCAATTAGACTAAAGTAGAAACTCCCATTTTTCTAAGAATACCTAAAATAGAGTAGATTCAAACCATAAGCAAAAAAGAGAAGTACTGTTTCTAGTGTGATAAACAACTAGAAGCAGGTATTGTAGCTTAAAAGCATTTGTTTCAAGAGAGTGGCTGAACATACAAACAAGAAGACGCCTCTTCAGGCCTTCTATCTCCCTTGGCTCTTAGTAGTTAATTGATCCCAAAATCAGATACCATCATTCTTAAAGGGTAGCCTGTTCCAGACTATAATAACAATTTGTGTGGAAAAAATATCTCCTGTTCTCAGCCATATGGGCAGTGACTCAGCAGAGTCCAGTACACAGTTGAACATGTGGATGTCATATTGCTGTATACATTACTCTATTACAGTACACATTCCTCAGTTTGCACAATATTAACTGGAAGAATATCACCTTCATCTTTACCTGTACATGAATGAGCTGACTTTGCTCAGTGCTGTGGATAATCGCCTGTGCCTGGAAGGAGCTGAAAGATAGGTCAGAAGAGCACTACAAAGCTACTCATATTTTCTAAATGTCAGACTGAATAAGCTGGGTCATTAATATCCTGCCCTGACTCGGTGAGGTTTTGTTAGCTGAGAGCAGCAGCAGCAGAAAAGGACAAGCAACCTGATGAAGTCGGAGTTATCCTTTTGTTAAGAATCTTTTTTTCCTCTATAAGTCATTTCAGGTGATGCTGGTGCATGCTTCTTTCTGAATTTTATGAGCCTTTTGTTTGAATACTCAGTCTTAATATTTTCTGAAGAAAGATGGAACATCGATACTTCAGACTATGCTAAAAATGGACTATTTTTTAATGAATTCAAGGTGGCAGAAAAGTAAAATTTAGTCAATTTTGGAGAAACTGACATCACCACACATTAGGTTTATTTCCTTTTAGAAAAGTACTCACATTAGCTTTTTGTAAGCACTCCATTCCCAATTAAACACCGTTTCTATTTAGCTGTACCAAAGAAAACAAGTAAAAACTGTTTTTACTTAAAACAGTCCAACATATGAAACAGGCTTGATCTGAAAAAAAAAATCAGTTTATGGAAGGTAGCTCCATAACCATTCAGGAAATTGTTATTCCCCTCATCATTTATTCTTTATATGAAGAGAACCCTTCATGCCTTGATTTCTTTAAGCAATTGTTATGTATCTCACCAAACATTAAAATCAGCATTTTGTTTTGTAAGGTCTGTGTATAAAATGAATAATTCCATTCACACCTGCATGTTTGGATGTTTAATAAGTGGAAATCCTGCAGTTTGAATATTCATAGACTTACTGACCTTAGCTAGTGAACTAGGATTTCAGTTCCATGTTCTATTTAATCTTTAAAATCCCTGTTGTATAGTTTTCACTCTTTTGTGCATTTAGGCACTTTCATTTGGGAAAAAAAATATCAGGACGATAGAACATGCAGTAAGTGTCTGCAACTGAAATCCCAAAGGACAAAACCAAATTCTGCTTTAATGTGTCTTAACGTTATGCGAAGCGCTATGTGTTGCACTATTTCTTTGCACTGTTACTGGATGACTCTGCAGACTCAATACCCTCTCTGGTATCTGAACAAATGCTTCTTGACCCAAGGTCTAAAATACCATGACCCTTGTGACTTAGAAGACTTGGAATGTTTCCTGGCTGCGTGTTGGGGTCCACCAACACATACACTGTTTATTCTTGAAAATAAAATAAGTTTTTCCACTATTCTCCTTTATCCCACAAACTACAACATACTGTATATGCTCTGTAAACATATATGCACTGTTTAGAATGCCTTTTAAGAGGCAGAAAAGCATCTCTCATCCCCTCTTCATAAAGAAGTTTATAACATAAAGACAGCCTGAAAAAAGAGACTTTGTAAAAACTCACATCCAGAACTCCTAGCATATACACAGCCTTAGAACTTTATTCAAGTCCCTTCTGTTTGTTTTTCTTTTGCCAGCAAAATTAAATCCCATTAATCATGAATCGACAGAATGTGATGAATGATACTTCCAAGGAAATACATCCTATGCTTTCTACTGTTGTTTTTAGTGCCTTATTCAAAAGAAATTAAACACTAGAATGGTCTCATCACCTTTTGAAAGCTGAATGACAAGTCTGAGACTGCAAATAAGAACATAAGAAAGGTTACTAATGAGTAGAGGCCATCAGGCCCATCTAATTTGTCTGGTAGTTAATAATTAATTCATTCAAAGATCCCATCAAGCTTTCTTGACAAAAGCCACGGTATGGGCTTCAAAAACATTAACGTCCCATACTCTCAAACCCCTTTGAATCCAAATGAAACATCATGGCTACAGTTCTGATAAAGGCATTCTGATAACAGCCATTTTCCTGTTTCTTTGCTTCCTTTATTTCCTGTTGAAAGGATGCAATTTTAGGTTATTATCTAAAATATTTAGAATGTTATCTAAAAGGACACCTTTCTGTGGTTATAACTTGAACATGAGAACGTGTGTGAGAAAACAGTCTTTCAGTTAGATACATTTATCAAACAATAATGGATTAGCTTTTTAATTTGATTTAGATCTGAGTGACATTATTTAAGAAAGTAATGCCCAGTTAGAACATATTCAAATGCTCATGCCTTTTTTAGCTCGTAGTTACCTCCAGAGTTTAAAAAAGGAAACTGCGCTTGTTAATTTGTGCATACAAATGCAATGTGAACAGACTCAAAAGGTACAAGGCTTTGTTGGTTTTCCTCTCTGCAAAAGTGATTGACATCTTAAAATGCTGGCATAATCAGTGAACATGGAATGGCCAGAACATTCATAATCCATCCATCAAACAGCACTAGATTCCAGCTGGGCATCCAACTGTCAGTTTGACCCAGACTCATGAGCTGCATGTAATTACATAATTGCAGGATCATTTGATTCAAAGGCAGAACTTTATATATTGCATCAAAACAGCATCACATACCGCTGCCAACACAACAGAGACTTATGGAAAACCCACTTACTGATCATTAGATGGCTCAAAGCTACAAATATCCCAGGCAGGCACCATTACAACAGTAACATCGCTGTTGTAATTATGCAGCAAAAGTGGTGTTCTCAGTGGTCCTGAATTGGTCACGGAGTAAAAATAGAAAACATTGCACTGTAAAAATCTTAAACGTCTGCACACAAATTACAAAAATCTTGCAATAAAATAAGGGCCCTTATTGCAGTTTTCTAAGTAGGATTAAACAAAAGTCTGGGATAAGGTCAAACCCTAATCTCACCCACTTCCCATGTATAAATGTCACATTTCTACCTTACTCACATTTCATTTACTGACCCTACTACCACCCTATCTTTGCCCATGCAGCAGCTCTTATACAGTAGCCTTGGCCCCACATACAGTTTTTTTGTTCTCCTTAGCCAGGTGAAGATAGGCAAGAAGCTTACATACTCAAATCATACTTCTATCATACTCTAATCTCTTACTGGAAGATGCAGACGCCGGCGTCTGTCCGCGGTATAAGCATGGTTACAGCACCCTCAAGTAAAGCTGTCTTAGGGTTAAACAACATATTTTATAACTGTTTCAAAAATTATTGCACATGCAAGTGATCTCTAATGTTATTTAAATACAAGCATTACATGTTTTCACAGCAATGAAACAATTGAAAAACAATTGAAAAAATGTCATTATTAATAACACAGGACTGACCATAATAATGCAGATTAGGCAAAAGACCTCAATCAAAACTACAGACCTATCATTTGGTCTCAAAAACTTCGAGCAGCGAAATCAAAACACACATCAACCTATATATTGTAAGTAACTAAGCAACCTCCCTTTTAAAAGGGTGCTACAGTATTCTAAATCCCAATTCAGTAACAGTAATTTTATCTAAGGCAATGTGTGGAATGCAATCAGCTAAAAAAAACTCTGGAAAATCTTGTTTTCCACATTTTTTCTTTACAAAACACAGAATCTGGATAACCAGTACAAAAAACCAAACACTCCTTAAACTGTGATTTTGGACCCTACAGTATATTGATACACTTTCCAGTTACAAGACTCCTTGTCTTTATTCTTGATCCTAAAGACAGCAGTTTCAAAAGTTAATTAATAATAATTGAATTCAAATGTAAAATCAAAAGCACAAAATCAATTCGAAAAAGATCTATTTGGCCAGAGATGATGAAGCAGTTTATCCTGCTGAATGTGAAATCATGGCAAAAAACAAGAACGAAACATGAAACAAAACCCAAGTTTTTTAAGGGAACAACGCCTTCATGACTTTGCCGTGTTGGAGGCTGGAGTAAGGCACCACAGCTGAACTCGGAGAAAAGTCCTCTCCCTTAAGAGACCATCATGATGTCAGCAAGTGTGGTGCAGACACGCAGAACGATATCTAATTGTTGTGTACAATAGACCAATCGAAAGGGAGATCAAGGCATGAACGTCTGATCAGGAGTGCTCAGTTGCTACAGAACTTGATTGACAACCAACTTACTCACTCACAGCTCATGCTGCACACTCCTACATCCTACATTTTAGCAGCACAAGACTCATCTTGGTGCTGCTCATGTTATGACTTATGTACTGTAGACCATTTGTACGTTCAGTGGAAGAGCTGGGTTGATGTGTGTCATCAAGGGCTCAGAGACCAGTGAACTGGCACATGCTTGTCCAGGATGGGAAAGAGGAATCTAAAAGAATCTCATTGGGCAGCATTTGCTTTGAACGGTGAACATACTAGACATGTGACTACCCTGTGGTTTTCACAGTAGACCTCCTTGTTAGAACGTAACTGACAAATACTGAAAAAAAAAGAATTTTACAGTTTACCAGGTAATTCCATGTATTACGTATAGTAAACATACTTGTACATTTGTGATACAAAACTATACTAATTATATCCCAACACAGTTTACTCACTTTCTTTCTGTGCAAGAGCTGTCCTGTCAGTTTGAATAGTTTATCCAAGCCACCTGCGCGGATTAAATATTACTAAAACTTACATTAAAAAGCAATATTTTATTCGATATGTATTACATATAAATACACTTTATGCCATTTCAAACAAGAAACAGCCACACTGTGTTGATGGATTAAGCTCTCCTGTATTTGTTTAACCTTAGAAGTAGCAAGGTTACTTTCCGGCGTTCAGTGAGATGTTAAGTGTTTAAACTTCTTCTTTATTAGGCATCTTATTGCAGAGTAAGCACTGTCTTTCCAGTAGCTGCCACCAGGAGGTATTTCTAAGACCAAGAAATCATATCACTAGGGAAACATATCAGATGCCCTGAATCACTGTACAGTTTTTAATTCAAAACAGCCTAAATGGGGCCAAACATATTCATTAAATGAATATCAATGAAAACATTGTTACCTAAGCATATCCTATATCACTGGCTAAGCACTCCATGCTGTTTATTCAGATGTAATGAGGTACTCAGGGAAATGCGGTGTTAGTCTTGTGATTTTGCTGATATTGGTATTTATTGAATTGGTCATGTGTGCCAACTAACATCTGCTAGAGAATAATCCTTGGGAATTGCTTGTTAATTTCTGAGGAAGCTTAGCAAGAGTTAGGAATTTATGATTTTGTTTTTGTTTTCAGTTGTTTTTTTCTATTTGATCAGATACCCCTAGCAAGTAGGTCTTTGTAGTTATCAATTCTAGAAAAGGTTTCCTGCTATAGTTGAAGACCACATGGGATACAGTCTGCCGATATTTTAGGCATGATGTTTTTATAACATTTTGCACATGAGCAATCAAAGGTCAAAGGTCAAATCAGGATCAAATATCACCCTTAAAATCTTCCATTTTGATTGAAATTCAAGCACAGTGCCACAGTACCACAGCTAGTGATACTGCACTTAGATGATAGGTCAAGCAGCAAGTCTTGTTGCAGTTGAAATGAAGGACATTTTGATGTATCCAGGTTTTTAATATCAGACATGCAATCTGAGAGTGTAGAGACAGCTACAGTACGTCAGGGAAAAATTAGTGTGGATGCAGATTTGAGTATTATCAGCATAGAAATGATCATTCAGACCATGTCACCATTGTTGATACAGTACTATTACTTCTTTCATGAAATGTACTATAAAGTTGAAATCCTGGGATAAATTAGCAATGAGCAACCAAATGAGCTGAGGTGCAAAATGGCCTCATCTTGCTTGTAATCATTATTATGTTCTATATATATAAGGATTTTTGTGTTGCAGAACAATGTTCTCAACATGGCCACATGGGAATTTTAAAAACTTTTGATTGCCTGTCTGAATTCTGTAGACTATAAGACTGGTGTTACTGGGAAATCAGGGCGCAGTCCAAAATCCAAAACCGGGTGATCCATCCAAGACAAGATGATTATAATCCCCAGGAAGGGCAAACTCGATCAGGATCAGGAAGGTTAAAAGGATAATGAGGCCAGGCACTCCGTGCTGGACGCCTATGCCCTCAAGCCACGGACGAACTGTAGGCCGACAGTAGGTGGGCCTCCGGGCGTCCGTCTTCCAACACAGAGCCCTGAGCTTCTGGAGCACCGGGTTTAAATAATATCCAGGGACCGGTGAATCCAGGGACAGGTGTACATGATAATGAAACTAAAACACAAAAGGGTTGGAGCGCCCTCTAGAGGAGGGATGACGGTCGTGACAACTGGCTCAGAAACTAATGTGTATTATTCCCCCAGAAATGCCCAATGAACCACGTCGCTCTCTGTCTTTTCCTATCACTTAGATACTCACTTACAAGACTATGCTGCACTAATTAGTTGCCTCCTGCTTGGCCATCATTCTATTGTTCTCTATTGTTACATTAAAACATCTATATGGTATTTCTAGCAAACATGCAAAACTGGTTTATATAGAGTATTGCTAATATTAGCATAAGCCATATTTCAGTTAGCTTTTACTTGAGCTTAGGACGAGTGCGGCATGGCTATGGTGAAAAGATGTTAAGTACTGTATGTGTCAGTGTGGAGGAAAAGATAGAGCTCCAAGCTTCTGATGCCAGGGAACTGGGCTCAGATTCCAGATGGAGCACTGCGGTTGTATGCTTGAACAAAGTCCTTAACTTGTGGCTCCTATAAAATGGTCTTCTGTATAAATGGGTACTAACTTTCAAGAAAAGTGACTCACAATGATAAAGACTCCAAAAAAGGCTAAGAACCCAACTATTTGATAATAAGTTGTAAAAAATATCAGTGCAAGTGTAAATCTTAATCTCTGACTATATATACAGTGCTCATTACTGTTCTAGTATAGAGCAGGGATCAGGCACATGATTACTTCGTGTTTTATATTCTGAATAAAATAAAACATAGTCTTTAGTCTTGCAAATACAAATTAGCGACTGTTGAGCAAGCAACATGTCCAAGAAAAACTCTGGACTCCAGTCTGGAAAGACTGCAGTGTCTCAGGCAGTATATTAGCCTCACGCCACATGTCAGTTAACCAACATAAAACATCTAACGATTTTCCTACTACAGTACAGACAGAACCTTATAGCTCTGAAAAATCTTTCCATAGCAAAATAAACAAATGCATAAAAGATTTGTATGTTCTGTGAACATCTGCAGAGTAAATCTGCATGTTTGGGGAACCTCCTACATTAGTTATTTTCTTTACATAAAGACAGTTACTCATTGATTCTGCTATGATTTATGGCAATTTTTATGTATTTTAAAACTATTCCAGGGTGACTGTTAGGTAACTGGTAGGAACATGACTATGCTATATTTCCAAGAAAAAAAAAGGCAGTGTAAAACCTTACAAATTGAGTTCATTTGTTCAGGAACATAGTGAAGACTGTAAAGCACTTTTAGCCTCAATTTAACTAAATTCTAGAGCCAAAGTTGTATTGGATTAGTTATGAATGAAGTGTCAAGATTTGTTTGGAGAAAATGTTGTGGCCATAAGCCTTTTAAACTATTGATATCCATCCACGCTTGTGAAGTCTGAATTGAACACAAATTGATGTGATGCAAAGCCCATGGAGGAGTTTCATAATGTTGCACTTTGATGTGGTTTGCCTTTGAGTGCAACCCAGGGCTGATATTCTTTCCTTCAGGCTCAGGTTAATGAGACACTTTGTGGTTTGCAGAAACTCAGGTGTGGTGTTTGTGTAAAAGAGGACCCATTGTCACTATCCATAGAGTTCTAATGGCAAGATACATGTACGGAAGTAGATCGCCAGGCCTTTCTTCCACACAGATAGTGCGAGTGTTGTTGCCATTGTCATAGATACTGTATGTGACCCTCCACCGCCAACACCGCCCCATACTGCAGCTGCCCATTATGGGTTATTAGAGAACCTTGCACCCAACGTGGGACATGAACCCACTACTCTGAGATTATGAGTCTCATGATCTACCAACTGAGCTAGTCAGGGCCTATATACTGTATACATATACGCACATATAAACAGGCTCACAGGCCAACACCACCTCTTTGCTCAACTTTTCTAGCACCTCTCCTACCACCTCATCTGAATCCTTGCAGCAGCTCCCTGGCTCATTCCTCGTGAGTGAGGAGCATTGTAGCAGTGCTGATATTTAACCAGCACTGTCATTTCTTCAGCTAGGCAAGTATTAAACAACCTATCCCATTATATTTGTTGGTCATTTTGTCGTTATTATCATTTGTCTTAAGTAATGAAATCTTTGTATACGATTTCAAGAAGATGTTCTTATTACTGTATTGCATGGTAATAAGTACACAGGATATTTTCCTTTCACATGGAATGCGAAATTCTTATACAGTATATGGTGGATCTTTGGTTAATCAAACATATTTGTCCTGATGAAGGCTTTAATGCAAAACATTGTCAAGGGTTAACATTTATTTTGCAGTGTGGATGCACATTCCACACTGCTCAGTATAGTTTCTCTAATATCAATACAGTTTTTCTCTTCTGAATGCAAGGAGTTGTAGTATAGTACTTCTGCAACAAACATTACAAACAAATACAGTTTATCAGGAGTTAAAAAACGATTAAAGCTTTGCCCTAAATGTTGTTTTAAATATGAAAATGGAAACTTAGGGGCTGTAGTAACAGTCATGCAGTTGTCACGGGAGGAAACATCTTACAGCGCTACAAAATTTTAGAACCATTCTTGAAAAATATGTTATTTGACTTCCATGCAGAGTTAGTGGCATGTAATATACTGTACCACAGTGTCCAGCTATTAGTATCCAAAGTTTATTATGTGGAGGACTGTGCTTAAAAAAAGTTAATATATTTTATTAAAAGATGCAAAGAATACACAGTACAGTATACCATTCTACACATTTCAACTTGATTTAAAGTAACCTAATTAGGACACAGTAGTACTACAGTAGTAGCTACAAAAACCCTTCATGTGTGGCTGCGCTTAATATTGCTGTGGCTTTGAGGCTAACGTAAACTAAATACTGAGAACACCTCAACCATCTAGTCATGTATTTAAAGTCTTAGCACTGACTAATTATTGTGCTTTCTTTCATTACAGCAAATAGTGCCATGCTTAGATTTACAATATGCCGTACACTACAGTAGATACAGCACGCTGAGTTGTTAAAATAAACTTTTTCACAGTGTGGTGGTATATGTAAATATACAAAATGGTAACTAGGGAATTTATTTAAAATCCTATGTACAAATAGGACTGACATACAGCAAATGTACTGTATAGCAATGCAAATGTATATAACAATTGCATCAGGAGGGTAATATGCAAATTCTTAATGATAACAAAACCTACTGAAAATCAAGGAACTTTCAAATACAATCTCTATTGGGTTTACTTATATACTGTATGTATTATATTAACAGTTATTGCCTTTTTCAAAGCATAGCTTCACTTTAGATGACAGACCATCCTTAATATTTGTATACTGCAAGAAGTTACAGTTTACTATTTCTATAGCCTAATTTCTTTCTTATTCTGCTGCCTTTTTGATAGACCTCCAACTTATCTTTTGACGTCTCTTGACAACACTAATGGCATTAATTGCTTAAGAATCTGTTCTGATTGGGACTGCTCAGTTTTGTCAGTTGAAATTTCAAAATAAAATACCTAAGGGTGCAGTCAGCCTAAAAATAACAGGTATGCATTTTGCATTTAATTTATAACCATACCTATGGTTAATGAAAAAGGAATTACTTGGCTCCAAATAAAATAAGAATACTGTTGTTGCTTTGGAATTAAAATTAAGTTCCATAATATTCTAGGCATTTTATTTGGTGCTGTTTCAAAATAAATATATAACATTTTTAGCAATGGGCTGAAAACCAATGAAAATCTCAAAAATGCATTTTCAATCACTGAGTCTGTTTAAATGATCATTAGAAGTGCTCACAAATGTTGTGCACTTGTATAATTTAAATTTTACAATTTGGTCAGAACTGATGAACCTGCTTAAAATTGAAAGCCCTTTTAATACAGTATATACATAATGGTAAGTTGTTATATTGGAGAGAGACTGCATGGTGACACAGTGGTCAGCATTGCTTCCTTGCAGCGCAGGCTCCTAGATTCACTTCCAGACCTGAGGTGCCATCTGCACAGAGTTTGCATGGTCTCCCCTAGGTTTCTTCCAGGTGCTCTGATTTTCTACCACAGTCCAAAGAAATACTGGTAAATGAATTGACTTCTGGGAAAACAGGCCCTGGTGTGAGTGTGTGCGTCCTGCAATGGACTGGTGTCGTGTCCAAGGTACAGTATATCTTGCCTTGCACCCTTGGCTTGCTGGGATAGGCTGTGGCTCACTGTGACCCTATATTACAGTAGTTCCCAATCCTGGTCTTGGTGACACACACACATACTGGTTTTTGCTCCATCCCATCTTCTTTAGATAATTGAAGCCTTACTGTATCTGAGAAGTTGCTTCAGTGTAATATTTGCATTGTGTTTCTAGTCACAACTTTGGAATTTTATCTTGCTAACATACAGTAATACAGCATATAAAGGTCTAATCTGTTTAAGGTTCTCTAAAATGTAATTATTTGTTTACATAGTTGTTTAGGTTTAATCATCAGTGTTTCCTCACTTGTTCAGTCATCATTGTCATTGAGACAGCTACAGTAATTGCCTTTTACCTTGGATATGATCTGAAGGGATTAAGTAAACTATCCTTTGAAATGATATTTCCTCTTATCTGAAACTAACAATTGGGCATTGGCCTGTTATCAAATATCAACGCTAAATTATTTTCAGGTGTTAAAATACTGTTATGCCAATGAAAATGGAAATAAAGCATTTTTTAGGTTTCAATTTACAAGATTTACAGATGTTCAATAAATTAGGAAAGCCAACAACAGAGTCTGTGAATATAAAATCAAATTTATTTTTCCATTCAGTTGGAGATGGAAGCTCAAGTATAAAACAGAAAAAGGTTCAAATCTTCAAGCAGACTGATCTGGAAATGTAAAACTTGAAACAATTGTTGTCAGTTGTCAGGTATAGATTATTTCCTTTTAGCAGTGCATGCCATTGCTGTTGTCACAATGATAATGTTTAATTTTTCTAAGCTCCTTTTCTTGCTTGTTCAGAGAACAATGCATTTGTGTATGTTGGTGGCTGGACTAAGTCAGTGCACTGTAGCTCAACATCTACGCTGGTCGTAGTTACAGTAAAACACATTCCATCAATGACTTGCCAATCATAGAGACCATGAGACCCTCACCTCATCATAACTTTTTAAGACTGACGTAATCATGCTCCATTTCCGTGATTGTCTCCATAGGTCAACATTAATTATAACCTAACCATACAGCAGTACATTGATCAGTCATCCTTGTCAGTCAATCCTGAAATTTCTACAGGACAGCCACAGTTGTGCCACAGATGCCCTACTCACCAGACTTGAGCCCCAGTGAACAAGGGATCTGTTTGTCCAGGCTCAAGAGCAATAGGGCAGAATCCCATTAGACAGCATCTCATTCTGGTATAAAGCATGAGTCACAAATGTACAGCTTGTACTGCTTCCAGCTGTTGCCATGCATACTACTAGCTTGTGACTTTAACTGTAGACCAAACCCAGACAAATGTTAATCAGCAAAATTAATTTTCCTCTGCCATGTCTGTTTAATAAAATGGTAATGCATCTACAAAAAGACTGGTATTTTCCTGAGAATATGTTTGTAGCTGTAGTTGAAATTTAATTGCAGTTTCTGATGCTCTATATACAGTACAGTATATTAAAAAAAAGTAATGTTTTACTTGAATGAGGCTAAGGCTAAAAAACACCATCATAACTCCTTCATAAACAACATGATATAACAACATGCATAATGTTCTTCACAGCATACATAACATGCTTTACAATTATTTATGAAAATGACATTACAGCTACACAATTATTTTTAAGAGCACAGCTGCAGGCAGACAAAAGTCACTTGAAAATGATGGATGACACTATTATGGAGGTGCAGCTCAGTAATGGTGGTCCTGGCATGTTTACTGTATGTGACATTTTGTTTTCTTGCATGCTTTTATTTGTGCTGAAGGAGAGATGGCTGTCTTTGGTATCCTTCAAGTGGCTCCAAAAAAATGTAATAGGTATCACATTATTACATTATTAACATGCTAAATCGAAGATCTGTAATATATTTATGTTCACCGTTCTGTTTCATTGTCTGAAATACTAGGACACATTTTCTGTTGACTTAATCTGCTCTTTGTGGCTTTCTAGCTTCTTTCTTCCTCAAGCATTGCTCAGTTCTAAAGAGATAAAAACATTGCTGTTTAGAACTAAACATGGATAAAATTAAGAACATAAGAAAGGCTACAAACATGTTTTTAATCCAGCTGTGTCTTGAAAGAAGACAAGGTACCAGCTTTGACTACATGCCCGAGGATCTTGATTCACAGCCCCTTTTGTATAAAAGCGCTTAATTTTCTCAGGTGAAAACACTCCCCCATACTTCCTTTTGTATTTTCTCATTACTGGAAGGTACTCTATGCAACCTTCAAAAATGATGGAAATAGAATCCATTTCTTTACTCAGAAATAATCTTGAGCTAATTGTCCATTTACATTTCATCCTAAGTAGCCTTTGAATCTAAATTGTCGATGTTATTCAGAAAGGACAAGCCCCGTTTGCAGAAATGTTGTAACAAATGACTTTGTGTTTATACTAATTGCTTTTGAAGTGGGAGGTCCTGTCACGGTTATGATGTCTTGGCAGAAATAAAATGCGTTTTGCAATGAGATATTCACTGTAGGCTGCCTGAAATTTGTGAAGTAAGGAAGAAATCCTACTGAGCAAGAATAAAAAAAAATAATCATGGGTTCAAGAGTTTGCAGATTGTTTTTATCCAGTCTCTCATTCCACATTTCCCAAACGTTACTTAATTACACATTTCCTCTGAGTTTATACAATATCTGTAATGTAGGCTCTTTTATGGTGTGTGAAGTGGTTCTCCTGTTTTTTTCCTGTTACAATTCTCTTTTAAAAACATTGAAAGGTCCCTACAAAATCTAAAAAGATTAAAAAATATTCTTTGCATACGTTTTTATATTTACACCTTCACTGAATTACACTTTATTATGATACTGTGTTTTTGTCATATTCTACTAGTTCTGACCATGACCTGACAGGCAAAGAAGTCAGAACATAGCTGGTGTAAAACAGGATACCTGTACACTGATAAAAAAGTGTGTAAGAGTAGCAACTGGCTAGGTGTGTGGAGCACTTCTAAGAGAAACATCTGCAAAATACTGTAGTTTGCAGTACTGTATAGTACATTAATAGTTTGGGTCATTGCTTAGAATCAGCTTTTCATCAAATGTCAAATCTGGTTGACTTCCAAATCTTCCAAATCATACAAGTTAATTTAAAATCAAATTCAGTGGGCCTATCTGTAGCCAAAGTGTCGTGGGAGTGTGGAACAGTTTACCTACTGTAGCCATGTCGTTGAATTTGATACCCTGGATGAGATCTTCAGATCAAGCTACTAACCTCCAAAAGGACTGAATTGCCTTCTCTTGTATGTTAACCTTTCTTATATGTGTAATTAACTTAATAAACATGAACCTCAAAGATAATTGCAACAAAATTACTTTTAAAAACTAACAGACTACCTTTTTTCTTTGTGGACATTGCATGGATTGATGGCGATCTTTTATATTACAATCTCTTACAAGTAGACTGACAGAGGTTTATCTTTATTGAACTTTAGGTTAAAGGTCTGTAACCCTGGTCCTGTATGGCTTTAACACAGTTATTCCTACGTTAATTCTGACTTATCTGCTGTTTTAAAGACTAGGAACACTTGTAAGTTAGAGCAGTTTGGTAACCAAAAGAAACGCTTGTCTTTGAGAGCTGAAATGTCCTCAGAGTTTTGGCTCAGATGGTCTCTAATTGACTTAAAAAACGTCACCTGTATTGTTGATAGTAGTGAAATTGTTCTGGGACTTTCCAAATTTGTTATTGAATGGCACCCTATTTACTGGCTGTATCAGGGTTCTCTGGGAGTTTGGATAGCTGAGCTACAGATTGTAGAAAAATAAGATGTTATGAAAATCTAAGATTTGGTGAGCTGAAGTGTGTTATTTCGTGCTTGTTTATTGACTGTAAAGAGAAGTTAAGGGAACCTAATTTTTTTCTTTGCTATAATGCCTAGGCTGGGACATTCCTCTGCTCTGTTAGATACAGTACATGTTACAGTATAAATTTCATTTTATATATGCTTTTTTCAGATCTCTCTGCAATACATAAAGTGACATATAGTTTATAAAATAAAATTCAAGAAACTTACAAAATCAAGAAAAAGAAGATGGCGGTTGATAAAACAGTCACAAAAATCCTTTTTGAAAAAGTTTTTAATATGGCTCAGTTCTGGATCGTAAGGTTGGTTTTCAAGAGCTTTGGGACTCATTGGAAAAAGGACATTTCACTCATAGAGTATAGATAGTCCCCATATAGTTAATCAGAATCAGGTGAAGAAAGACCTTCTGGAGGAGCATAAACAAATAAGCCAAAATATCAGATACTTGGGATCCACAGTATGTAGAGCCTTGAACATAAGTGGGAGATTTTTAAGAGCAGCTCAACAGGAGGACAGGAGTGATGTGATCATTTTAGAACTAGTCAGGCCTTCAACACCTGTATTCTTAATATATTGTAATTATTTTGTAAGTATGTTACAATATGTAGCTAGAAATGTAACTCAGTAGTTTTAGTCACCCCTGAAAATAGGAATGCAAAAATATTTTTTCAGTATTATGACAGCGACAATAGATGATGGAGTAAAGTGTCTTAGAGATAATGGAAAACGTAGATGATTAAAGAAGTCTAAATATATTGTTATAAATATAGCAAGTAGAGAATAGAATACCATTGGGATAATCAATAATCAAAATAAATAATCATAAACCCCAAATTGTAAAAGATATGCCAAGAATATGCCTGAGTGGTTGGCGTAGTTGAAGGGACCTGAGTTCTTTGTTCTTTGGCACAGCTCTGACAAAGAAGTAATAAATCAAAGGCAAACTGGGATAAACAAATACAATGACAATAACACAAACTAAACAAAACACAACACATTGACATACTAAGCAAAACACAACACATGTATACTGTAGTAACTTGTATTTACAAGCATGACATCTTAATGTCACAAGGATGTCAAACTCTGGGACCCCAAATTCAGTATTATTGACTTTTTCTCCTGCTTAGCCACATTTCCTCCATTTTCCTGCCAAAAATCTGTTTCATTTATGTTGACCACTCTTTGTTCAGTTATCCTGTACAGAAATTCAATACTACATAAAAGTACAGTATTTCTTTAATTTAAAACATGGTACATTTCCTGCTTTAGTCCTAAGATACTGGAAATATGTTAGCTGTGATGAATTTGACTTGAGAAGTGAGTACCAACTGGAAGTGTTTTGATCCCTTCTAATTAAAGACCTCCTCTCAACTTTTACTTTTGGTGGCTGTGGTTTGTTTTTGCCTTTCGTTTTTCAGCAATCTTAACCTCAGTTATCAATCTCCACAAATTAACACATTGCTGACACTCTAAAAATCTTTGCAAAAATATTTTTATATTATTGTTTGAAATTTTATCCCAAATCTTGGCTACATCGTATCGTATGTTTTTTTGTGCACTCAGTGCGTCTTTTGCTCTGTGGTTTGTAACTGTGGAAATCAAGAACCCAGTTTAAAAAACCTTTAGCTGGATAAACCTAATCAATTGTATCTCATATTTAGGAGTTGTTAGAGACCATTTTCTTCCTAAAACAGTAACAAAGTAAATGGAAACTCAATAGACATTATGCCTTAATCAATGCCACTCTAGAACTTGTATTATTTAGAAACTATGTAGTACACATAAGAAACAAATGCATTAAAAACTACAGTACGTTTTTGGTTTTGACATTTAAAGGTTACACAGCCTTATGCTCAAAAGACTAATTAGGCTCATGTCTGACACCCAAAGAAGGCTCCACGACCAGAACGTTGTTTTTCCTTTCTTCCCTTTTCAGCATGGAATAAACCTTTTACTTGTTCTTTTGCAGCCTACACATGCTGACGCAGCTACCCACCTGAACTACTTATGTCTTACATCTGTCTATATAAATACTGTATTAAAGAAAAGAATGCCTGAGATTCCCCATTATTTAACTCTCTCTCATCTTCTTTCAAACAAATTGCCCTGTGCGAATTGATTCAGAATGATTTCAATTCATGCAAATACATCAGCTTCTACATCTTTGCTGCAAATTTGATACTCATTCACACATCTGCAGACATCACGCCCGATATTCCAATATTCTACTAATACCAATAATAATGAGATTTATATGAAATATTATATGATATAAATACAGTAGGGTTTCAACATCCGCAGATTTAACATGAGGGAATTCCCTCATTGGCGATTCGATATGGCCAACAGGGTCTTGGATATTAGAACAGCAGAGCGGGTAGAAACTGCGCAGAAGGTTGTTCAGCAAATATACTGTTACCTTGTGAGTGAGCCTCTTCCTGCGCCTAGCCCAAGTATGCCACTATTCAAAAGCCACATCTCGATGCGGTCTTTTTTTGTATTATAACAAACGCCCCCGGTTCTGTATCGGTGGCATGGGAAATAATAGGTTGGCGAAGACTTTATAGTCTCTTTATAGTGACAATATTTTTTCCCTTTTCGCCATACTGGGGTGTGCTGATCATGGAGCAGGGAAATAACTGGGAAGGTACAGAGAGAATGTGCATGCATCCACTGGACGCACAGGAGGGAATCATGTTATTTAGTTTGGCTGATTACTTTAGATGAATGATTACTGTTCTTTGTTTTAGTTGATAAAATGTTATTTTAATTTAACTTAAAGCCACCAAGTTGGTACTTTAATAAGGGAGAGCTACTGTATGCATGTCTTTTAATATTACACACAATATATACTGCACCCAACCCTCGCAAATGTCTAGGCCCCTCTGTAATTTTAATTATTATAACAATAATTGAATTTAATACAATTTATATAATTTTAAATACAAGAGTGTATAATGATATTAGTAGTAATGATAATAATATCACAGAAATTGTATCAATAATATCACCATTGTATCAGTATGGGCACTAGGGACATTGTCCATGAGAGATACAATCCTATGATCATTAGGCTGATGTCCTTGCTAAATTATACTCTGAGTTTGTAAGCCCTTCCTACCTAAATTCCTACATTAATTCAATTGTAGTTTCTCACTTCTCCACCAGATATCACCCATGTGGATGCAAAACATCAGTACTCCTACCAGTGATGTGCTTGAGATACTTTTAAGATGAAAGGCAATCTACAAATGCAAGGGATTATTATTATCTCTTTGTATACATCGAGTGACTCTTGTGCACGTGTGGAAAGTTTTAACAACTGTCTTCCACAGCGTATAAGCAATTCAATCATTGCTTGTATGAAAGAGGCTATTTGCCATGTTTCCGAAGCAAATACCTTGTTTTCCTTCAAGAAACAACTGGATGAGATCCTTGGATCAATTAACTACTAGATGGGCTAGATGGGCCAAGGGGCCTCCTCTCGTTTGTAATTTCTCTTATGTTCTTAATGGAAAATCCTGAAAACCATTCCTAGTTGTTAATATCGCAAGTTGACAGATCAATCACAGATTCAACAAACCTATTAAGAGGATTCAAAATGAGAGTCTTGGATTATTTGGCTACTAATAAACAAAGGAGCAAAATGGGTTTATTGGTATCCTCTTATTTTGTATCCCTTTTTATTATTTTATATTCTGTCATATTATCATCCTATAAAAGTGTGAGTAAGTGCCAGACTTATGTTTTGATGTGCTGTCACTTACAGAGACAAATGCTGCTTAGAAAAATAAATAGTATTCCATTGCTTCCATTGCTTTAGTGACAGGATGATGAGCATCAGGTATTATTTTCCAGGGCTTCAGATTTTCATGGATCAAATATTACAAGAAAAGAATGTTGTCTAAAAAATGAACAGAGACATACCAAAGCACACGAGAATTGTCTTTGGCTGAAGAAAATGTGGGAAAATTGCTAGCAGGTGCGTTTATTTCCTGTATTTCAGAATGTGCTGCAAAAGCAAGTTTTTCTTTTCGATTTAAATTCAAAAGTAATGAGTGTTTTGTGTGTCGAGTGCAAGAACTGAGACCGTATTTCAAAGTAAAGGTGACATTTTATTTTGCCTTAATACAGTGTTCTGGTTCCAACAGTTGCAATCAATAATGATTAGAAATACAAATTCTAAAGACAAATATTTAATTTGCCAGGTATAGCAACTTAAAAGTAGAAAAGAAAAGTTGCAGTATCTTGAAATGGAATTTTTGCTGTCATAGTTTGTCTTTAAAGTAGGTCTCACACTGATATTAGGATGGACACACTAATTTTAAAAGCAGAACACAGGCTTACAGTGAATAGGTAAATATTCCTGACTCTTATTTTTTTATAGTAAAAAACAGCATGCTTTTATTGACAAAGACAAGCAGACCACGAAAGAATGAGACAGTTTACAAGAAGTAAAATTTGTAGACAATGTAAGTAAATAGAAGTAAATCAAAGGATAGGAAGCAGTGGTTCAAATGTTTTATTAATATAAAACTGTGTATACAGATTAAATAAAGAAAATAAAAACACTATAAAATGAATGAAAATAAGAAGTCTCACTTTAAAGGAGAGCTGCAACACTATTTTTAAATTTTGGGGTTAGAAAGAATCGTCATTGATGAGTGCATTTCAAACCACAGTGAAAGTAAAATATACGCAGTAATATGTCAAACCTCCAATTCACATAATACAATAGACAAAATTTCCAGGTACTCTATGCATAGTGACATATTGCCGTCATTACCTGCGATTCAGAACGAGGCAACAAACCTGAAGTGGACCAATTGTATTGTAAAGAAGCAGCCTTGTGAATACAAGTACATCTCTTTTAATCTGATAGAAATATTGCTGTAGACTTCAAGGCGATTTTGCAGACAAATACTTCTTAATTGTTAACTCTGCATACAGTTCATATTGGAACATTTTTGTGGTGAAATGTCTGCTGCACAGCCTGTACTTTGCTCATACGTCACATTACATGTCATTATAGGGACTAGTGAGCATGAAGGGCCCCTTACCACCGGTAAAGAAATGGTTTACCATTGGCCTGAAACCATGATATTATGCTTTTCTTTTTATCTATTTTGTGAACCTGAATCTCCGAAGGTTGTTTTTAACTGTGGCTATTGTTCCCGGCTTAAAATTCATGTATCTTTTGAAAAGAACACAAAATAAAGCACATTGGCGAAAGATGAAACTGCAAAAATAAATATAGCTGTAACTTTTAAATGCACAATAACAGAAACTGCATTAATAGAGAGAAAAATGAGAACCGGTTGGTTCAGAGAAGCAGTGTCAGCATATTTTCTCTTCTGATAACAGTAATTCAAAAACATCAGATACTATTTACTCCTGCTTGATGCACTCAGCTCCACACAATACAGTTTTGTTGACTTCTTCTATTAGGCTGGCAAAAGTGATACTATTTGATAAAAAACAGTTCAGAAATTGTTTTAATTTAGTTTTATTGACAGCTGCAATATTCATTTCAATTAGCATTTTATTTTATTTATTTAAAAAACTTTGAAGTTATTAATTAAACGTATGTCTATTTTAAGTTGTCAGCTGTGAAAAACTGAACAGCTTTTGGAGTAATTTTAGTTAAGAGCAGTGTTTGTTTTTTTATAGTACTTACAGGTATTGCTTTCTGTATTTAATTGGAAACCTCTCATTTTCAGAAAATAACAATTTGAGGGCAGAAATATCCTTATTCAAATTTCCCTTTTATTGTGACACTGATGAAAACTCCAATGTGCTAATCAGACAACTAAACATAATACAGATACTGTATCTGTATTATCTGTCATAATCCAACATAATACAGACTTCTACTGTAGTATGAATTTCTATCTACAGTATATTCAAGAGGGGTACATTGTTTTTTAAGTCATTGGCATGAGCAATAAAGAAACAGACAAAGGAAGTGAACTAAAATTAATATTTCCAGTATCTGGACAGGAAGATATCATATACTGATTCTTTTTGTGTTTTTGTATGTTTGACAAATTATTAATTAATTAAAACTGTTTTTAAGTTTAAATTGTAACAGGAAATCCAACAATGGACAACATAGGCTCCCCTTGCTCATATTATTATGAAATGAAAGGAGGGATTCTGTCATGCAGATTTGCTCTTTTGAAATACTTAGAGAAACAAACTACCTTCTTTGTGTTACCAAAACTGGAGGTTTAGAATATCAATCCAACCTCTCAAAGTTGGCTGTTTGTCACAGTGCTTTAACAAAACTTCTCTTGTTCCCTGTAATTGTTACATTTTTCTATCAGAGAGAGAGAGAGAAAAAAGAAATCTTTCATCTGGCCTCAAACCGATTACCTTTTACATTAACAAAATGTCCAGTAAATACAGGGAGAGGAAGTAGAACGTTTTGATTTTCAAAGACACTGCGCTGAGGAGGATTTTAAAAAGGTATCATATGTCGTATACCAGAGCTCTACTCAACTGTAGATAATAGCATCAAACAGCTGTCTTCCTCTGCCAGTTACTCAGAAGCAATTGCGTTTCAAGTGTTCTGATATGAAGTAAAATATGCACTTGCAACAGTATTGAGACTCTTCCTATGGTGTCTTTGTTTGTGAAATTACAACCAATTCTGTGGTTCATTAAGATAATTATGTGCACCTAAGTTAATTTAATTTAGGTTTGGCATAGCAAAAAGTTTAATTACTTATGCAAGCATGACTTTCCATTTTTCTTTCTTATGAACTGTTTAGTTTTTGTGTTGTTTTTTTTTACTTTGAATGTATGGAGTAGGTTGTGTTTATAGAACATTAATGTCATGACTACATGAAGTAAAAAAGCAACAAAATGTAATAATTGTGCAAGAGCCTGAACACTCTGGCAATGCATTGTGATGTCAGTACAATGGCACTGTCGGATTGGCTAGCTGTAATGGCTGAGGATTTTTACTCATAACTGTTACAGTACATACTGTAGTGCGTATCAGAGAGATGCACTATGAGAAGTCCCAGGTCAAAGGCTCATGTACTACCCTTTCTCCAGAAGTTCTGTTATAACTTTGTAATAATTCCATATTGAGGGTTTTGGTCTCAACTACAAACATGACTGCTGTACCTTGAGTGAAATAATGTACTCCAGTTGCCCCATTCCTCCCAAATATGTTAATGGGAGCATTGATACAAAGAAATAATAACACTGCAAAAAGTGGATGATTGGGGGTTTCAAAAATACAGTGTACTGTACGAAAGATGTTAACTTGTCTTTCTGTGGCTGCTATCAAATTAGGTCTTTCAGTGTGAAACTATGCAAATTACATTGAAATAAAGACTATAGGGTAGGAATGGAAGGGGATCTGGGTGAATCTGTTACAGCAATAACTGTCACGCCCTCTGCAGCCAGAGGGCGCTCCTTCTCTGTCCTTTCCCTAGTTTCCGGTCTGCTGTCCTTCCTGTCCCTCTCTTTCCCTTGAGCTATATATTTCCAGGTCTTGCACTCTGTCCTCGCTCAGCATTGACGTTCGGATGTCCTGAGACCCGCCTAGCACCAGGGCGCCCCACGTCCGCTCCCTGAGGGCATAGGTTTCTATACGGCATTCCTGAACTCTTTGCACTAATGAGCCCGGGCCTTTTTCCCGTCTCGCCGCTACGCATATGGGTCTTTTTTCCGCTCTCCTGCTCCCCACGGTTAGTCCCTTTGGATGTCCGTGACAATAGCCAGATGAATTATAGGGCCCTATGTGGTTGGATAACGAGAGAGAGAGAGGGGAGTTAGAAGGAAAATCCGAGTGTACTTATCCGAATGGCAGTTCAAGAGCCGTGGTCAAAGACAGGTTCTCTGGTCAGGAAGTCAAGGGTTCGGGAGCCAGGTTATTTGTAGAAAAATCTCAAGACAGAGAGGAGGAGCTCCACTTGGTGAAACCAATCCTGAGCGTTGAGGTGAAGGTGGTGAGGGCTTAAGTATTCCGGGATGTAGTGGATGCGCTGATGAAAGAAAGGTCTGACTGGTTGATTAGTTAATGCGATGGCATTTGTTGGAACTGGAGAGGACTGGAGTCTGACTGGGTACAATGGGGGGTTGTTTGTGGGAGTTGCGTAGGGTTGGATTCTGATTGTGGGCGGTTGAGACAGAATCTTCAGAAATCTCTTGGAATCTTCCAGGGAAGGATATGGAAGATGACCACTTTATTTTCCTTGGAGGTGTAATATCCCAGTTCTGGCCAGGCTCTGCTTTGTTTAGTGCTTGAGATATGATGAGATCAGTTAGAGTATTTGTACGACTGTAAGTATATTTTTATACACTTTACAAATCAGGACATGTATTCATGCATGACATGAGTAAGCTATGACAGCTGCTGAATGGGAAGTTTTCATCTGCAGCTTTTCTCTGCTTTCAACAGGTCATACAAATGCACTGTAGTGTGTGTTAACAAGTCACTGCTTTTTGTATTTGGTAGAAGTATTATTCTTGTAAGAAAACAGCTGCTCCTGTAAATTACAACAAATATATTTAATATATTTCTGATGGATTCCATTTAAAGTTTAACTTGCATATTTGCAGGTTAAATTGCAAATACTATACGCATTTTCTTTAAGACATTAGACTTCATGCTTTTTATTTTTGTGTGACCTTTTTCTGTGATGAACCTTTTCCTGTGAGGAGGAAACACAGAATAAAACATATAAAACACATATTTTTTTCCCTTAGACCCCCTGCCTGCTCTCCTCCAAATGCTGCCCAGGTGATAAACCCAGCTGCACACATGTGAATGAATATAAAGGGAGAAACTACACTGTTTGAGGATAATCATTCCCTTTCATTTCAAACAGCAGCAGTAGCATTTTGCCACTCCCTCCACTGGGGCTGTGCTCTTCCTCTTTCATGCCCTCACAGAGCGCAAGCGACTGAGCTTTTATCTGAGTTGCATTAATATACAGGATATACTACATCCCGGATTTCTGTACTTTCTTTGAAGGTTTTAAGAGCCATATGTAAGCTTGTTGGGGCCTGGAACAAGCTAAACAGCAATGTTGTTGAAGCTGATACCCTGACTTCTTTTAACAAACAGCTAGATGAGCTGTTTGAACAAATATGAACAGACATGTCCCAAACGAATAAAACCCATTTACTCCTTTACTAGGTTTTCTAGAAAGATCCAACTTTTTGTTGTTGCTTATGATATGATACTGCTTCTGACATGCACTATCAAAAGATAATTTCCTAAGAGTGCAACAATAATTATTAGTCAAGTATTAGTCAAGTATTAGAACAGTTGTTATACATGACTTTTTAAAGCAATCATCTTTTTGAAACATATGTATTGTTAAAACAACATGGGCACTGAATGTTTTGGTCTGTCTTTTTTTAATTCAGAAGCAAAAACAACATGGACGATCATTATAAATGGTCATATTTTAGTAAGTGGAAGTTCTCAGCTGAAGTTTGCGATAGGTACTGTAGTTCTCCTGAAAACACCTCTTCTTGCATTTTTGTCTCATGCGTCCCGCCTCCACCTTTCTGCGAAACTCTGCTGCATTTAGATGAAGTACAATGCATTTTAAAAAATTACCTTGCCTCATTAAAGAACTGTTTGAGGTATGGACTTAATAATGATATTACATAGTAATAAAGTCCGTATTATTAATATTATTGTTGTTGTCTCTGAAAGCTCCATCCTTCTGTGCTGGATGAGGGCTTAATAAGGCAAATGAATATCATTTTCAATGTACCACGTGCAGAGAGCTTGGTAACCTCTTATTATGTTGCTGGCACACCATTCATACTTGTCTGACACACAGTAATTCTCTGTGGTGCTGCATATTGAACACAAGACATGCCCCACTGCCTTTTAATAACTGTTGCTTTAGAGCACAGAGAGAATCTTGGGTTTAGAATGTTTCCTCAGTTGTCATTTTCAGTAATAGGCTGCATTTCTCACTTGTCATTTTCTATATGGACCTCTAGTTATTATGCACAAAACGGTTATTAAGGAGGAAAAACGAACAGATATATTGGGTAAATGAAAACAGTAACATAGCCTCCTTTTGTAGCAACATTAATTTATGTTTTTCATTAGCAACATTTTTCACATCTGTACCATGCAGTACAGTATATCATGCAGAGGTTGCTTTTATGCTTTCATATGGTCTTTGTAGTTTCTTCTTTCAGATTTGAAATTATAGTAAGTATTGGACTTCCAAAGATGGACGTATCATAGCCTTAGAAATCTGTATATTCTGTTGAATTTTATGTTACATTCCAACATATTTTTTAATCATTCCACAAAGTACCACACTTGCAAGTGGTCTCTAATATCCTCTTAATACAACCATTAAGTTTGTTTTCAATGTAGTGAAACTAGTTTATAATCAACAAAACCAACAAATTACTAAGATAATGCTGACTGCAATACTACATCTGCAACCAGTACAATGTGTGAATTATATTGGTTTTTATCATCAAAATCAAAGCACATCATCACAAACTTTATATCATAAGAAACAAGACAACCTCAGCTTCACAATGGTGTATTTCATACCCACATACAGCAACACAATATTTTTGAGAAGACCATATGTCATATAAAATGTGACATATTTTAGAGATTCAGAGCTCCAAAGCCCATCAATAATTTATCAATTCTCCAGCAATGTACAATAGCAAAAACCCGCTAAAATATTTGAAACTCGATACCTTTGCTGCTCAAAGTCATTTTGCATCCCATTCATCAAAAAAAATTTAACAGAAGAAATTGAAAATGGCCAATGATACAATCAAGGGTCCTGGGGCTATTTTTAAACTGACCTCCCATGGAAAAGCTGACTAAAAGGTAGAAATACTCTAGCTGTCTTTCAGTTCATTCAAGTTGTTGAAATGACTGAGTGAGACCCTCAAATGCACTAGATACTAGCAACCAAACAAAATAAATGGGCTAAATTACCATCTTTCATCCATAGCTTTTCTTGTGTTTTACGTTTCTTTTCTGCTGTTGCACGTACTCTATAAATAATTATTTTATAGGTTTCATATGGTGTCAAATAATATATTACAAACTATCAAGGGGAGAGGGCCGGTCACCACAGCTGGGCTCTTCTGGGCTTGTTTTCTAGCTAAAGAAGGGTCTTTTCATGCAGCCAAAGTATGAGAGAAAATTCCAGAATCCCTTTGTCTTTATACTTAACAGTGGGTAGCTTATCCTGTAACCACCAACTACTGAATCTGAAGCCAAATCATAGAACGTTGGCTGAAATCACACCAACACTCCTTGATCTCCAAACAAAAACAATGTTCCCAGCCCACACCCTTTTATATTTTAAGGAACAAGTAATAGGTTTATTCCATGCTGAAAAAAGAAGAAGAAAGAAAACACAACGTTTCGGCCGTGGAGCCTTCTTCAGGTGAATAAACCTATTACTTGTTCCTTTGCAGCCTACGGATGCTGACGCATCTACCCACCTGAACTTTTATATTTTAGGTTAATTAACAGAGCCTGGGCAAATTAACCCCCTGGGATCCCCCTAATTAAACAATTATCAGCAAAATAAAAAAAAAAGAAAAATCCAACTTAAATTACGTAGGGTAAAAATGGCATAGGATAATAGGCTCATAATTTTTAACCTATATTTTATCCCTCTACATATTACAGTACATATTCAATGGTGGCAGTGTCCTATTAAAGTTTAGGTACAGTAGGTAGGTTAGGTCCCTTTTTCAGGCCATAAAGGCCCATGGGGGAATGGGGGACAAGGGCCACCATTTTTCTTTAGCCATCCAACACTGGAGGTGGAGGTGATGTGGTCAGCATCACGCTCCGGTCAGCCTACTACCCCCAGAAGAATTAACCCCTGGCACTCACTTGGAAAGCAGGCTGAGTGGACCTGGGAGCCGTCTGGATGGAATTAGAGCAAGCCCCTACCTGGGACTGAACCCAGGACCTTCCGGTCAGGAGCTAGACACCCTTACCACAGCTCTCTTATCAACCTTTATCTTTAAAACAATTTGCTTGGCTATTTGAAGTCAAATAATTCACCCAGTATTATCATTCATGCATTTGCATTGTTCAATACATTAATATGGATTGAACTAAGATTTTTTTCAGATGAAGAGTTATAATTCTTTTGCCTTTGATATGGTACAGTATGTACTTCTGTACAGTATATACTGTACACTGCTTCCATACATTTTTATTTGGGATTCAACTTGAAAGCATTGCAGTGGGAATAGAATTGGGAAGCACGTTGGGGAGGATTATGTGTATATTGTTGTTATCTTGTTTCATTTGAAGTTTTCATAACTTTATTCTTGTGTTATACTCATACAGTAAAATATCTGTTTCTTTGTCTTCATGTACAGTACATCTCTTATTTTACATTTGTAGCCAAACTAACCCACATTCTCTGTGGACCCACTATAAATGCTGGCTTCAGATGTGCACCATATGTAAAGGGTCTTTAAACAAACAAACTGAGAGGCCAGTACCCACATGTGTACAAGTGTGTAGACAATATTCTCCTTCAATATCAGATAGTTACACTAAGACCATGCACATGGCTTTTGGAGTTGTAGCTATAGTAACAAAGATACAAGAACAAAATGTTTGGCTGTTGAAAGAAACATAAAACCAAAAGAGAATTAAGCTACACACAGCAACCTTCACCTGCACAAATGTAACTTTGAAGTCTGACTGCGCAATAGGATTAAACAACTGTATGCTTGAAGTATGTGGATTGATCTTTACAAAAATAAATCCTCACAGCCATTCCAAACAAGTAAATGCTGGAAGTCTAACCACTCCATAAAACCATTGGTGATAAACTGAAGTGAGTAAAATAGAGTACTGTTTCTACTGATTCGGGAAACTGTGTTTCACAGCAACACATAATATACATTGAAAAGTTGTAGATGGACAGTACATTGAGTAAATGAATTTTGCCAACTTTCCATGGTGATCATACAGATAGTTATTCTTTCCTGTAATAGTCAATTTATTTAGTGTCCTGTTGATCTATAAGATGTACAGCAAAAAAAAAAAGATCTAGGTATAGATGTCCAAGGTATTCCTAAAACTGAGTGTAGCACCTCAGTCATCTACATTTCCTTGGTCCCCATAGCATAACAGGTATTTTGGTGTTAGCACCTAGTTTTGACACTACGGACAAATGGTCTTTTGTGAGATTCCATCAGTCATGTTACTGTAAGTGTCCATCCATTTTCTAACTGCTTGACCCAATTCAGGGTCCCGGTGTAGCATGGAGCCTATCCTGTCAGGCAACAGGTACGAGGTTGGATACACCCTAGATGGGACACAGTCCATCACAGGACACAGACAGACATGCACACATTCACAACAGGGCCAATTTTCCCAAAAGCAAATTACCAGTATGTCTTTGGACTTTGGGAAAGACCGGAGCCCCCAGAGGAATCCCTCAAAAGCCCTGGGAGAATATATAGAATTAACACCAAGCAGATAGCACCCCAGGTCTGGAATGGTAACCAACATGCCACTGTGCTGCCCGGGTTAAGTGCCATAAAACTGAAATCAGGAATTCCATGGGAAAACGTTCTGTTGAGGTAGTTTGTGTTTTCTTGTATACCTGTAACAGGGCTCAGTACTGAGTGAGTTACAGAAGTGACATGACCCCCTTGCAACCTAGAGTGGACTTCCATGCCAGCAAAGGGCACAGTCTTTGGTGCTTTCCAGACCAGTGGTTTCTAACATTGGTCCTGGAGGAACGTTGCGCCTGCCACTTTTCTTTCCAGCTGATCTTTAAATCTCCAGTTCTATCTGATAACTTGTTGATCTTCTTGACTGTTTTAACTTGTTTCTGTCTTAAGTCCTGAGTGTCAAACATTCCCTACTTCAAGGGCGGTGTTTTCAACAATGCCAGCAAACAGAAGTCAGGCCCTCAACTCGATTGCCATTATTTCTGACTGATCAGTTCTTACTGGTTAATCAATGTATGATGGCCAGACAAAGAATATTCAAAGGAAGAGAATCAGCATTCAGTGGAAGACCAGGCTTTTGAATACTTGATCCAAGTATTCAAAAACCTTAAATGCATAGACAAAGTCAGATTTATGGATTCCTTAGGGATGAACAGTGACACACAAATCAAAGGACACAAGCCTGCTGTTGTTTCTAACCTCTGTTCTTACGATGAGTGCTTCAATAGGGCGCCAGTGGAAAGGCTGTAGAAATGGAGCAAGTGCAGAATTCAGAATGGGCTGGAGTTTCAAATGGGATGATGATTATTGATTTGCTGCCATAAGGGAGGTCACTCATCAAAAGATCAAGATAATTAAGCACAGTAGTCTTCATTTATGTTACTGTTCTAGTAAAAAGACAGCAAAAACATTGAATCATCTTGTCAGAAACTATTTTCTTGTGAGATAAGTTTATATTACCGCTGTTCCTGAAAAATAACCAGAGGGTCATCTGAGGTAATGTAAACATCCTAGAAGTCATAGGATTATGATACTAACATTCCTAAGAACATCAAATGACATGACCCATTTCAACTTTATCGGAAGGTAATTCGGGGTTTTAAACAGATCAAAGCATTGAAATAACGTCCTGTTCTTTAGAAGATTAAAATTTGTCTTCATACACTATTTTATCTCCATGTTGACAGGGCAGAGATACACAAAATGCTACTGTAATGAAATTAAACGGTGTCCAAACCAAGATACTTATTTAGGCACTTGGTTTCTTGGGGTCAAGCGTAGAAAATAAGAGTTATACCACAAATAGAATTCTGTCACTCAATAATATTCTCCTCAGGGGCTGGGCTCCTTTTCCCACGTCATTCCTGACCTTTTTCTGTTTGCAGAGGGTATTTAATTTATGCTTTTTTTTTACATTCACACATGAGCCACTGTAGAAAAGGCCTAGGTATAAAAGAGTCTTTTTTCATGAAATGGTGATGCAGAACACCTATATGTTTCTGCCCAACTGCAAAATAACCAGCAGTGATCACGAACCACAAAGCTCTCACCTCTCCTTCAGTATTGTAAGTCTGTCACATTAAGTCTGTTGATATTGTATGTCATTTACCATTCTACCTTTTGTTACTGATATATCATGGTATTGCATAATGAGGGATCAGAGCCCATACAGGTACAGTAAGTACCTGGGAAGATAAAACAATGAATGCAGTGTTTTATCTCATGGATAAATTTAGATGTTAAATTGAAAAGAAGAATGGTAAAATAGTAAATGTAAGTAGTTTTGGCATCCTGCAAGCAGATTCCGATGTCATGAAGCATTGGAGCCAAATAAATTTAAGACGGTAACAATATGATTATTGTGTTCATAAGTTTCAAAAATAAAAAAAAATATATAGAGAAAATATATTATAACCATGATTATACTCACTAAGGAAGGAATTAATCAAATTGTTTGAAGTTTCAACCTTTTAATCAATATTGATGCAGCTACTTGTAACATAGGACTATGACGTGACACTAAAGATTTTAAAATTTTAAGCTTATTGTTCATGCTTGATGTTACAGAAATTTGGAGTTTTCCACCTATACTATTTTTTAGCAATGGCTTCTGAGATTTTCAGAACAAGGCAGTGGCCCAGCAGTCATTTTGGACTTTCCAGGAGTACTATTAAAATGTATTTTAATTGTACTTACCCCAAGGATGATAAATCCCAAATTCCGTTTAATGGATTAATCTTATCTTGAAAAGAAGCAGTTTTGATTTGGTCCAATAATGCAAAGCTGTAATTTAGAAAAAAAAATTGACAGAAACATATGCTGAGCCAAGATGACGCAGGTGCAGATGAAATTGCCATGTTTCAAATCAATCCATTTTACTGGAACTGAAGAAAGTGTTTTTTAAAGGCAGCCGAGGTGTCTTTCTTGGGTGACGCATCTGAATTATTATTGTCAAACACCAAGTGCCTGGAATTATACCTGCCAATTATAAAGTGGATCAGTTACACATTTTGAGCCAAGAGCAGTTTAAAGGCAATATTTACACTCTAGTGCTATGGTATAATAATGTTAAAGCATTTCATTCCAGATGGTACTATTCAAATGTGAACTTCACTGGCTGTAAGGAGGTAGGAGGATTGGTAAACATTGTAGAAGCAGAAACTACAATTCAAAAAGACTTTGATAAAGTTTAAGACTGGACAAACACCTGAAAAACTACAAAAACAAACTTCTAATGCGATTATTTAAGATAAGTTTTATTGCCCTGCCGCTCCTCTACGTATGGTGTATATATTTTCCCTGGCTGCCCACACACGTTACATATCCAGCTTCTCGTATGGCCCCTTTAAGAAGGTGTAGACCTTTCCAAAATACCTGACCACTCACCTGTCTCGTTCAATCCTCGCATCCTCAGCCTTTCTATATTTTAAGACGGTTTAGTCATTCTCCCGCTGCTCAGTATTTTTGGAAGTTCTCTCCAGGTACTCGGAGCTGTCAAGAACAGTTCTTTCCCGACCCTATGCAGACGACACGATCTGGGGTCGAGCGAGAAAACACTGGGGGAAAAGGCATGCAGGATACGGGAATAAAAACAGGGTGGTGTGTCCAAGAAGTGCTGGTGGGCGGGGGAGGTGTAAGCGAGGCAAACAATCCAGGGACGAGTCCAAAGAGAAATCCAAAAACAGGGCATAAGTCCAAGGCCAGGCGATCCATCCGAGACAGAAGATTAAAAACCAGAGCTAGGTTGGGACCGGCAGGGGGAACGGGAACAGGAACAGAAATTTAAAACCATAACGAAGCCAGACACATCCAGGACCCGGGCTCGCATGATGCGGGAACCAATGCAGAGTCCTGATTAGCGTCAGCGTCTGGCTTTTAAGGGGGAACTGAAAAGGGGCTGGAACAGGGAACAGGTGCGGGAGATGAAACAAACAATGAAGGGCTGGAGCGCCCTTAAGAGGAGGGGTTTGCGATCATGACAGGCGCTTTTTCCTTTTTCCTTTGTCTCGTTTCTCCTGGCTTTCGGATTGCTCTTCACCCCTGACCTTGATCCTTGGATTTCGCTCTTTGGTTTGTTGTTTTGGTTTACACTTTAACTGGTATTCGGCTTTCTGGCTCCCTGGTTTACGACTTTGTTTTGTGCTTTGGTGCTTGTTGCTGGTGTTTTTCCTTCGGTTTTTGAACTTTTGAACTGCATACTTGTTTGAGGCTTTAGAACTTGGTTTCAATACTCTGCACAGGATCCTTCATGATCTACCCGGCTACCCTAACAGGACCTGTGCCCTAGTGCACAGTACAGTACATTGTTTCTAGCACTTGACAATCAGTTTCAGCAGAGGCAGATGTGTTTCACACTTTGCGTTACTAAGACCTCATCACATCTGTCTCCTACAAGCCAGGACCAAAGTTACCTTTTCACCTCTTCAACTTCAAACTCACCACGAGGGGTTGGGATATCGTCTCTGCTCATTCACCCTTTTCTGAAATCCACTTACTTTGCTCTACTTCCTTCCCGTTTTTCTCTCTGGTTGAGTGTCTAACCCACTGCATGTACAGTACAACCCCAGCCCATATTCATTTTTTGTTTGTTTCTCCAAGCCGTCTTCTCGCTGTCCACACAGGGGCACAGCGCAGTCACTGATGCCCACTTTGCCCCACGGGTCAAGTGCATGGCCTCAGTCTGCCTTGGGTCTATTCACAACCCTTCCCATCCCTGGTGCCTGTGCCCTGGTCTCAGCTCTAGCTGCTAGGGACTCCAGATTTTCCCCCATTCCTTTAACTTCCTCCCGTATTGGTGTCAAACCAGGGGAGGCCCTTGACTCTTCCCCCTGCCAGAGCTTCCATTCGCAACCGTGACCGAAATCTCTTATTCTTTGGGGGATTTCACTTGGAACACATCTTCATTCATTCTGTCTAGCAAATTTCAGAAAACGGTTACTCTCTTCCTACTTCCACAGCAGGCTACTCTGCTGGGTCACAGTAGTGTCTTCCGCTGCCCACCAAAGAGCTACACGCCCAAGTGCTGCCACACTTCTCTTTCACTTGACTCAAAGTCCCTGTCCACCCAAAACACTGCCTTTCCAAATCTACTCCATCAAACAAGCTCACGCCTGCATCCTACCATACATGGTTCTCATTGGGTCCATCTGACATGCACATTTTGCTTGGTTCCTACTGTATGAATCTCTGCAGCCAAACCAACTCAGTCTCAGCTCTGTGTTTCAAATATGAGTCAGTTCTTTGGGGACTGGACTGCTCTGTCATTTCCTCAGCCACTTGGACCAAAGTCTTACCAGTGGGTATGCTATCCCTTTTATTGACTTAAGTCGTTAATAGAATATAACTTAATTTATGAAATAGGAAATGTTGACCTTGAAGAACCTACTTTTGAAAAAGTCTGAGGTGTTTGTTAAGACTTTAAATCTTCTGGTAAATTTAACAAGGCAAAATAAATGTTTGGCTGTATAACAAAAAGCATAGAATTCACCCTAAAGTAGGTAATGTTAATATTTCATCAGGGATTAGTAAAGCCTCATTAAGAGCAGTATAAAGGTTTGGTCAACACATTACAGAGCAGATATGTTCTCCGATTCCAGAAGAGCGACCAAATACATTCTGAGGCTTAAGGGACTTCACCACTGACAGGCTGAAGGACCTGGATGCTTTTAATCCTTAAAAGAGAAAAGAAAAGAGGACTTGATACAAATAGTCAAAATCCTCAAGGACACTGAAAAAGTCAGCCTGGTGGATTTCTTCAGATTGAACACTGAAACATGAAAAAGAGAACACAAGCAGGAAGTACTGTACAGGGGTGTGCATTTAGCCTGAGAATAGGGGGCTTTTCCCCAAAAGTTGTGGGAGTGTGGAACAAGCTACGCAGACATGCAGTTGAATCTGATAACCCCAGCTGCTTTCAAAAAACAACTGGAAGAGATCCTTACATCAATTAAGCACCAAAAATGTGTCAAATGGCTTTTCTTGCGAGCAGCTTTTTTTAAACATGCTGTAGCAGAGGCTGATGCTGAAATTCGTCCGGCTTTGATGTTATGTACTGTAGGTTCACGGTTGTTCCAGGAACAAGATCATGTTACTGTAGATCCATCAACAAAAATGCCAAAACCACAGTCCAAGAAATTAAACAGTGTCAAAACCCAAGAAATTCAATGAAGTTGAATCTAATAGAAAAAAAGGGATGTTTTGAAACACTGTTGTATCTTAACTTACAGTACAACGATAAAACTAAAAGAATTAAAAAATGTGTATACTGTAGATGAACATGAGTGCTATTTATATAAAAATACCTAAGCTCCTAGCTTACAGAAAGATATTGCATTGAGTTTAATTATTGTGTATATATTACATTTGATTAATATTGATATTGAACGAATAGTCTCTCAGACCCTCTCTTCTGTTGAAATTGGTTTTGTGAGAGGTATAAAGGCACAGTCATTAAATGTTACTGCCTAAGAGCACTGGACTGAGGCACCTTGTGAGTTTGTATTTCTTCCCACATCTCAGAGATGCTGGTTCTGTTAGTTGGGCTTTGGGCTTATGTGTATCTAGTGAGTTCCCAACTTGTGTTCTGAGATTGCACAATAGGCTTAAGGTTGCTGAATCCCTTATCAGGAATAAGAAGTATAAGGAATCAGGAGTTTTTCTGGTAACAGATGGACTGATATGTCTCATGTTGAATGTTAAATGGACAAAAATATGTGCATACAGGGTAATATTTAACCTACTCTTGGTAAAGGTTTTGTTTTCTTCTATGGCGTGCAACTGTCTAAAAAATAATACAATTTCATATATACAAATATATATTAAAAACACCAAGAAGCAGTTGAAATTTTTTAAAAGTACGTGTTCCTATTCTGTTCAACTAGGATAACAATTGTTGAAGGAAAATGTGGAAAATGGGCAGAGGATGTTGCCCAGCAGGTTTCTAAGTTCAATTTAAATTTGTAAACCATTTCGGAACAGAGCTGTTTGAAGTCTGAGTAGGATTTACTGAGGCTTTACTGTAACCAGAGACATGGTGGTCACACATTTGCCATAGTAACTCTGTGAAGTAATGAAGATGTACAAGTGGGTGTCCACATACTGTATCCTCTCCTACTGCACACCCCCCAGATTGTTGGTTTTGGGAAAAAAGTGGTAATTTTAAGAGAATAGGTGAAATCACAAATGTATAACTCATGAACATCAAGGTTTTACAACATTTGTATTTGCATTAGAATGATAGTTTGGCATTAATTGGATGACTAGCTTCTCAACAGGAGTCTGTGGTACAAGCCATAGATCACAAAAGGACACTTCTCCATCTTATTTGGGGTTTCACTTAACTACTGAAAATACATTGTTGCAGCTTACAAGTCTGAAGGTACAAGTACAAGGTACAAGTCTGAAGCATCTTTGGTTGCTAATGAAATCTGTCAGTTCTTCAGTTCAATTGGTCTGATGGTTCCCGAGAAGGTTTCTCAAGGGTTATCAAATGTGTGTGTCAGGGCCCCATTAGCTGACTCTAATAGCTTATCTGTCCCAGGATACCTACCGAGTTTCAGGTGACTCAGCAACCCTGTCTTCAAAAAGGGTCAATTTGGAACTGGGAGGAAAGAAAAAATAAGTCCTTGTAATGACTGGAACTTTCCATGAATGGAAGCAAAAGGTTCTTACAATCAATCTATTGTTAGAAGCCTAAAAACATGCCAGTATACGGTACCATCCTGTTTCATTTTCTACCATCCTGTAAAAGCAAATACTGGAGCAATTGTTTTTGGACAAATGAGAACTAATTAAGAACCCTGCCAAAATCATTTAATTCAAGACATTCAAGAGTCATTTCTCAACATTGTGTCTCTTCGCCTATAACAAGGACTGATGAGTGAATATATTTTAAATGACAAACCTTGTCGAATACAGTAATGTAATGGATTTGACAAACTGACATGAGTGCAAATTAAATACTTTTAAATTTTAGAAATCCCAGCAGAATAAGGTTTTTGCAATTTATTTTTCATATGATCTTCATATAGTTATTAATAGTTTTACCGTTGTTTTTACTATCTCCATTATAACACTTCCAGTTTTCCAGTCACCACCCCTTTTTTCAGGCATACTTCTAGAAAACATGAAAATAAATGTAGATTTGACATTTTATGAGGTTTAGCCAGCATAATTTCGACTTGCATTTTTTGTTAAAAGAAATGTTTGCACCTATTTAACCACTTTAATGTCAAGATGATATGTTCTAATCGTGCTACATAATGAAATACTGACAAAGAAGCAACTTTAACTTTGTGATCAAAAATGTTATTTCATGTATTTATTGTTGCTTTCATTCTTTTCTGGTTTTTGTTTGTTGGAACTTTATTTAACGTTAAGCCATGCCATTAAAACCTAAATGACAACACCGCCCCCTAACGGTCATATTTGTCAGTGCAGGTAGACAATGTTCAGAACAGAATCCCATTCCTGTTGCTGAGAAGAAGTGTGGACAGAACTGAACCACAGTTAGCCTTCTATATGATGAAGCCCAGTATGTTTATCCATTTATGGCATACTTGGTTTCAAGTAAAACAGATGTTTCATGACCATTTGCACAGTACACAAAAGAACATGATACAATCAAGAGGAAGCTATTGCATTTTACTGGCGTGATGTGACAGGTCATGACTTTAGAATGTATTTGATGGAATACACACAAATGAATCTTTTTTACCAGTAAAGTCCAGATCTAAATGATCTTTATGATATAATTTAATGTATTAAATAATAATGTTACTTAAATACATTTTATATTCCCTGTAAATATAAAAAAACATTTTTAGTTACTAACCATAACTCTAATTTTAACAGAAGGCCTTATCAGCATTTATCAACCAGACAGTTAGGGAAGTTCTAGAAAGCTTTTTTTTTTCTAAATTGGGATGTACTGTAGAATAATTCTATTCTTTCTCCTCCTGGAAAAAACATTTTTATCAAATGTGTATCAAATGTAGAATCCTTACTTTCTTTCCTAAATTGATACTACATGTAACCGAACAATGACAAAATACAGTACAAGTAAACACAACAAATTGTCCTTTTTGTTGAAAACATGCAGCTTCCTTACTCTTATGAATTATGTATTTCTTACTAATTCAATGGACATGTTAAAATAGCTGCATGATTTTTTCTTTAAAAACTATATTCATGTCCTAGATGTAAACCAGCCACTGTATTAGTGGAAGTGGCTTGTTGAGGTGTCTTAAGAATCTAGAGACAATGGATAAAACACCTGGCTCAGCTTCAAAGCCTGAAAGGATCTAAGGTATATGTTAGTTGTGCTGGGTATGAGATACATTGATCATAGGAATCTCTGGTTTACCTTGGTTAATTGAGTTCTAAGCAAATGATTAAGACTTATTAGATGATGAGTATAGGATAAAAACAAGTAGCTTTCGAGAGAGAAAAAACCCAGAGAGAGAAGGACATGACAGCAGAGGAGAAGAGACAGTGGCAACTGGGGAAGGGCCTTGTTCAGATCAGCCTTAAAGATCAGAGTCAGGTTAAGTGTTGTATACTTTGTTAAGAGAGCTCTTTATTCTGTTTTTAGCAAACTGATTTCCTATATAGAGAATCCCCACAGTAGGTTACAATTGGTCTCTCCTGGTTAGTGAGTGTATTTTTAGAATACGGAGATATTGTAGGTTCCCATTCATTTTATAGCATCTGGGTTTATCGAGATCTAATTCTAGGTTGTATTCTGTTTAGTACAGAAGGCTAGTTTATCTCCCTTGTTATCCTGTGTAGGTATTATATAGGATTCAAATATTTGGTAGCAGTCTGGGGTTTTCCTGGTTGGTCAGGTGATCAGGACATAGGCTATTGGGCTTCTTGTTTGTAAATAGTGTAATTTGTAAGTTGTATATTTACAGTATGTTGTGGTTGTATAATGGGTCATTGTAAATATTAATTAATATTTATTTAATCTAGTATGCCTGATTTATTCACCAATTCTGTGACCAATCACTGAGGTATATTCTTGGCAAAATCTTTATGATGTGGGACTTAAGATTAATTTACTTATTGATTAGCTCACTTGGTAATTTCTGGTATTTCTCCATTTTCTCAACACCTATTTCTAAAACTAGCTTTATGGAAAAATTATAGGAGTTAATTTACAACTTTAAAATACATAAAAAATGTATTTGAAACATTTTAAAAACATGAAAACTTTCAGACTAGATATGTTCATCACTGGTGTAGCTCTTTGACATACATTACTTATGTTACCATTTGTACATGTATGTTCATGTGTAATGTATGTACTCTCCAGATTTATTCATACTCCCAATTCATAAAATTCAATTACATTTTTTCTGATGTGGTAAATAAAAATATGCATATTCTACATGGGGCTTTACTACTGCATTATACAGTTAAACATCCCTACACTTTTAACTGGTACTAGGATTTTATTTGCCTTTTTATTTGCTCCCTCATATTGTCTAGTAGATGAAGAGTAAATAACGTGTCAACTAACACCTCACTCATTTTCAGAGGAAAGTTAGCAGTCCTTCCTGTTTTAATAAAGATAAGAAATGCTCACTGCTGTATTTCAGCTCGGCACAGCTGTTTTGAAGAGAGTATGCAAAATATACAAATTCACCCATCTTCTAACTGCCTCTTCAAACACAGGAGAACCAGAGCCTTTCTTGGCAAGAAATTGGCAAGCAACTCCATCACAGGGCACAGACACACACACGCACCTAAGGCTAATTTTCTCAGAAGACAATTAACCTACCACTACATTTTTGGACTATGGGATGAAACTAGAGCACCTGGATGAAACCCCCACAAACACAGGGAGAATATACTAATTTCACATAGATAGCATTCCAGGTCTGGAAATTAGTGCAGGGCCCCAGAGTTGCAAGGCAAAAATGCTAACCACTGGGCTACCATGCTGCCAAGTACAAATTTGAGGTATTTCAGATCAATATTTTAAAGTACTGTAAATATGGTTTTAGCATGAACAAAAATTAACTTCACTACAGTTTTGCCTTTCTGTGGTTTTCATTTTTTGGGCTGATACGTTCTGTTGAGAACATTTGTGCTTTCAAACAATATTTACTACAATGTTCTCTGTGTGAAAGCCATACATAACAACTAGACAACCTATTTTGATGTTTTTCAATGGAATTTGCCTACAATGTGTTTTGTATTAAAATCTGTAAATAACAATGTGTAACAAAATTATATCGGTACAGTGTTCAATCTGACCCAATAAATATTACTGTATTATAGTCTTTAAAAGTCTAGTATGATAATCAAATCGAACAACACATAATTTCAGCGGCAGGTGTTGAAGTTGAATTTTTTTATCAGTAAAACCACAACAGTTTTAGAAGTAATTTCTCTCCTGTATCTGCTGTCTTTCAATTCCTTCCAAGTTCAAACAAAATATTGACTAAACAAGTATTAGGAATGTATGGAAGCCCGTTTCCGGGCTTCAATAGGAATGTATATTAAAACAACAATAAATAATTGCAATCATTGCATACGGATAGCTTTTTAAAAATCTCCTGCATTTGCGGTACTTACACATCAAGAAAAAAATAAATTTTTATTTATTTATTTGACCAGGTAGATCAATTATAAAACAAATCTGTATGATTTGCAGGTCCATTTACACAGAAGGGCATTTACTGGCGCAATCCGGATAAAGAAGCTTCAAAGTTAAAAGTTGCAGCAAGGGTACGCACCCACATTCCTCTATTCCTGAGTCCTTACCACTACTTTACATTACTGCCTTAATATTCATTATTCACAAACTACTGCACATTCAGCTGACAAGTAACACTGTCAACTGAGCATTCAACTGACAAGTAACACTGTGACAACATTACAAATAAAAATGGCATTTTTTAAAGACATTTGATGGAATGTAAATTCGTAGACTATAGGGAGACGCTGTGAAAACATTCTTTCCAAAGTTATTACAGCCACAGTCTAAGTTTAATATCATGTTGTTGTGACATTCCGTTGTCAACCAGGGACTTGGTAATGTCCTAATCTGTTATTAACTTGCGCAAAACTGTTCCAAGCAAGCAACATCTAAAAAAAAATGTATTTGCACAACACAGATCTTCTTCTTTATCATCATGTTGCTACATTGTAATTTGCACCATTCCAGTAACACTGTTTAAACCCATGCTATACCAGTTTATCTCGCATGACCATATCACAAGTGACATCTGGAAAGGTTTTGATGTTTTCTGTTTACTTGTATGTATCTGTTTGCTCCCTTGATCCTGGTTAATACAGATGCCGCTGGATGGCTTAGCTATAAAGGTAATAACTTCATAACTCACACTTTGAATTCACTTCTGTTATCTGTACTGCAGCACACACTGCTATGCCAATGAGCCACCCATGCTGTGACAAGTCTGTCAGAGACAAAAACACAGTGACAGTGTCTCCTGCACTGTGAATGATGGGGACACACATTGGGTTGTATGAGAAAAGAAAACCACTATTCCAAACCTAGTATTCTCTGAGAGTGGTATGCTTGCAGTGCTACCATCCTGGGTTCAATTACTACTTGCTTTCTGGAATATCACAGAAGGGCCAGATGCAAGTTCTTTTATTAATTGGCAGCCTTTCTAAATGAACGTGGTCCCCTCTCCAGCATTCTGGGCTCTTCACTAGTTCACTTGCACTGCAGGCTTAGTGTCTCCGCTGAGGTACAGTTTCTGTCCAAAGTCAACACAATGACATATCATTTTTCATAATCCACTCATTTACTGCCAAATCTGAGTGACTGCATTCAGCAGGAAATAACATGTATGCTCTAAAGCCATGGTCTTCAGCTCTACTGCAGGCTGAATTTGTACTTCTCTGCTTTAGTAGTAAAATTCCTAGATTTATCTGACATGTATTGACATGTCCTAATTTCCTTATATTTTTATTTCCAAATACAGTACATATGTTTGAGAACCACTTCTCATTTTATTACACATATTCCTAATGCACAATATTTTGGATATATTAATCAAATAGTCAGTGCAATAAAGTGCAGATAAGTAACTACAAATCTGCTACTATGCCTTTTTAAAACCTGAAACATCAAATATTGTTTCATTGTGTAAAAACATATTTTTTGGAATACATACTGCTGCATACTGTACATAACAGAACTCCTTTGAAACCGAACTTGCAACAGAATTTGAGGTCTTTCCTTTGCAATCTACAAGAGTCAAGAATCCAAGGGGTACCTGGTCTTGCAAGGGATGCCAGAGCAGATTTCAGGAGTGAAAAATGGAAAGCCGGGGAGATTCACCTTCCCAAGGAATAGGGAAGGGCGATTTGGTACTATAAGTGACAGCATGAACACATTCCACCACCTTTTATGGACTGATGAAGCAAGGAGCCACCTTCCTGAAAGGCAGGCGTAGGTGTTTTGTGGACAGCCTTACGCATTGATCCGGTCTGAAGGAAGGAGCTTCATGTCAGTGTCGGGTTGGCTGTCCAAAGGGTGGGCTTGAGTAGGCTGGTCTTTACCACCCAGGTGTCTTGCAGCCCTGTCAGCAGCAAGGACATCCATGTTGTTTGGCCTCAACCTGAGGAGAGGAGACTGAAATCGGTACTGGCATTCGTACTGAGACATACCTGTGGATATACTGAGGAAGATGTTCCAGGACCATTCGGCCAGGGGTCCAGTCATCCCGTCACACATCAATCAAGTCTCCAGGTTTTTATTCACCCAGTGCGTTCGTTAGTCTCATGGTGGTATCCGTATGAGCGATCGACTCAAGGCACAAGGGTGGAGCCTGAGAGTTGAACACCTGTGTTGCAAAAGGCCTAGTTTTACTCCCATTTCTGGCATGTCTACCTCACCCTGAAACAGGTATGAGGGATCCACATGACGAAGAATGCTGCGCTTTGAGGGTCCATTGGCTCTGACCAGGTCCCTTTTAGGTGAAGGCCATAATCAACGACACCACTGCGCTGTAGTTCTGTGCGAAGTTGTGGTAGGAATAGGCTACCACAAGAAGTGCTCGATTAGTCCAAGGGAGTTTGGAGTAGACCGGTCCTGGACTGCTACAGCCACGCTGAGTTCCTTCCGAAGCACAGCAAAAAAGAAGGTGTTGTCCTAATCAGCAAACTTTGCTCCTTGTTTATTGAGTAAGAGTGGTTCCCAGCCACCATGGACAAGTTATTCTCTGGTGCTTCTTCTCAGGACAGTACAAGAAGAGCCTCTGCTCTTAATGTCTGTGACATTCATATGGTACTTTTTAAGTCTTCCCAAGTTGCATGGCTTCTTCTTGACTCTGAACATAGGAAGCTGAGCTGGTATGCCCCCACAGAGTGATTGGCGAGTGTATGCGGCCTGTGCCTCCCGTTGATACTCCCTCAGATGATTATTGAGCCACATTGCCAGATTGCCAGGATAATTAATGTTGCTCCTTCTTCCTCCTTCAGGTTATCTGAGAGTTCTGCTCAGTAAAGAAGCCTTGTAATTGACAACATGTTATCCTTGAATGGCATCAAAGAACACATGACCTTTTGACAATATTAACCAAACTTAAATGCGCCTGTTTTTTTCTTAAACCAATAAATCAAATTACTTGAGCATAGTTTGATGCAACACTACTCAACAAACTTGTCACCACAGTATGTTAAATCTAAATAACATCATGATTCAAAGTTTTACTAAAGAGTGTTGCATTTTCATTGCAATTCAGAATTGTTGGAAATTATCTAAAAGTGCTTTCCCTTCTTTTTGTGTGGTTTATACACAGAAAACAAATGCATATAGAAAATTTACATTATGCAGCAGAACCATTTTGTACATACTGTACAGTCTGATCTTTTCTCTGGCACATTGCTGAAATATTTCCTCAGGGAGTCTGGTTTACTTGAGGAAAGAGGAAAGTGAGAGAAGCTCCAGTTCTTGTTAGTACTGGCATACAATCAAGCATATGAAATTACCTTTTCACTGTTGGTGCATGTACAGTTTGGTCTCCCCATCATAGGGTAGTTAATGGTTATGTTTTCTTCAGTGTGGAGTAGTAGTTAGGGGCTCCAGACTCTGCATTGTTGTGCTCTTGAGCAAGGTAATTCTCTCAAATTGTTCCAGTAAACATCCCATTGTATAAATGGATGTTAAAGTCATTATTGTAATAAATATACAGTATACAGTAAGTGTGTTATACATCTGGTACTGTATACCTTACCTATATATTTATTTCTGAACACAGAGCACAGGGTTTGAATCAGAAATCAAATTATTATTTGAATATTGAAATATTAAAGACAATTACTAAAGCAAGTATAGATGATACTCTGTGCGTATTCTGGGAACTTTTGGTTTAGCAACTCAAAGGAAAATAAACAGGAAGTAAATAAACAGCTTTTTTCCAATTTATGTATTTTTAATCTGAGCAAGCAAAAGCAAAATTTCTTTAGAATATCCCATATTAATTTGAATGTTGTACAGGTAGTGTCACAAAGGCGTTCTTTCAGGACCCTATGCGGACTACACAATCCGGGGTAGAGTGAGGAAAACACGGGGAAAAAGCAGTCAGGAATGAAAACAGGGGGCGTGTCCTTGGTGCGCTGGTGTTCGGGGGAGGTGTGGCCGAGGCAAACTGTCCAATGGGGAATCCGATGAAAGGCAAAATCCAGAACCAGGCGGTCCATCCAAGACAAACAGAATTAGAACTGGAACCGGGTTTGAACCGGCAGGAACAGGAACTTTAAAACCTTGACGGGACCAGTCGCTTCCAGGTCCCGGACTTGCCTGATACGGGAACCAATGCAGAGCCCGGAACAGAGGGAGCGCCCGGCTTTTTATAGGACGGGGGCAGGAACCAGAGGCAGGTGCAGGGAATGAGTACTGAACAAGAAAGGGCTGGAGCGTCCTTAAGAGGAGGGGTTTACGATCGTGAGGTAGGTAACAGAGTTAAGCAGATGCTGTAGAGTTGTGATTCTAGGCTTTTCTGTAACACTTTGTTCATTTCCTTTTCAATCAATCAAATTTACTTCAGCTGCTGCTGTGCCATCACTCAGTTTTTAGAAGATTGTTCTTTAGATGTGGCTTAATTATCTTTTGTTAAATTCTATGAATAATAAGATTTTGTTGACTAAGCTCAGCACCAGTGGTGTAAATAGAATGTTTTCAGAATTACTAACATTAAGCCAGTTCCACAGGCATGATTGACATGACTCACAGTACTTCCACCATGCTTCACGGATGAGGTGGTGCTCTCTAGTTTTTATCTGCGCTTCTCTTTTTTCGGGGTTTATCTTATCCTCATTTGTCCATCTTGTTTTCCAAACTTTACTGACTTTATCTTTGTACCTCAGAGCAAATTCTGAAGCACAGTGGAGGTAATGCAATGAACTATGCATTCATGACTAGGCCACTTCTGGAATTAATTCACTCACCCTTATTGATGATGTAACTAATGATGACTTTGATTGGGCCACTATCTGGTATGACTGTGATCTGAAACATAGGTACAATGCAACCAGATAGTTCATTGTGAGAAAATAAGGAAACTCTTAGGCTGTACTTTGCTGGTTACAAGTGAATTGATTAATTGATTTTAATATTCTGGGATTAGTTCCTTTGAAATGAACAGTTTTTTTTTCATCTATAGAAACACACAGCTACAAATAGTGAAGTGATGATGTATTCCATTCACCTATTTCCTATCCAGTTCATCAAATTTAGAAACATGATGGAGCTGGAGCCTATCCCAGCAGGCAACGGGCACGAGGATACACAATGGATGGAACACCATTGCCTTGCAGGGCACACACAGACACAAACTGTCACGATGGTTACTCCTCCTCTTAAGGGCGCTCCAGCCCTTCCTCGTTCTGTCCTATTCCCCACACCTGTTCCTTATTCCAGCCCCTCTTTAGTTCCACCTTTAAAGCCAGACGCAGGCGTTTGCCCGGGCTTCTCATTGAATCCCGTTTCGTGAGAGCCCGGGGTCCTGCCGTGTCTGGCTCCGTTATGGTTTTAGTTTCCTGTTCCTGATTCCTTGTTCCGCTGGTCCAGACCCGGTTCTGGTTTTTAATTATTTTGGATGGATACCCTGGTCTTGGACTTTGCTTCCCGTTTTGGATTTCCCTTTTGGATTTATGCTTGGATTGTTTGCCCCGGACTCACTTCCCCTGGACACCTGCTCACCTCGGACACGCCCCCCTGTCTCCTGACCGACTCCTGCATGATATTTTTCCCTATTGTTTCTTCACCTTTCGGATCGTGTTGTCCGCATAGGGCCCGGAAAGAACTGTTCTTGACACAAACATGCACACTAGAGCCATTTTCCTAAGGTCTTGGTGTCTGGAGGAAACCCACACGATCACAAGCAGAACATACTGTTTCAAGGTCCATACAGATAGATACTTTATTGATCCCGTGAGGGAAATTGCAGTGCAACAGCAGCTTAACACACACAACACAGCCACAGTGTAACGAATTATATACTAATAGTACAATACATACAATACAATACAAGAGTTACTCACAGTCCGGACACACAAAGAACTAGAACTAGAACAGAACAGTACACAGAAAAATCATATCACACATATGAATATAAATATAGATGTAAATATAGATATAGATATAGATATAAATGTATTGCACAGGTCCCTGGCATATATTGCACAAAAAACGGTTGTAAATGGGAAAAAGAAAAAGAAAGAGAACAGATGTAGCAGTAGATGTGTAGATGCATACAGTCCAGAAACAGGTCACTGTCGATGTTGCCTCTGCCCAGACGCAAGGTGGATGCGTTGTACAGTCTTATGGCAGAAGGCATAAGATAGCATCCCAGGTCTGGAATTGTACCCAGTGCCTGTGCACTATGACCAGGATGCTAGCCACTGCACCACCATGCCTCCCTGATGACATATTTGTCACGCCCTGCACACTCAAACGCCGTAACATTCCCAAATCCACTGTTTCACGATCTCATTCCTAACTGGTGATTCCACTATTTTGTCTGTCCCCGTACATTAAAATTGTTTATATTATTATAGGACATGATGTTGGTGGTACAATTCAGTTGCTGAGCAATAACATAAGAAATCTAATACTTGATACTTTAAAGATACACAAAGGTACAGTCCAAACTAGCACCAGAGTGGCTCATCCTGGTTTCTGTAGTGTCAAGTGCACGAAAGAACACACTACTCTCAATGGAGACACTTGTCCATCTCAATGATAAACTCCCAGCAATTCTGGTCCCTGCACAGCTGGGTGGACTGGAACAAGTGCAGTAAAGTATCCAAGGTAAAGCAGTAGAAACCTCATCCCAGAAGGTGATGAGTCATGAGTTCAAAGACTTACCCACTACAAGATGCCACCCCAAAAGATACACAGTAGTAACATTTAGTGAAAAGTGGATAACAAAAGATGAAAGACAGCCAGTCAACAGTTAAAATAAAGGGAATTTATATAAAACGCTCAGTGGACTTATTGGAAGTATAAAGAACACTGTATAACTTTCATGCAAGAGTAACGCACACTGACTACAGAAGGTTATTAGGAGACTATGTAGAAACATTCCCTGCACACATGAAAGGCCCAGGACCACTACAGATGCTCTCCACCAATTGCGTCAACAGGTGTGGCTTTCCTATTCCCTTATGCTTTGCACACATTGAGTGAACATTGGTGTCTCTGTCCTCCCTTCCACCCTACAGTACATGACCCCCGCTAGATGCCAATTTCTGTGTATGAAGCAAAACAAAATTATACGAAGAAACAATAATTTTGGCTTTTTCTGACACTTCCACACTCACAATAATTCCCTGCTACTTGAGTCCTCCACAATGATACACCTTTCAAAGACAGCCAGTCCTGGCATTGTTCAGTCCCTGTTGGCTTATCTCCTCATGTTTGTCCATACCAGAGATGTGATTGTAAGATCTGATGTAACATAATAAATAATCCAAAGTGTTTTGAGGACAAAGTAAATATTACAGAAGAACACATTTTACTATACATTTATCCATTATTGTTTTTTTTTCTTTAAATTAAGGAAGACATTTGTGGCCTGTTTTTTTCTTAACAGTATTCGGTGAGTGTGCTCCCTAAATCTATTAAAAATACCCCATGTTCTGGCTCTAAAAGATTATCTTAATTCAACTAGGAATCTTTAAAAAAGTATTGCAAAACAGCAATTTCATGCACCATGAGCCTCAATGTGCCTGCGAAGACAGGCATACTGTATTATTGGCCATGGCACATTTGAAGTATGACACATGGAGTCAAAGATAACACATGTTGATAGGGTTTTTTACAACTAGTAAAAGACGCTTGTGTCTGAGGCAGTAATAGCAAAGGACAAGAAGAACCCGCGGACCATTTTCCATTTAACAGATCCTTGTAAATCACAAATATGGTCCATGAATCCCTGCAGAGATGGTGCTCTGTGACTGAGTCATTCATCCCATCAGTTGGTAACAAGGTCAAGGAGCTGGCAGCATTTCTCTCCTGTACTCTTCCCCCTGCACGCCAAAGGACACTGACATTTACCCACAGACGGGTCTCAGTGGGCTCATTTACACTTCAGTCTGATGTGCGGCTCTGCAAAGCCAAGAAGGAAGTTTGCTGTCATTACAATAATTCCTCCTACGGATACAGAATTGCCTACTAAATTAATGTGCCAATGGCTTTCTGAGCTAGCACGTGGGATGTTGACTTGTTTTACTGGAAGCAAGGGACACCCTTTTATTAATCTGTTTGAATATCTGAACTTGTACTAAATCGCAACTGCGCAAAGAGCAGCCGGCATGCAAAAAGATGTTATCTTTAAGAAAGGCCACGCAGATGTATCATTATGTGTGTAAATAACAGTGAAGGAGCCATACACCAATTGTACAAGGGCAGCTAGGTGTGAGATGATACACTTCCCTTTATTTTTCTGAGCTATGAAAATGTATTGTATTCCTGCAAACTCCTTCCCCCCAAAACAAAATCTTGTTTTATTTTACATGCTATAATAATATTAAAAAACTCTATAATTATTTACTTATTATTATAATAAGCAGCACTATCTTTTTTTAAACACATTTATCTTGTTTAAATGTAATATTGTGTTTGGAACTAATAAGCCTTCATACAGTATACTGTAGAACATCTAATCTTAAACAAAAAAGTCTCCAAACATCCAACTTTTTGGAAGGCTGGCTCTGAGTTGTTAAATTTCACTGAAAAGTCAAAAATGACTTTTGAAAATATATAAATGTAAAAAGAAAAAAAAAGAGTCCAACAACTGTTTTAATGTTCACCACACTCATATTTTACCACTGCAAGCTATTTATATCAAATCCTCCCCAAAAATATAATGTAATAATGAGGTATTATCAAGTTACTTGAAGTTATTTATTAATATTAATAAGACCGGCAAAGGCTCAATTACTGTAAGCTAACATTTAATTAAGGATTCCATGATAGAGCTTAGTTAAGTATTACCATTGTCAAAAGCTGCCAATTACGATAGAGAATTCTATGTGAAAGTGCTTACACTGGAAGATGGATGGATCCAGTTATTGATCCAATATGAGATTATTTTATTACAGCTTAGCTGATGCATAGCATTTATTTAGCTATTTAAAGCTGACTATTAATCACAATTATGACTGCTGTGTTGAAAGTGGAAGACAGATATAAATGGCTCTGGCATAAAATGAAAATTTCCTTTTCATTGTTGGCAACTTACAGATTTTCTTTCAAGATTCATTTTTAACATTAGAAACACTGCATATAATGTAACAAAATATTGTGTTACACAGATATGTATTCACATAGAGTAGCATAATGTTACCTCTTAGTGGCCAATGAATGCATTCATGTTCATACAGTACATTATTGGCTCCAGATTCTGGAAGTTTTGACAGAGAAGTGCATTCTTGAGCAACTAACAAATGCTGAGTGCAAGTCAGTTTTTTAATGTAAATACTTTTTAACATTCTCAAGAGATAAATACCTTAAAGCATCAAAAGGATCTTGATTTACTCTGTACTATACACTGTATTAATGAATGTACACTAACAGAAAAATGAAGTATACAGATTTTTGACATATCATGTTTTTGGTGTGTTTTTGATTAAAAGTTCATTTGTGACTGACCATAATACTCAAGTGGCCCAGGAATTGGCCTTTTGAGGCTTTTTCACAGAAGCATTTATGTTCAAAGGACATTTCTTTGTGTCTTTTTGTATTCTCTGAAAGGAGGCTTAACGTGAAGTGACTATTCTTTTTTGCTCTATAAAACTTTTGTCTACAGTATATTTTTGTATGGACAGATGGACTCAAGGCTGTGCATTGTTTGTATTCACTTCAAATAAATGGTTAGACCTGTTAAGTTGCTTATAATTTGATGGAAAATCTTTATTAAAAACCATGAAAAGTACTTCTGGAGTCTTGCATCTGTCGATACGGGAACTGTTTTGGACTGCTGGAGACCTAAAATGGAAACTTTACTCTTTTCATGAGGAACTTTATAAAAAATCTAAAAATACACTATCATATGCTCTGTTTGTATCCATTTATGACTCTGGCTTATAGAAAGAATTTGAGCAAGTTATAATATTGTTTCTATAACCTAATTAATTTAGACTCATTGGTCTTTAATTAATTGGTTGAGTTTGTCACCCTTTTTATGGACATACACTACCTTAGCAATTTTTCAATCAGTGGATACTACACACTATCAAAAGACCACAGGAAAAACTTTTTAATGGCCAGTGAACACCATCTGTTGTTTCCTTAAATGGCAGAACACCTTCTGGCCCTAAAGATTTCTTTATCTTAAGTGCTTCTAGTATCTAAATACTTAGTACAGTAAAATAATTTTAATACAGAATTTGCATAGTAAACACCTCTAGAAAATATTGTATTTATGAAATTTGTCACCTCCAACAAAAAAGGCATCTATAATGTTTCTGATAATAACTGTGAATCTGTTGCATTTACTGTATAAGCAATAACATTATTTTGTTTTTCAATATAGATTGAATACTTAAATATTATCTATTTCTTTCATAAATCTAGTAGAGACTAAGCCTTCCTTAAGCCATGGTTTGAAGCAGTTTAGCACAATAATCTTTATACTGTGCTGACAAGATCCCCATTACCATTTGCGATCATGAAGTTGAAACGTTCGACAGAGAGTTTGAAAGTCTGCTCAATACTGTAGTCATTTCCCTTTTAATTGCAAAGGTTATAGCATTGGTGTAAGATAAAAGGAGACAAAGATTAAATGCTTAAATATGAAAGTCTCAAGAATTATTTACACTTGTTATTGATAAAAATACATAAACATCTCAGTTACTAGTTACATTCTTCAGTTACTTCTTTAACCAGTTATTTAAGAATTGTAATGTGCTTATTGATTCATTCATCCCCTTGTGCTCTTTGGCAATTGTCATCAAGTGTATATCCCATGTTCTTTAGATTTTACGTGTGCTTATTATTTCTAATTCATCATACAATTTTCCATTTTCTGTTAAAATGAATGAGTGTATTCTTACATGTGTAATATACCAAAATTATCAAACATGTTTCTGAGAAAGATCAAAAGAAAATACATTAATTATTAATATCAAATTGTAGCAAGCACCCACAAAAAACATTTGTGAGTGGCATATGCTTGCAGTGTATTTTCTGACACAACAATAGACTTTTCTTTACCATATACTGTAGATATGCAAAATGATTCACAGAATATAATACAACATGACATTTGGATCAGAAAAAATCTTTTTCACAAATAACTAGAAACAATTGCTATTGTATAGTCTAAACAAAGTAAGAATGAACTGGATTGTACTCCTACTGCTTAACATCCATTAGCAGGTTTTCTTTTCCAAGTTACAGCTGGAACAGTCATGGGACTCATTGTATTTGTAACAGGAACAGGTCAAGTGTGAATAAATGTAGCACTCTTTCCATCATTAGCTCATCTGTCAGAAGCATCCAGAGACATTTCAGAAACATTAATTGCTCAGCAGCACTTGCTGGTCACTGGATGAGCAGTTTTGTGGTCTCTGACTCCAGGAATCAGTTAGCGAATGCATTATAATCCTTTACGGATGAAATGTGCCAAAAAGTTTACAGAATGTGATTTTGGTATTAAAATCTCTTTATCCTCCAGTTTAATTACTATTTTTAATTAATTGTACTGTACCTACCTTTTCTTAGATTAAGATTAATTACAAAACGGACAGCATTGTCCAAATATAGACGGTATTCTGTATATGGACAATATACAGTTCAAGCGCTGGAAAGTAACCAGACCATTGTAGTTTTTACATTGTGTTGCTATAAAGCTTGCTGTCATGACACTCTGAAGTAGTCGACATTTAACATTTAGTAATATTAACAGTTTTTTCTATTTAATAGAACAATTATATTCATAACAAATATAACAATTTAGTTATATTAACTGTAGTTAATATTTGTTGTATACACAACCTACTTCATACATTCAAAGCAAAAAACATAAATAAATAAAAGATAACTAATATGGAAGAAAAATGACAAAGCCATGATTGCATAAATATCTAACCCTTTTTTTAATGTAGGTACACAAATGACCTTACGTCATCTGTGTGCAATAATAACATGAGACACCCTGGGAAAACCTGCAAAGAAGAAGAGGAAAAGATTGCAGCAAAGCTGCTAAACAAAATTACTAGAGACTTGTAATTGCTGCAGAAAGGGTTTCCATCCAATATTGAGTTCAGGAGTCTGAAAACCTACACAGTCAAAATATTTCATTTTTTCTCTTTAGTTTTTGCTGACATCTACTGTAATGTACTGTATTTAAAGAAAGAGCCAGATGAGATCCTAGGATAAATTAGTAACTTGCAACCAAACAGGATGGGTTCAATGAACGTTTACAAACTTTCCTTCAGTCTTACAATCTAAATTAGCTGAGAGCTCTAGTAGGATGAAAACGAACCCATAAGAATGAGCTGTGAATACAGTAAGTTTAGTTTCCAAGAGCAAAGCAGTTTCTGTTCAGTGTAAAACACTGAAACTACACTGGAGACAAGCAGACGGGTCACAATGGAGTATCGAATCATTTACTGAAGGGCTTTGCTGAGAAGATTGAGTAAAGAGAGAGGCTGATAGTTCTGGCATGATAGTGAAAACAGAACATCTGGAGTCAGATTTCACAATACTAATGCTTAAACATCCATTTAGCTGCATGAAAGAATATGAAAGCTAGTCCATTATTTTAGTATTGCTTTTGAAAAGAGAGAATCAGACTTCTGTATGCTGTTATTACAATATGTAATGGTGACTATTTAAATCAAACAGTATCATCTGAATTTCAAAGGTTTGCATTTACAAAACAATACATACACTTCTACAGGTGTACTGTATATACGCGTACTTACACAGAATCTTACACTGGTGATATAATATTAACAATACAATTTCTTGGTATTAAGTAATTTAAATAGCCATTGGTTTATGCAAAAGTTTACTTTTCAATTAAAATGAATTTTTTATCAATAAATATTACACAACTGTATATTGGTTATTCCCTCAAAATTATTATCATGTTATCTTGTGCATATGTACAGTACCTCCCTGTACTAACACACAGCTGCAGACAGCCTAATGCAAAGGAGCTTACTGAGAGCAAAGTAAGACTCACTGAAAACTCAGGAACATGCCTGTTGCTGATAGCCCAGTTCTTTTTACTAACAAACATGAACACAGGTAGGTTGTGGTAAGTCATTCAACATACAGGTGTAGCTCCAAGAGATTACATATACTGTAATTGTAATATGTCTATAAAGACCTTTATGACCTCCAAGACGAAATGTCTACAGCTTCTACAGCTTTAAAGGCCAGAATCACCTCATGAAAGAAAACAGAACATGTCACCATACACAATAGACAGGGCAGAAAGAGGAAAACAACAAAAAAGGAAACTCATTGTCTGAAAGTCCAGGTATTTTTTCTAATATTAATTTCAGTAATTTATAACTTCTCAAAGGAAATAGAAAAGCTTCGAAGAATTTGGGAATTGAAAATATGACATAATTGGAAGTTTATATTTTTATACAAGGCATGCAGAATGCTGTAAATCAGCAATCATGGTCAATAATGTATATTACAAAAAAACATTTCTGTTCTGCAGTCAGTTCAAAGAAGGGCAACAAGGTCTGTTCCTAGCTGTGTCTTACACAGACAATTTAATAACATTGATCTTGAACAGAGAAAACTATAGGAGACTTCAATGGCCTCCTTTCATTTGTAACCTTCTAACCTGATTAAAGAAATGCTTGAGTAGATGGTATGATGGGGGAGAACTGTAACTTAAAGACTCTTTGCTCAGATGAGGTGATTATCCTGGAATTGGTTTTAAACAGTAAACATGGTAAAAAGCGGACAGATTATTATAAGAGTTTAGTATTTAATCTTGTCGGAATGTGTCTGCTGTAAAAGGAATATGTGCCTGGGAAGAATGACTGTCAGGATGATAAAGGCTGTAATGTGAAGGTTTAGAGATGATTGTAAGAACTGAAGGTGGGTTTGTAAATTGCATTCTCTTGCATTTAAATTGAACAGTGTTCTTCTCAGGTTCTGATTAAGTGAGCGTAAAAAAACAGTAACAGCCTGCATGGTACATTTGCTTGTGAGGTCAATACAATGGCAATGATGGAATTGATTGATTGATTGATTTATTGATTGAGTATGAGAAGACGTAAATCAGGAACCCAGCATAGAGCAAATAGTTTAAAATTAGATCATATGCAGTCATAACGTCTTCCCACCGCTGGTAGAGCCACAGATTTTTAAAATCAATTTCACCTTTTAAAAGAATGTCAAATTGAACTGAACGGTCAGAAGCACATTAGGTCCTTTAACATGATCACTCCACTATTACAGCTTAGCTCCTCTATTACAAGCTGACTGAACAAAAAAGGCTAATAATTGTATTTCAATTAATTAGAAAGACAGTTTCCTGAGATCCATGGAGGAGGAAAGCCCCAGTTGTGTGCAAACTAGTACACCTACTGTAGGTTGCTTCCTGTCAAATTGATCTGTGCATTATCTTGCCAGGAAGGCTTCATTACAGAACCCATTTGGCATTATTTCCTTTAGATTTGGCAAAGTGGATTTCTGTATCTGAGATGATAAAGCAATTGCAGTTAAAGATTACAATGACGCGATTAGAACATCTGGCTATGCTATTTGGATTCCAAATTTGCAGATAATACAAACCAAAAGGCGGAGATGCAAGAGGCATAACAGCAGCACAAGCAAAATAGAGAAAATTCAGGACTGGCTGGATGCCATATAAACGGAATGTGACATTGACATTTGTAAGGTAATATATGCATGAAACAAGAATGTGCAGTTCAAAATCCAAATGAGGAGCATTAAACTAGAAGGAGCAAGACATGACAAGACAAGACGCAGCAGGATTCTGGCACAGACACAAGAAAGCATATTAGAAGGTTAACATTGAAGGTTAATGATATACTTGTTTTAATAAGTAGTAAGTAGCTAAATAATCTGATGTTTATTAGTAAGATGGGGGAGAACAGCCAAACAACAGGCTGGGGTTTTGTGGAAAATTGCAATATGAACGCTAAAGAAGCATTATGTTTTTTCCCCTTTAGTCTTTTTTATATGGGTTATTTCATGTCTGTTGTGAGTGTGAACTAAGGTGTAGCTGCAAGGTGGAGATGAGGTAGAGGAGTTCAAAAATGGTGATTATGTACAGCTGTGTGTAATTCACTTGTCATTGTTTTCCCTCCTGAATTTCAGTTTAAAAAATTCTATTGATGATAAGAATCATACACTTTTTGTTTAAATTAATTGGCTTACATGGTTAGATGTGTTTTTTTATTCTGATGCATGTTTTATTCTTTCAGGAACATGCCTTAAAAGCAACTTCATTCTTAGAAATAATTTTGCAACTTCTGTTTTAACAAGAATATTCAATGATCTAATATCTGTATGTTACAGAAGAAAATTATATGCTGAGGGTTATGCCTAAGTTAAAGGCAAATACTGAAACAAAACAATTTATAGATTGCAAATGTTGAATATTAATGTACTGTACAGTACAGCATTTAATAATGATAAAAATATAGAATCCTGTAGTCAAAACACTCTTAATCACCACAGTTCTTTCCATAGTTTTCGAATTAGGGCCCATGGTGAATATGTGTTGTATGTATTGTTGTATATACGGTACATCCAGTAGTATAAAATAGAGAAAAAAACATGATTTCATTTATTTAAGGACAATAGGTAAGGAGATGAAACAGTACAATAATACAATAATAGGCTACTACCCCCGGATGACCCTCCGTTGTTAAGCTGATGAAATCTGGATTTGAGTATTAAGTAATCACACAAATGTTATTTTCCATTCTAAGCAAAAATCCATTCAAATTTTCAATCTCTCAGTACTGATGGGACAACACTAACTGGAGTGCAGTGTTTTTGATTAGAACTTGTTTTTCAACTGAGTACTTAAACCTGTACCTTTTGCTTAAAAAACTGACAGGAGTGGTGGTGTTACAGAAATCGTTACAGTCTTCTTATCTAGCAGTGGATATGTGCTCAGTAAGCAACAATGTTATATGTCTCTTAAATTCCATAAGCCTATTCTACTTTCTTTAATAGCTGTTGCTTGGACTTCATTGCTCAGAATGTTGTTTAATTGGCTTGGGAATGTACTATGGTCAGCTTCTGCAAAACATCAGTTAACAGTTCAGAGGTTTCAATATTTTTTGTCTCCTCTAAACACTTCTTGTACTTTCATTCTTGCACTGTAAATTCTGTCTCTTCATTCATGAGTGACGGCTCTCTGCAGCTTGTAAGACCTTGAGGTTGAGTGCAGCTCAACTGTAGAATTGATCGTGAAAAATATTTAACACCCCATGTTAACTTTATTGAATGGAATTTATTAACTGAAGTTCAGGAGGGATAATAAGGTCAAGTCAATCTCACACAGCTCTACTTAATCACCATCTACATACAGTAACTGAACTCAAATGTCTCCCTTCACATTTGTTTAAAGCATCCATTCTCCACCCCATCTCCACCTTGCAGCGTCTCCTTGGTTCATTCACTCTGAACGGGGTTTGAGCTCCTCATCCTGTGCAGGAGGCTGCCAATTAACCAAGCAGGTCAAGCCAAGCCAAGCCTGTCTCCCCAAGTATTCTAACATTCACAAAGCATACAATTCTTTGATGTTGTTGACCCCTGTGAACTACTATTATCCACTGCTTAGAATACTATAGGCCATTGCCAGTATTTGAAGGAATAAAACAGCTTGATAACATGGAAGTGTTAAACACTATTATTTAATATGATTGTAAATGCAAACTTCTATAAATCTGGATTTTTTAAATGATTTTGCGTGATTTACTTACACTGTAAATAAAAGTGGCGGTAGCACAAAACAATTTAGGAGACACAGCACAGTGAGCAAGATAAAATGAACATAGTTTTGGAGGAGTTAATTTAAATGCGATTTCAAGGCTGCTGTTTTTTTCTGCATTCTGTGCTTTCGTTTGCAGTCTTTTTTAGTCTTTCTGCTTTGCTTGGTAGTGTGGGAAGCTTTTGAAAATTCCTCAAGAGCTGGCAACGCTCTGCTCAAAACTAAATGAGAGGGAAAGGGAACTGGGACTAGAATTAAAACTTCAACTAATAATAGCTTTAGAGGATGCTTCATGACAGGTATCACTGTGTGTGCAACATGTGAGGAATAGAACAGGCCAATGGAATAAACATCTCCTTCAATAAACTTTGAAAACGTCGAAGGGTTTGATGTGACAGATAAAGAGGATGGAACTATGACAAGTATCTGTACAGACCCCATGAAACTAAAACTTAAAGCTGCTGGATTCTGGAAAAATGCAATGCTGAAAAATTATGCCTGTCTCTATGTGCAGAACAAGTAATGTCAGCCTTTCCTTTGTGGTTTCGTTTGGCAGGTGCCATGTGAAACAGCAGTATCTCGTCCTTTTATATTACAAGAGACATGATTATGGAGAATGTAATCACTAAGGACACACTGCATGATCTGTACCTTTTCTTTATTGTGTTGTTTGAAATTCTGTCACTCAGTGCAGGAAATCTCTTGCCAGGCAGCAATGCTGCTTTATCTTAAAAATAAAACAAGTAAAAGCATAAGTTTTTTAAAAATATATTCTAATACCTACTTTGTTTTCAGCATTCAATCATCACATTTTCTGAATCAGAGTAATGAAAATGACAATTGTAGCATCCTGAAAGTGTCTATCCAACTTGAAAATGCATAATGTAAAACGCTATGCAGAAGTAGACTCAGTTACTAGGCAATTAAAAAGTCCAAGACATATTGTATGTCTTATACTGGTTATACTGTGACAAAAATATGGAAAAATATATTCGATATAGATCCCCACTGCCATTTTCAAAAAGGTTCTAGTGTCTGGTTGCAAATCCACTAAAAGATCTCTAGTTTCCTTTTTTTTTATTGGAACTTAATATTTCAGAATAGTATTGTACTGTAGCTTTATTCAGTCTTAAATGAGATCCAGCTTTTGGATCTATTAGTTGTGCTGTGAACCAAACACTGTTGCAGGTGCACGTGGTAGCTGTCATGATCGTCATCCCTCTTCTTAAGGGCACTCTGACCCTTTCGTATTTTAGTTGATTACGTGCACCTGCCCCCTGTTTTGCCTGTTATTTTTAAGCCCGCTATTTCTGGCTCAGTATTGGAAGGTGGTGGCCCAGAAGTCAGCCTACCAGCGGGTCCAGGAAAAACTCGACGGCACAGGCTTCATCACGGCATCCTGACCATCTGAGTCTGGGGCTCAGAGTGCCTGGCCCCGTTATTTTGATTTTAACCCCCTGTTCCTGTTCTGGATCCCATTCTGGATTTTAACCTTGTCTGTCTGGGATGGTTCTCGTGGCACCTGGACCCTGGATTGCGCCCCAGTGTCCCTTTTTGGATTGTTTGGACCTGTTCGCCTGTCCCACACCCCCCCGAGCACTGGATTACCATCGTCACACTCCCCCGTCTGTCATCCAGTCCGGATCCTCATCGTGTTTTCCCTGTTGTCCTTCTCCAGTTACTTCCGTATTATACCGTCTACATAGGATCCTTACTACACAGCCTGTAGTAAGCTAGTTCATAGCCTGTAGTGGTTTGCCTTTTCTGTCAGTAATAATGCTGGTTCACAAGGCTTACTAATGTCACCAAGAAACACATTTCCATGAAATAATCTCCCTTCAGAGTCACTTCGGTGTGTTGGAGATGTGAGCTGGTGTAATATCCTGCATTATGCTATGTGTTCAGGACCTTTGAGTTTCAAGCCTCCAAGTGTAGCACCTGCAGAGGAGACTGCTCTTGTTTCACTATAAGAAAAGTTCAACAAAGTAATGATACCTTTCTGTGTCACTGGACTGTTTCCAGTATGTTGACCAGTTGTTCTTGGTGACGTTATATCATATTTTAGGGTATCACAATAGATACCCAGTGTGGAAAGATTTTAGAAACTTACAGCATTGAACTGATTAAGGTACAGTCAGTCTGTTGATCTGATTGCAAATTAAATATTTTGGGTACACAAAGGTACTGTACTGTAGAAAGTCTTGTGCACTGTTTTCTCCAGATCTCAGTTTTCTTTTATTGTTTGCAAAAGCCATAACAAAAAAAAAAGGTTTTCAGAAAATATCAGGTAGCATTGGTTTATTTTATTTTTAGATAATTCTGTGATCTGTGAAATACAGTGTGGCAGCTTCTTCTAGCTTCAAACTTTGATATTTTGTTTCCTGTGGTCTTCCGACAAGTTTGGGTGTTATATGATGAACCACATTTTCAAAGTTATAATGAAAGTTAATATTCTAATATTACCCTCTAATTTCTTCTGCTTAAGTTCTTTACTTATTTTTCCTTCTTGAATTTCCTTGTTATGTTAGGAGTAAACAGGTCTCACAAAAACTAACTTAGACTCCTACATGAAGTCCAGATCTTATCTGATCTTTCTGACGTGCTCGTTTTTGAAGTGTGTCTCCTAACTCACATCTCCTGTTTCATATCAGCACTGTGGCTTTGTGTTCGGAGCTGAGCAGGACTCACAGAATTCTTGATCTCACTGAACTGGTGGACATTCTGGATAAGACAGGACACCTCTCTTTCTCATATCTCTTTCAGCACTAATACTCTACAGTATGTGTCACTTTCCTTGAGACACGTGTGTTGAACATGTGTACAGAAACAGTTTTTCATTCCAAACTGTATGAATTATGAAGGAAGCCGATGCTAACACTGAATTGTACTCATCTGTAAGTATTTGTTACAGTACGAACTGGAAGATATACACGTTTCATACAAAAGAGCTGAAAAATAAAATTTTGGCTTTTAAGTTTGGCATTAAGTTGAAAGAAAATTGCCAGTGCAAAACTGTCAAATACGCAAGCAGAAAAAAGTATACAAACAGGACAAAAACAGTGGATAATTGCATTGAATTAGATCAGTTGGCTACATGCAATACAGTAGCACTCCTGCCTCTAGTCCTAGGATTGGACAGATTTTTAAAAAATAACGTCTCTGGTGCCTTTAGTGTCACACATGCGCAGCAGAGTAAAGACAGATGGGAACCAGAGGAGTCAGAGACTCTGATCGCACCGTGCTACGATTCATCCTATAAGAAGCCTACTGTATTTCAGCAGATAGCGGAGTCTGAATGAAGTCAAGGAATTCTCAGCTTGAGAGTGCACGATGCCACATAAAGATGCTTTAAAATACTGTGACATAGCAGAGAATTTCCTATCCCGAAACCCTACCAGTCAACGATAGAGGGCGCAAGAAGGCAAGAAATGCTTTCCGACAGCAGCATGGGCATGTAATACCAACATCGTTGATGGCAGCTGTTCCTCTTAATAGCGGCAGCTCACGTGGATGTGTCCCCGTTAGACTTCACCAACGGCATCTCGGCTATGGCGCCTCTCTCTCCCTCAAAATGAGAAAACTCGGTTCGGCTTTGAAAACTAAAATAGAACCCGAACGATCTCCCGCCGGTGATCTTTCTTACCCAGTTATATGAAACGAAAAACCAACAAGAAACGCAGAAAAAAAAGGTGACCACAATATCACAATAGGTTCTGGGTGTCGGTATCGAATATTCGCTGTCTTTTTCAGAGGCGCCCCCATTCCACCTTCGTCCGCTGCTGCTAGCCGGGAAGGTTTATCTTCACCGGACTTAAGCCCGTTTTTCACACGGCCCTTGACCAGCTTTCTCAGTTCCTCAGCCACTGTCTCTTCTCGATCTGCCTGTATCACTTCTTTCCCTTCACTGTACACAGCCACTCTCTTTCTGAGCAACTCCAGAAAAACCTGAAGGGCCCCCTAGGTCCTGCAACTGGGTGTCAGTCAGTCATCTCTCTGCAACTCTGTTGGCCGAAGAATAACACAGATGGGCCCAAATAAGATTTGTGGTTGAACATTGCACTCTTTATAAATGGCTTTATAACGTGTAATACCGTTTATTAGGAAAACATTAACCTAGTGTTAATAACCTGATGATTAATGAATTTTAATAACAAAACCCAGACCGTTCTCACATATACTAGTACATTTTTTATTAATTCATTGGTGGTAATATCTTGCTTGCTATGTAGTCCTACAGTACATAATGTCATTTACAACCCCTAAAATGTTACCAATATTTTGCTACCGTTTGAAGTGTTTTCACCAAGTGTTTTAACCTAGGTTGGAATTCTTGAAACTGAGGCCTGACTTGGATAAGTACCATTTCAGTTTATCTCAACAATATTGGTATTAAGAAATTGTCATCCCATCCCTAACAAAGAAAGGTTATATTTTTGGGTGGTTTAGGTTAGTGGTCTTGTGTAAGGGATATGAGCCGTAATTAACTGAAAATATTAAAAAGTAATTAAACATTACATATTTTATCTCTTGACAGCACACATTACTAATACTACATTACTTTTGAAAGGAAACAGAAATGGGAAAACACGGATAGAAGACAGTAATTCAGGCAAATTCAACAAATTATTCTGTCAAACTGAGATTAAGATATTAACAATATATGGGTTGGCAGGCTACCTGCCCATAATAATGTAAACATTGTCAATGTCTTGCCCTCATTTAAACTTTAATTTGGCTTTTTTGCCTTCATCGACAGAGGCTTGGATGAATGTGAACTAACAGAACTGCCTCCAATCAACAGATCTGTATAATTTTCTTGGTTGTGTTACTGTTGTAGCTCTTTGCCTTTATTGTTAAATTTAAGTAAGTATCTCAGGGTCACAGTATTCCAAGAAATGTGAAAACATACTAAACATCTTGAACAGAAATGTAATTCTACTCACAGTAATAATATTTTTATTGTTACATAGGAAGAGGATGAGGTTTATTTTATATATTAGGCCACTAGAATTTTTCTAAGTCTGTTTTCCCCTACTAGCTTCAAAGCCTATATTGATACTATGAATACATTTCTGGTCACCTGCATAGTTTTTTTAGTCTAGGTCATGTGCCTGTTCTTCACCATTCTAGACTGAATTGTTAAGAAATGTTGAATTGATTGAAAAGAAAGTGCAATGGTTTTAAACCACTGACTGTTCCCTACTTTCAGTTCAGGTTGTCTTTTGGAAGTCTCCCTTCTGCAAAGCCTGGATGATTGCATCTAAATACTTGAGTGACCTTGAAGTATTCAGAGGCATAGATAGTCAGAAAATGATGTAATCATGTGCAGATCCCAGTGAAGTCTGTTTATTTGTTGCAAATGGACATTTTTTCATTTACAAATCTGTAACAATACATTTTCACAACTTGATCAGTAGAATGATCTTATGCTTTAACTTTGCAAGAAACACAGCTCCTATCTTGCAAGCACAGGCTACAAGCACAAGAGTGTTGACACAACTGACAAAACTGCTGCTACTACTGCTTATCTCAGACACTGTGTACAGCATGCATTCAATGCTGCTCCCAATGTTTCCATTTTTATAATTAATCAATAATCTATCAATCACAGGGGTTTCTGTGGCTTATCATTGTATGCTATTTGTCAAAACAGGATAATATCCAGCTCTGGCAGTGAAGTACAACACTAGACCTTAGATCATGAAGCACAGTACATGCCGGGATAAAGATTACAAATAGAAAATGTGGGAAAATATGATCATATTAATTTAAGGGAAGAGCTATGCTTCCATATGCATTAAGTTGTGCTGTAACACCATTTAACTAGGTGTTGTTGAAGTGCCAGCCGTCAGATCCTGATGAAAGCAAGAAGATCTACTTTTTCTCCCTCTTCTACTTTTTTTTTAATTGCATGTGTGTTGAATCTTAAACACCCATTTATATGCATTCACATGTGATTTATATCAACTGTTCTCACATGGGTTTGTGTTTAGTGTATACAGTATATATAATTACAATTTACCAATAATGTAAAACACTTCCTGACAAAATAGTTTGGTAAAACTGACTGAAAATTGTCTTGGTTCTTGGGTCGAGTTTTGCATATTACAGTGACAGTGAAATGTGGAAAACTTTCTGCTGCATTATAGAAACTGTATTAAGACACTAAGAAGATTGCTATGTTTTATTTTAATGTATTTTGGATTAGATGAGCTGCACGAGACGCTTTTGGGGCACATTCAATGGAAAGTGCCAAGAACATGTCAAAACTAAGTTTGGGGCATCAGCAAGAGAAACTCAATTAGAGTAATGATGGGATTTCTTAAGACATTCTAGCAAAACCAGATGCGATTTATCAAGTATAATTGTGAATTTACTATGGGTTTTATTTTAAACACATGAACTGTATCATTCTGATATGGATAATAGACAATTAGTATTGTCTGAATTCAATAACTAATCTTTCTACAGACAAAGAAACTGATGACCAGTAAGACACTGACACTGCCAAACTACTTCACACATTCAGTGAAGAAGCCTCCAGCCTCTCCATACTGTAAGTCTGTGCTCCTGCAAAAGATTACACTTCAGCAGATTATTCTCCCGGAACATCAAGAGTACAGGCCTGCCTGATATACTGTACACTTGCCAAATATCCTAAATCCCCAAAAGACAGCAAATGTGCCCAACAGAAATCAAAAGACATTTGATGAAAACAAACACCTTTCCTCATCCAATGAATGGTCCCTTGTGAAGATTTGGCTCCTGCACATTATGCCTAACATACTATTTGGAGAGTAATTCTCTTAGATACCAGCTCCATGCAATGTTTGCAGGAATAACAAAGATCTCAGTCCTACTGTGATACTCAGAGTAGTTTTGCCAGTATCTTAAACCTGTAGATTAGAGCCAGATCATGGTGACAGTATTTCTGTTCCCGATGAGTGGAGGTGAGACTAGGTAGCACACTTCTGCCATCAGCTCCCAAGGGTTAATGTAATGTCTGTATGTTTAATCCCTGGAGCTATAATACATTTTGAGTATTCATTTCTAATAAACAGTTTATTCCAGCTGTATTGCTAACCATTTACAAAAATAGTCTTTGGTCAAAGCATTTTTACGTGTATTTCTCAGACAGGTAAGAACAACAGTCCTCTTTATTTAGAATGAGGAATTCACATAATCTCTTTTCACCAATAGGATTGCTAACAATAATTCTTCATGGTCTTTTCCATTATCACAGCTGGGTAGCTAAGCTCAGGTTCTGACTTTCAAAAACAGTTTTCCAAAAACTCTTTGAAAACTTGTCTTTTTAAAAAATGAAACCTCATCAACTGTTTCCACTTGCACGACTCTTCTCAGGCAGCAGAGGTTGACAGTCCACTGGTGCAGACACAGAGGTGCACTCACTCACACCAGGGCCAACTTTGGACTGTGGGAGGAAACTAGAGCACTTGGAGTAAACTCACGCGAACACAGGGAGAACGTAAAAAACTCCATGCAGATAACTCCCCAGGTATGGAGTTGAACCCAGGGCTCCAGCACTGCTAACCAATAAATGTGTGCTGCATCTTATTTTTGTGTTTTGCACAGATGAATTGGACTTTTAGACTGATTTTGTATTTTTCTACATTAAATGTCTCTTTTGTATTTGGTGTGAAGGAACCTGTGCCTTGTTATGAGTTAACAACTGAGTCTTTAAGAATTGTTTTATTGTTTTGTGGCCAGCCAGGGTCTCTCAACTGGAGAGGTAATTTATGTATCCTATGCTCCGATTTAGCAACATGAAGGGTTTTGTTTTATTGTTCAAGGTTGACCTGAGCTAAGTGCCTGACTCTCTGACCTTGTTTACACCTTAAAAGGTAACAAACTGTTACTGACTGTTAGGTGGAAATTCTGTTTCTTCCTAGACATAAAAGCCTGTTTTTCCTGTTTGAAAAGGCGAGTAAGAGGCAAGCAGTTAACCTATTATCTATTGCAATAAAGAAATCATGACCTGATTAACCAGAACTGGGTGTGGTTTTCTTTGTCGGGTCTAATAGATATAAATTATGTCGAGTTGTAAAAAACATTTTTCCAGCTTGAACCTGAAAATATTCACCCATGTATTTATTAATTTTGATATCATATTCATAAATTGAATTTAAAGTGGACATTCCCAAAATAAGTCATTTAAAAGATTGGTAGAGTCTTGATAGTTTTGGTACAGAGTCTTGATAATTTGTAAAATACACAGAAGAAAATACAAAGATGCAAAATAAGTATTCAGCTACAAAAACCTATATTCTCTATCCTGCTTATCTTCGTTTAGTGCATGACCTTTTTCAAATGTGATTATTTTACTTGATCCACTGCACACTTGAATACAAGCTCTGCAATTAGAAGCCTGCCAAAACGTAGACATTGATTTTTAAAGATAAATAGGAAAGGCTAAAGATTTTCAATTTCTTTGTGGTTTTCTTCACTGAATGGTCTTTTCAGCAGATCATATACAATATATAAAATATCCAAAAGAAATGAAATTCAAAATGAAAAACAAAATGATGAGTCCAGTCTGCTGTGTTTCTTCTTGTTGGGGAGATGGGAGATCAGTCTTCACTGTAGGCTTATATAGCAAATACAAATACGGCATAGATACACACCGTAGATTGTGGGACTTAAATTCTGTTTAGAGTGTTTCATAATTTTGCATAGTTTCAAAGTGTGATTCTACAGTGCTTGCGTTAAATGTCTTTTTACCCTCAGTCATGTGAAAGATCTAATGGAGCATAAACTCATTTAATTGTTTTCTTTAAAACAGTCAGGGCTACAGGGAAAAAATCTCAACCACAATAGAAACAATGGATAGAAGACGAAGTGTTTACTGACCCTTAGGGTGTCTGAGAGGCAAAGGTCAAAGGTGACCTTCTGGTGAATTACTCTAGTAAATAAAAATCATCAACAGTCCAGAAACACAGGATAAAAAGACAGGTACTGTAGGCGAAAGCATGAGGAAGAGAGAGAAGATGGAGGAGGGAACAACCAGTATGAAGAGACAGAAGAGCAGTGTGCCGGGAGAGAGGATCTTATTCAGATATACCTTGAAAGAACAAATTCTAAATATTTGAACTTAAGCGAGCTTGACATTCATTTATTTGAGGAAACTCTGATTTCCTTTATAAGGAATCCCCAAGCTAAAAACGTTCTCTTATGGTTAGTGGATGTGCTTTTTTGAATAGGGAGATAGATTCCCATGGAGCTTCTGGATTTTAGGAAGGGAACTAGGAATTTTAGGAAGCTTCTGCTTTATTTAGGAGATTCCTCTATCTTTTGGGCCTGGATAGACATTGTATAGGATTTTTTAGTGCTGAGTTAAAAGTACTGGTTTCTCTGGATGGTCTGAATGTAGGCCTCTAAGGAGCCTTTTTTGTAAATAGTGTTATGTTTTATGTGATATTTGTGTAACATTGTGTGATGTATGTCATATGTAACGTTGTGTGTCATTATTGTCATTCTTACTAAACATTTGTCTTAGTTTGCCTTATATTTATTACAGTTTTGATCTGCGGCAGAGAACAAAGATCTATACTAACTATACTAAAGGATTGGGTACATTCTTGGCATATCTTTACAGTTGTGGGGGTTATGATTATTTTAGTTATTGATTTTCCAACTCTGAATTAAACATTTTTAAACCCCCGATTTAAACAACATTAAAAGAACAAATCTCTACATGGTTAGAACTGTTTATTCAAGGAAGAGTTTCCACACATAAATGTCTTAATTCAGATAATTACAGTACATTAAATGGAAATGGGCAGCCTGCTGAATGGGTTCCAACAAAAACAGACCCAGAGAATCCAGCGAACAGTACAAGGCAAAGACCACAATCATTCCCTAAAATGACTGATGATATGCAGCACTTGCAGCCTAACAACTCACCCATTCTGTTTTCTCTGCCACTGACACCCAGAGAACAGCAGACAAGCAGTGGAACGGTAGGCAAATCAATGGTAGTAGCACAAAGAGAACTTTGATTTAGCTCTGGCAAGCAGGATCCCTATATTAGCATGTGTTTAATATGTCCTCATCCTCCAAAGATGTTGTGTAATTACTGTTGCCCAGTTCCAGAAAAAAACTGAGCTTGTGGACGACACTACCATAAAAAGCACAATTTGGAAGATAATGGTGATGATACAGTAAAAATGAAAATGTCTTGCTGTAATTTAGTTTCTTATGCGTCAGGTATGGATGTGCAGGATAACTATTTTTTGTCCCTCCCTCATCAGGGAGTGATGCTCTGGCACCAGGGGTTTCATAACTGCTGGGTCTGCTAGGTAGTCATCTGATCTGATATCCAGTCCCTGGTTTAGAAGTGAAACCACGTGTCTGACAACTTAACAGTGTATTTCTTGAATGAAGTGTTCGGTGTCTGAACAGCCAAAGCTCACGCGAGCAACACTATGTTTTAAAAAAGACACACTACAAAAGAGCAGTATAGAAAAAGAGACAAAAGTGGAACAGGTGTGAGCATTCCTGGTGCCACAAACAATCTTGACCCTTTAGATATCTTATTGTGGAACCACAACATGTAAGATACTGAGCACGGAGTTGACTCATTTTAAATCTCCGGAAAATAATTTTTTGCGTGTGCAAATATTTAATTTTCCTTTTTTTAATCCAGGCAAAGCCGTCTGCACTTGCATGCATTTGGAAAAGGGACCTAGATCTATTTTTTAACACTGATTTACAGATTTAGGGCTTACCTGCAAAGGATTGCTTGTCTTATGAGTCTTATCTTCTCATGTAAAGATTCATGTCTACTTATGAGCGTATTACATTTTGTCAATGTGCCCAATTGAGCAGGGAAGATTGATTGCTGTGCTTGAGTTCTATTACTTATTCCAACTGTGTAAAATCTGTCAATATTAGTTTCTGTATATTATGTCTTGTGTATGTATACTTTGATAAATTATTGTCTATAAAGTAATTGCCTATACTGCCAAATTGTCACAGCAAATTAAAGAAGCCACATGATGATCCTGAACAGTCTTCCTTGACTCCTGGGGCTATTTAATTATTTAACTTTCAGAATTTGCTTGTACTCAAGATTTGTGAACAGGTGTAATGAATAATCTCCAATTAATACTGAGCCTGGGGTGGCGGGGTGGCGCACTGGTTAGCATTGTTGCCTTGAAGTCCTGGTTCCCTGGGTTCAAGTCCTGGGGTACAATCTGCATGGAGTTTGTACTGCGTGTTCTCCCCATGTTCACATGGATTTCCTTCGGGTTCTTTGGTATCCCCCCACGGTACAAAGACGTACTTAATTGGATACTTTGCTGCTGGTAAGAACTGTCCCTAGTGTGAGTGTGTGCGTCCCATCCAGGGCGTATCCTGCCTTATGCCTGTTGCTTGCAGGGGCAGGCACTGTCTCCCCTGTGACCCAATGTTGGATAAAGTAGTTAGAAAACCAATGGATAATACTGAACCTCTGCATCTATTTACAGTATAACCCCTCTCCCTTTTATTATAACAATATGTATCTCATCACTCTCAGGAGAATAAAGAAGAATACAGCAGACTGGGTAAGTTTACACATGAAACTTTTCCATTTGTCTAATAACCTCTCAGAACTTGTGCTTTGCCCTGTTTTTGGGTGACAAGGCTATCTTTCTTCTCCCTGCATGTTTAACATTTCTTCCACTGAAATATAGTTATTCCATCAAGATTGGACTGCTGGAGCACCTTAATCACCAGGGAATTATCTAAGGTATTACTGTAATCTGGCTTCAATTCTGTGGTTCATGTGCTAACTAAAATTACTCTACATCAGCGCAAATCTGCCTCACAGTGCAATTTAGAACGGAATTCAAGGTTATTCTACTCACATATAACGCATAAAACTGTCGGGCTCCAGAATTTAAAGATTTATTGCATGAGTACATGTGACGGGGTCAGTTTAAACCCTGTTTAAATTCTGTAGGTTCAGTAATAGGTCTGCGCTATAGCTTAGCACATACAGGCTTGAGATGTGCCATTCTATTATTATTTTTGTTACAAGTGCAGCAGACAAACAGGTCATCTGCCGCACTGCATTCGCAGATGAGATGTAAGCCTGTGTGCTGTACCATGTATTTCTGTTATTTCAAGAATAATCTCTATCTTCAGTCCATAGCTCTATTAATATCAAAGATGCTGAGGTTAGCCAGCAGCAACTGTGCTCACTGCACCGGGGAAGCCTTGAACCACCTGAAGTTTTGCCAGCATCACAATAGTCCATCTCCTAATCTGAGATCTCACTGTGGTAAAGACTCGGCTGCACACAACAGGAAATATAGCCTTTTCATGTGCGGCACCACGATTATGAAATTCAGTACCCAAATCCATTAGAGACTGTGACAATGCGCTTAAAGACCACTTTTTTCACTAAAACTCATATTGTATATTATAGTAAAGGTTGCACACGAGAGAAGGGCCTTCAATAATATACTGTACAGTAGTTTTACTCAGGTTTTGATAAGTCAATATGACAGGCTTATTCTTACTTGTTGTGTATAATGCACAATTGGTATTGCTATTGTGTAGTGCTTTGAACTCTGGGTTGGTTGAAACAAATTTATTCATAAATAAAACCGTATTCTTCCTCTTATCATAATGTTGAATTCACTACCATCACTGAAAAGCTTTCCCACTTTTCCCACTGAGTAATTTCATATACTACAAATCCACTGGCCCATCCTTGAAAATGGAGCGTTCAGCTGAAAACTCACAGCACTACAGGAACGATATGCAAAGTCCATATACACAGATGCCTAAGACTGGAATTGAAGTCAGGACTGTGGAGTTGTGAGGCGGCAGTGGTAACTCCCACTGAGTTGCCCTTCAAAGTCTAATGCCATCTTTTTATCATTTCTCTGGCTGGCAGGTGCATTGCCTCAGTGCAATGCTTTACATTATTATTAAAAGAAGAAACAAAAGAAAGCGGGACTCCCCTTCCAATTGCTCCTACTCCCAGATAACGCTCCCAACAGGAGCTGTCCTTACTTACTGTGTTTCACCTTGATTTATTATCATCCTGAGGGTGCACAATTTCGTCTGTGTTACTTTAAGTCCTAGGATCAGTATGTTGTGGGTAGCTAGTGAAAAGTTTTCTGAAAGTACAAATGCATCTTATTTGTATCAAAACTTGCAATAGCTGTTTCGAAGCCATCACAAAGAATTGTCAAGATAAATGTCTCTTACCGAAACTCATGCTGAGTATTCCCAAGGTAGGAAGACTAGGTAAAGGTAATGATTTTTTTTTTCTGCTGAAGCCATTTTATTTTTATTTATTTCTAAATCGGTTTCATCGCAGAGACAGATCTTTTGACCAAGTTCCCTTTCTAATCTGGCAGAAGGCAGGAAAACGTTCTCTGACATCCCTCTAGAACTGCAAATTCCTCTTGTGCAACTCCCCCCAACCCCTGAAAAATGCAGTCTTACTGCCATTAATAGACTCCGAGAGACAGTTGACTTTATCATGATGTATTCTGCAAAGGTAAACTCAAGGAGTGAAGTCCAGCTGCCTCATGTCACTACACTGATTCCCCCCAGAAATAGCATTTGCAACTTTTCCTTTGTCCCTGTACAACTGTGCTTGTAACAGGTCTGAAGCTGATAGGTCCTTAGATATTTGTTTACCTTTTTTTTTTGCCAATATAGTATAAATGTTACCAGTAAGATAGAATTTTCCTGTTTACAAAACTGACAGGAATTCGCAGTTCTTTTTCACTAACCTCTTTAGGAATTCCAGGGTATTGCTATACATGATCCAAAATATCTTCAACTGTATCATCAATTTATTTGGCCACTTATTGGATTCTCCGAGCTCACTGCAGAGCAATAAGCCTATACAATCAATACACTGTAGGTGTAATACTGAAGTCTACAATAAGCATCTTATTTTAGCATGTTATCTCAAATCAGTGGTTTCATCAACTAAAGAATACTTAAATACTACATTAAAAATTAACCATATGAAATGCCCTTCACCCCAAAGCAGAACTTGTCATACCTGTATGAAAGAGGACCAACTTCAACCACTACTGAAAAGTATCACATACTGTACTGTACTTGGATGAAGCCCAATAACCTTCAGCATCCCAGGCTGTGCAAGCCCACTGTGCAGTTCAGCCAGAACACCTACTGTACTGTACAGTACTTGAACTTTGAACTTGAACTTTATTACCATATGTAACCGGTGCTGGTACAATGGAATTCTTACTTACAGAAAGTCTCTCAATTGTAAAACAAGTGTAAAAAAAAAACAAAACAAAGTGCAAACAGTGCATCAAGACAATGTACAAACAAACAATAGACAATGTGCAAGTAAACATGCAGACAGTTTGAATGTAAACAATACAGACGTGTAAACAATGACTGGAGACGTACAATAAATAAATTACAATGAGGTAGATGGTGATGGTGTAGGTGTGGTCCGAGGGGGATGGCTAAATGTGTTCGCCAGTCTCACTGCTTGTGGATAGAAGCTATTGAAGAATCTAGTGGTAAGTGTCCGTATGCTCTTATATCTCTTGCCTGAGGGCAGTGGGGTGAAGTACATAACACAACACATAACACAGTACATAACACAATTACTGCCTAGGCAGTGCCATGCACTGTTTCATGACCAAGTAGGATGGTAAAGGCTAACCTCACATCTCGTTGTTGTTTCTGTTAGCTACTGTAAAAAGTAATACTTTCCGTCGTCCAAAAATTATCTTTCTTTCAATTCACCAGTTGAAAGTTGCATCTGAAACACGACATTGTAAAAACGCTACCACATGGTCTTGGAAGGCAATGGTGTGGTTATGTTAGTTGAAAAACCACTAAGCAAGATTGCAACAGTGTTACTGGAAGGGGGTCATTTGGTTTGAATTCATTCGATTTGAATGGTTTGAATGTTTTATACACATTATTAGGATGTCAGAATATTACAGATCAGGACCTGACAAATGAACACTGCAGCTGTATTGTGTAAATGCTACATTTTGACTCGGGCAGCATAGGAAAGAATGTTTCAACACCATCTTAGACTCTATAAGGTAGCATTATACAGTTTCTGTAATAAGTTTGAACTTTTTAATTAGCTAGGGGCGTTACTACTGTAAATGGAATATTTGTTTAAGTTACAGTAGATACTATTACACAGCATCACTTTTAGAACTTATTATACAATTGTTTGTCCTGATGGCAGGTTGCAAATACAGTACATACTGTTAGAACATTTTAAATTCATAAGGAATTGTTTTAGTCTAGATAAATCATGTGCATTTTTGATGAATCAGCATGGTGCAGAGGCAATCTCTGTATACATTTGACATCTTTGCAAATTGATCTTGTCATCTTTATTTTTCAACAGCTTTGGGTATAATAATGTTGTTGAATGTGCATTCTTTCTTTCTTCTCATGCATGAACATGAGGACTCAATTAAACCGCTGCTTTATTGAGATTTGGCTCAACAGTATGAGAAACAACTTCTTTCAAAACAATGATCATTGTGCTCACAGGGGTAAAAATGACAGAAAATGGAGAACATTTTCACTAACAGAAAATTGTGTAAAATTGCATTAATTAATATTTTCATCCCTAATGAACACTTTCATTCAATGTGCTATACAGTAGACTTGCATGTGCTAGGATTGAATAAAAATTCCTGATTAGTATACATGTCTCAGTTTACATACAGAAATTGTGTATTTAGTTACAGAAGGCAAGTGTTTTTTTCGAGATAATAGCATACACTGAACACAAATAAAACTAAGAAAATGAGTAACTGGCAAAAACATTATTTAATAATTTACGTAGACCATGAGATAGCTTTATAATTAAATACATTATTAGGTTTCTTTCTGATCCAGGTCAGCTTGCTTTCCAAAAGTTTTGCTAAGATGCACTTGGGACAGAATGTTAATGGTTTCCTGCCTAAAGGCTACTGTACAATGGAGCTAAAGTCAGGTTTGAATACTTCTGTTGGCTCCATTTGTGCTCCTGTGGCAAGCTTTTCTGTGAATTCACTGCTGTACATCATTCGGTGGATTTTGGAGTAGAAATACATTTTCCATCAACAATCCATTTTCTAACTGCTTTATCCACTACTGGGTTGCGGCAGAGTTAGAGTCTATCCCAGCAAGCAGCTGAGGCTAAACAGGATACACCTTGGATGGGAAGCCAGTCTACCACAGGACACACACAGACAAACACACACACATTCACACCAGGGCCAGTTTTCCTAGAAGCCAATTAATGTACAAATATATCTTTGAACTGTGGAACTCTGAGCTCAACTGTGGGAGGTAAGTAGAGCACCCAGAGGAAACACAAACTCAGGAACAACATGCAAACTCTGCACAGATACAGTAGCGTCTTGAACTCAAGCGCTGTGAGGAAGCAATGCTAGCCAGTGTGCCACAGTGTTGTCCGTTTATCATCATAGTGAAGTTTAATATATTTATAATTGAGTAGACTCTGTGTGAGTCAATAGGCAGACAGAGAGCAGCAGAAGCTTAAAAAAAGCAGACAAAAAATGAGCAGGAAGGTTCAGTATATCACAAAGTTTTTCTACAGTAGCATAAATTCTTAAACATAACATCAGTTTATTAGCCCTATACAAATTCTTGCATTAGGAATTTGTCTTTTCACATACCCCAGCTTGCTCTCCATGAGACACAGACAGGGAGAGAAGCTTGGGGTCAGAGTGCAGGGTCAGCCATTGTACAGCACCCCTGGAGCACCTGGGGTTAAGAGCCTCGCTCAGGAGCCCACAGAGTAGGATTCCTCTGCCAGCTGTGGGATTTGAACCGGCAACCTTCCAGCCACAGGCACAGAGCCACCACTCCACCCTATTTGTATTTATTTATTTTTAATTAAAAATGTTTGCATAGTTTACAAACATAAAACTTAAAAAATATAAATAAAAAAATGTTAAGATTTAGATTTCATTACAGAATTCATATACTGTAGGTTTATTTTTCAATAGTTTAATTCATACTAATGTAAAGCAGCTACAAGAGTGATAAAATTGTAGCATATTTCACATATTTGATCTTCCTCAGTAAATCTATTGCCACAATGACTACTAATTGGCCCATTTCACATTCTTTTAGACCACATGTAATTACATTTTCACCACATCCCGGTTCTTCAGCGAGGCAAGAGAAACATTTTAAAGAAAAAAGAGAAAATGAAAATGAATAGAAGCTTTTTGAAAGCTACATTTTGAAAGAGTTATCACAGTAAGAAAAGCAATATAACAGTAGAAAGTCTTAAATACTGTATAGTATATACAGTATAATTAAACTAATCAGGCTTTACAATCTGCTTTTTATACTTTCATGGCTCTCAGTAGCTTTTATAAAAACACACCAGGAAACCAGTGTTGTGGCAGAGCTGGTATAGTGGCCACAAATAGTGGCCTGTGACCCGCTAAGCTTCAAGATATAAGTGGGGTAAAAGATCCCCACACAATCTTTTAACGAAAATGTGTCAAAACAATTATTAAATTAAATACACTGGAACAGCAAAATCTTGCACATTATCCACATTCTTTGAGACTCTGGGAATCTTGCTTTCACCTGTAATAAACCAACATACTTCCTCTGGATGAAATGCTGCCAGTAATTTAAGTAAAGAGATTAAACCTAATTAATCCAAATAGATACAGTTCTATACTATTTCGGCCATCATTGTAGAAGAGGAATTGTTCTTAATTGATTTATTGGTTAAAAAAATGATCAAAATATCATTTTCTGAATAAATATTCATATCTTTAAAAGATATTGATAATGTGTTCTATCCTCAAAAGCTCTGCAGAATGGCCAGTAATTTCTCATTACTGAAATTAAACTTTAAATTTCACCCATAATGTGAATATACAGTACATATCTAGTCACCAAATGTATTGTACCCTATAACCCTCTCAGTTTTTTGTTCTTTTCTCCAAAACATACCAGAGACATTTTGTGATTTTACCAAAAAATTTAATAAAACATTTTCAACACAGTTTGAGCTTGAGAGGTTCCCTCTGCACATGAAGCAGCTTCTTGGCTTGTGGGCTATTTTTCTTCACACATTCTGGTGAGAACAGGAAAATAGAAGATAGCTTTCCTCACAATACAGAGTAACTCAGCACAGAGAGGATGTGAACACTGGATGAAACAATAGTTGTACTAAGTCATATTTCTCTCAGCTACTGCAGGAACTACAGTGCCTGTGCAGACAATAACATTTAAATATAATCAAACACTATGTGCCCTTCTCTTAAGTGCTGGGCACTTCAGATTTAGTCATGATTTTGTTGTGTAAAATTGTGTTTTAAAACTGTGTTAATCCCGCTGATTATCACATCTACGGTGCACAGAAAAGTCACTGTTCCAGTAATATGTAAATATAAATGAGGAAAACAAACCAGTAAGACAGAGACACAAAAACACAGGTTAAGGGCAGCAAATTATTAATTAATCCACTAATGAAAAGATGTTGCATGCATGCAGGGAAAGACAAAATTGTTGTTGTTTTTGTATCTAGTTTTTGTATCTGCCTGTACATTTTTGACTAGTCACTAATTAGTGGAGAGACTGGATGACAAAACTCACTGTATTGGAAACAAAATGTTGAGAGCATTAATAGTTTTCCCTGAAGTACAGTAGCTCAGGATTGAAACCATGTCTACAGCCCACACAAGCTTCATTTCCCACACAATAAGGGTGAAATCAATAGTGTTTATAGACAAGCTACACAAAAAACAAAATTTGTGATTCATCTATGATTTGGGTTAATTTGTGAATATTTGAGACAAACATTTCAGAATAAATCATTTCTAGATGTTCATCAGTTCCTAAAAAAACAAATATTCTAAGCAGGAATCATGTCAAAAACAAGGTGTGAGGTTACCTGGAAATTTTCTCTTCACCCACATTTCTCTTTATATAAAAACCTAAACACATTTCATGAGGAACAACAACATCCAAGAAATAGATGCTCTGTGAATTATATTGACTATTTAAGTGTAAAGTTTGGCTTAACCTGCTTAAGGACACATAACGTTCCTCACAAATTTACTGTAGGTACAGTAGCTAGCATTTTTCACAACTACAGGTTGTGACTTAATGTCTATGGTATACAATAAGGTAGCCATCATCTATTTAATTGACTATTTAGGGTACCAGATATTGAAGGACATCCGGTAGTCATTGTACAATACTGCTTTGTGGTGTCAGGCTTTTCTCTTACCGATGTAGAGCAGTGAGATGGCTGTGATATGCGAATGTGGCACCATGGTCTAATGCATTTTTTCAATTTTGTAAAGTTAGTAGATCAACAACTGTTAGCAGTTTTGGTGATCCCATTATCTAATGCATTGGAGTCCTTGAAACTTGATATGTAAAAGTACTGTATGTACTAATTAATTAACAATCAGCTATTGTTACCTTAACAGGGCTCGAGCGAATTACAGTAGAAAACGGCACCAACCCTAAATTTTAGACTGTGTAAAACGTTTTCACAGCTGTAGACACACTCCTTTGGTGAGCTGGATTTATCTGGTGTCTAGGGAAATGCACTGTATATGATTGGAAGGTGGAAGTGACTGGAATGAAGTCCTGCACCCATCACAACGTATAATTCACAAAATGAGGAGAAGAATATACCTACAATTTCAGAGTTTTTGTCTTTGTGCAGGACAAATCATTTCTTATTTCACTTAAACAGAGCCAAAATGTATCAGTGAATCTCATACTTACAGTATCATTGTCCAGGTCAGCTAAAACTACACTCTATTAGATAAATAACTCAGTATTTCTCCTGAAAGGTTGAATAGGGTTTGTAAATAGGTTAAACCTTTTAACAGTTTCTGAGTATCATAAGCGTCTTTATTAAGTATATTGTCTGAAATGTAACCACCTGTTAATCTGGAGTAGGAAACAAATATCATTGTGCGAGTGCACGATTCATTGCTATTCTCTCCTGTGTCTATTCATCATAAATTGATCACCTATAGAGGAAGTGCAGCAAATCCATTTTACACAAAGCAAGTAAGATCACTTTATTGGCCATATACAATTTCTTGGATTAGGAATATGTCTTTTCGCATACCCCAACTTGCTCTCCATGAGACAAACAGACACACAGACATATAAAGTTTGTAAAGTTTTATATACTGAACTTGTTGGAATAATAAGCTTGAACCTGACTAGAATAATAATAATTGGCTTATTAGATTCCATGTGTTTTTAAACTGCTTCTCAGTTAAAATCCCTGTACAAATGCTGTTTTTATGTGTAGAAGAAAGAAGTGCTATAAAGAAATGAGGATGTGCCTTGCAGTGTCTTCTCCAGTGAAATGATCAATTGCAGGACCCCATTTTCTTGGATTGCATTCCAGATGAATGTAGAAAAAAGTGTCTGGGTTGCACCCCTGTGATGGATAAAGGGTGGTGTAATCCAGGAAGCAGAGCTTCTAGTGAATTAAATCAGCTGACGGACTCTATCTCCCTCTGTGCAGATGGAATGAGCCTTTGGTGCACTTACACTGGAGCAGGCTTCTGAAGTCTGAATGCCGGAGCAGTTTAAGAAAGACTCACACACAGCTACAAAAGGGGACTAAATTAAGCCGGGGAGGATAGCATTGAGTGACTATGGCTTCCAACTTTAATGACATAGTGAAACAAGGATATGTGAAATTTCGTAGCAGGAAGCTGGGGGTGAGTAACACTTGCTGTCAGCATGGCTAGTAATTGCTTAAGCAGCTGGATTTTTAAAAAAAGGTTTTTATTGTTTTGAGGTTACTGTCCTTTGTGTGTTCCAAGAAATAAAAAAGATGAGAAAGAAAAAAAGATCAAACTATTTTTAGAGGCAAGGCTACCTTTTATCCTGAAAGTAACTTCTTACATTTGTTTTAATATTGCTAATTGAAATTGCATTACTTAGCTGCTTACTTCTCTGTATGTGATTTTTGTTGTTTTAGCTAGGTTGTACAGTAAATGTATGAATTGTATATGCAAATATTTCAATCTAAATGGCATGCTGTCTGCATCATTCTGTAAATTCACATGCACATTTTATACTCTCAGACTTATTAGAAACTTCCTCTTGCTTTTCAAAATACAGAAAAAAGTTCATTTTGAATGAAACATTTATATGCAATATATTACTGTATATTACTGTATATTATATTATATGAGCCCACTTCAGTATCACTTACTGTATGATGCTTAGGTAAAAGTTTTTTTTTTAATTTAAATGACTTGTTTTACCAGAGTTGATGTGGTCACAATCAAAGCAAAAAAGAAAAGTAAAAAAATACGGACAAATTCAGTAACGCTTTGAAACTAGAGCCATTGTATGTCATTTTTGAGTGATATGGGCTTTGGTACAGTTGAAATTTCTTTAACACATTTGACAATATTCCTGAAAAGAATCATTTTGGCTGCAGCTTGTATTAGGATGATTTATTTTGGTGCCTTCCTGTCTTGTAACGTGCAATTAGGTCTGTTGCTTTGTTTCAGAGCAGTGATGTACGATGCACAGCTTCAGGTTAAAAGAAGTAAATGAGAGATGTTCGTTCTCATTACCAGGCACAGTGATGATGTGCTACGGTAGTTCTGTTGTAAAGATTCAGCAATACTGGCTCTAAGCTAGAGTCTGACTAATTTTATCAGAAATCGTTCCCATTAGAATTTAGAAGCAATACAGAGATATAAAACTGATAACTTGCTACAGTATAAACAAGTGACTTTTTAACATGGGATTAAGTTTGCACAATAATAATAAATACTTGTTTTTGTTTGATTTTTGCATTTGTACAATGTTTTTAATCATGCTGATGAAGGCTGCTAAGGAACACTCTACAGCACTCAATATACTGTACAAGTTAATAAAATAAACAATTGGAAAAAAATAATTATTTTAAATATCTAAAACCAAAACCAACCCTTTTTATCGCCTGAAAGTACAGTAATACGTCAACCTCAAAATTATATTTTTGGTTACACAACAGAATATTTTAAAACAGATTAAAAATTAAAAGGCAACTTTCATCTGTGAACTGAAAGTGAACGTGGGCAAAATAAACTGAAATGTTATTCTTTATAAACCCAAATAGAAATACATAAACTGCACTTTCAGTTAAAACATTTATAGTGATTACTTCATTCATTCTAGAATGATTACTTTATTCTAATTACATAATGAGATACATGTACTGTAAAATTACATTGCATTTATGTTGTGTAATGCCATGGTATCACAATTTAGGTACTGTACGTGCTCTATGTACAGTAACTAATTCTTAAATGCAAAGTACAAAGGGTACAATGTAAAGTTTTACCCTTTTACAATTTATCATTCTATGAAGGTCCAGTATGCAGGTATTCAGCATTAAATGCATTATACTACAGTATATACACCACTCACATCTATAATGGCACATTGACCTGTTTTGAATATTGAATATTTATCAGTTTAAAGACCACTTATGTTCCTTCTAAAAAACATTAAATAAAGTGTTGTAGGTTTTGAGATTGTTGAATGCTGACATATGCTAAGGAAAATACGTATCCACTTTTGTAATTGAAATGATTTTTTATCAATTAAATGTAACTATGTGGGGAATTGTTGTAGGGGTCAAACAAAATTGAGGACTGTTGCATTTTAGGTGTACCAATCACAAGAAAAAATTGTTAGTATCCCCAGTTTTTATTTTGTTGAACTGCATTGCTTACAAAAAACTCTGTGTGCCACCACATTTGAAACTTCATCGGCTGACTCCATAGACTTCCTGTCTCGGTTCTTTTCTGATTAAAAGCATATTAATTTTTTATAGAGAAATAACTGCATAATTACAGTAAGGGATGTCATTTAACAACAGAAAAAAACAGTGCTCCAAATGCGAGGGTAATTGATCTCTAGTATGCCCCATGTACAGTATAGGTTTATGACTATGCATGCACTCTATGCAGTAATAGACTAGTGAGTGCATACAGAGTAGTGTTAATACATTACAGACACACTGACTGAGTGGTCACTGCAGTAGAAAGAAAATGTGGTTAATACCGACCCACTGACTTACTAGACACTCCAGTACATTAACACTGCACTGAGAGAGAGGGGGGTTCATACAGACACACTGACTAGACACTCCAGTACATTAACACTGCACTGAGAGAGAGGGGTTAATACAGACACACTGACTGGACACTCCAGTACATTAACACTGCACTGAGAGAGAGAGGGGTTCATACAGACACACTGACTAGACACTCCAGTACATTAACACTGCACTGAGAGTGAGGGGTTAATACAGACACACTGACTGGACACTCCAGTACATTAACACTGCACTGAGAGAGAGGGGGGTTCATACAGACACACTGACTGGACACTCCAGTACATTAACACTGCACTGAGAGAGAGAGGGGTTCATACAGACACACTGACTGGACACTCCAGTACATTAACACTGCACTGAGAGAGAGGGGTTAATACAGACACACTGACTGGACACTACAGTACATTAACACTGCACTGAGAGAGTGGTTAATATGGATACTGATTGCGTACTGCAGTACCTTAAACCTGAACTGAGAATGAGAGGTTAATTCAGTACAGGGTGACATTTAACCCATATGAGGGGATGTTATATTCTGTTATATTTTTATATTATTAATAATACTTTAAAATAAGAATTTAGACTATGTTCTATGAACCATAAAGCAAAATCTATCATTTTTTAAGAAATCATGTTCACCATTTTAATCATGACTAGTAGCCACTCATTCATATAAACACAAATTGAATTTCCTGGTGTTTGAAAGAGTGAGTGCTGTTAATTCTAAACTCAGAAGCACATACTGCATGCTAACCAAGGCTCAGAAAAGAGATCAGATTAATTTAATCCTTAAACGTCTCCCTTGGCTCACACTTTCTTCTAGTATAGATCTTGAGGTTCTTTTGTAAGCATACAATGCATACCACAGTGTAACCGTACTATTTGATAGAATTACTAGATTAGTCACCATATCCCACGCCCAGCATTCAGGAATTCTGACCATTCCCAGAGTTTAGCTGAAAGCAGTGGATGGTACAGTAGGTTATGTACTGTAGCATTCAAGCTCTCTGCTAGAGAAACTTCCTCCCCACTGAGAGGGTCTGTATCAGTGTCTGTTTTTAATTTTTTTTTCTTCAAATTTTCACTTTTGTAAATGTTTTGAATACTATTTCTCAGTGTGGGGGTATAATATGCTTGATTTGCCCCTGTTCGATACCACTAATCCTTTCAGGGTTTTTCCAACTTCCTGCCTACTTACCATCTACCCTTCTTTGTGATTTTTAGATACATTTTCCTACAGGTTCAGTCATCTACTTCATTCCCTCTTTCCACTATTTCTCATTCTCTGCTTCTAACTTTTGCTGGCATACAATTAGTCCCAGTTCCTAATTTTCTGGCCCATTAGCTCTGCTGCCTGAGCTCAGCGTCTGTGATCAACAAAAATGTCCTACATTGGGCCTCAAGTACAGGCGCCCACTTTTCTCAACCACACAACTCCCTACTGGTATCAATTCTGTTTTTTTGTCATTAATTAATTTCCTGAATCCTATTATTTCATGTATCTAAATCTCTGGGTGATTTTATTTAATGTGAAAGCTTTGTTTTGGTCACTTGCCGAGGCCAAAAAATTGCATTTCTAGTTTTAAACTTTTAGAAAACGTTTTTTTTCTATAATTTTCTCCTTTTTTATAATTATTTCTCTCAACTTTAAATGCAGTACCTTGAATAGTTACCTTGCTTATTGTTTACTGGGATTAACAATAAGCTGGCAGCCATATCACCCTGCAACTCCCAACTGGCAACCCACTGAAGCTAAGCAGGTGTGAGCCTGGTCAGTACCTAGATGGGAGACCTCCTGGGAAAAACTAAGGTTGCTGCTGGAAGAGGTGTTAATGGGGCCAGCAGGGGGTGCTCACCCTGTGGTCTATGTGGGTCCTAATGCCCCAGTATAGTGACAGGGGCACTATACTGTAAACAGGTGCCGTCCTTTGAATGAGATGTAAAACTGAGGTCCTGACTCTCTGTGGTCATTAAAAATCCCCCTCTATGATTTGGCTTCATTACTCTGCTCTCCTCCCCCACTGATCGCTATTGTGTGGTGAGTGTTTTGGCGGACTATGGCTGCAGTCACATCATCCAGGTGGATGCTGCACACTGGTGGTGGTGGTGGGGAGTGTAAAGCGCTTTGATTGGAGTGTCCAGAAAGACACTATATAAGTGTAAGCAATTATTATTATTACTATTATTATTAATTAGCTAGGCAGCCCAGCACCCTCCTGTGGCCTCCTGGGTACTTGCAGGCTTGCAGTGGTGTTGGTGTGGTATCAGTGTGGAGTTTGTATATTGTATATTGTCTAGGTGCTCCAGTTCCCTCCCACAGTCCAAAGACATACTGGTAGGTTAATTAGGTGCTGGGAAAACTGGCCGTGGTGTGGGTTTGTATGTGCCATGAGATGGGCTGGTGTCCTATTGAGTATGTATCCTGCCTTGTGCCCATTGCCTGCCACAACAGGTACCTGCTCCCCCACAGCCCTGTGTTAGAAAAATTGGTTAGAAAACGGATGGATGCATGATTTTTGCTGTTTCCCTCTTATTTTGCGTCTTCCCTTCTTATTGTGTTTCATAGAAAAATGTTATTTTGTGTAGATGCGATGTGTTCGATCTTTCAACTTAGTATCTGCATTAGTGAGTGTGGTGCTTGCTTACCTCTTCCCTCATAAGGCAGACAATCCTCACAAGTCATTATAATTTTATCAATAAATGCCATCCACAGTTATATTATTAATACAGTACATACTGTACATGAAATATTTAAACTCAAAATGTATTACTGTAGTATTCAGTTACTACTGAGTAATATGTGCATGTGTGTTCTAATTGTTTCCAAACACTAACACAATTTTACACCACAAACAGAAATACAGAAAACGAGTTCATTAAAATGGTACAGATATTTTTCACCAGGTTGTAGAAGAAAGAAAAATGCACAAAAGATTTTGTAAAGTTGCACGATTCCCATTCAGGAAAAAAAGAAGTTGCTGCACAAGACGCAGATAGCTATACAGTCCACAAATGAAATTAATTATATCCTCTCGATACATCTACAAAGGATTAACAACCCCTTCTGCAATTCAAAGTGGAGGTTCACTCAACACTGAAAAGTAGAAAAAGAAAACCAGACGGTTTTGACTGTAGAGCCCTTTTCAGGTATAAAGTTATAAGCCTCCAATGAATGTAAAAATGTGCATATGTTCTGCCTCTTCCAAGGGATGATGGTGTTTCATGTAGATCAATCAGACAAATGGTTTTCTTGAGAATGCACATACAGTATATACAGCATATCTAAAGAACACATATAACATAATAATAATGTATAGCATAGATCATACCGCGTGGCAGGAGAGCAGACTAATTGAGCAAGGTAGCTAATGATAACTAATGATGTGAAAATAAAAACTGCTTCCTAAAGTGAAGAAGAATGGCAATGCACACATGCCACAGTCTGCTGCAAAGTGTGAAAGTGCTATTTAAATACCTCTTTAGAGAATAGGCTATTTATAAAACTTTAGTCTAGTTCTCACTGCAGTGCCTGGAGCCTCGGGGAAGGGGGGCAGAATTGCTCAATGAGAGTCACATCAGGAGGGTAAAAGAAGTGACCTTTACCATTCGGGACTGCGTCGCATGAGCCTGTCGAAGTATACATGTGTACAGATTTTGGTACCATGCTGACAGAAGAAAAATGTGTCTTATAAGCCACTGTTTAACACAACTCTCTTGACGATGAAGAGATGCATGGGCAGTAAATCTCCAGTATAATGTACAGAGAACTGCTGAGGTAGACAGGGCAGAGTTTGTTAGTATGCTAACAGCACTGCCACGCTTCTTTGTTTTTCTATGAGGTAATGGAATAGACGGGTTCTAGGGTAAATATTTATATGTGTGTGAGGAAAAGGCAAAAGAAAACAAAATTAATGGTGTTTGATAAACCGTAGTTTGAATGTTCAGCATCCAAGTCACCCTGTAACCTTGAACTAGATCCTGTTTCTTTGGTTCTGGGTGTTTAGGAGAAGCGCAGAAGCCAACAGTCTAATAATGGTGAGAACCAATAAGAGGCTGTATGGTCGTAAATACATTTATCTAATTGAAAAGTACACTGCTTTAATTTAATGACAGCCTTTTTCAAGTTATTATTACTGTACTGGTCTGGTAGGTTCATTGTACAGTCTGCAGGGCTGCTGTTCTTAATGACAACAAAGAAACGCACCAGTTGCTGTTTTGAATTGAGGTGAAAGTAAGAAACTGTATACAGTACATGCCAAGGAGATCTAAGGTACAGTAATATCGGCGATCACTGTAATGTTGGTTTCCTCGAGAAACAGAGAATTAGAACATCCAGTTGCATTCTATGTCTTCCCCTAAAAGAATAAACATAGGAGAAATATGCTCGCGTTTTCTAATTGTTTTGTCCTACTGTATACAGGTTCGCGGTGGAGGTGGCGCCTATCCTCATAAATAGGATACACCCTGGATATGATGGCAGGGCAGACACAGACACCTGCACACATTCACACGTACAGTGCAGTAGCACCAATTTTCCTACAATTTCCACCAATTAACATACAGTACCAGTACTGGGAAAACCAGAGCACCCGGACAAAACCCACGCGAACGCGGGGAAACGATACAAACTCGACACAACTCCAGAGGCACTAAATATGGGGCTTCAGTGCTGCAAGGCAGCTACAGTATGCTAACCACATTGACCTTGCTGCTCCCCGTGAGAAATATGCTCTGCAGAAACAGACAACACGCTGGAGAAGGTTCTTGAAATGTAATGGGGATCTCTTTACAGCCAAATTCCTGATTAATGGAAAAAAAACAATATGTCTTTTGTCTCGTAAAAAATACAGATGGGATTAATGAGACCGATATGCCTCACTAAGAAAATAATATAACTTGAAAAGATGAAGCATACTGGAGAGAATATAAACAACAAATACAAAATACGTGTTTTGAACTTCAAGGTCAAAAACCATAGAGTAAGTCTTTGATTTTTGTCCAGGATGCGATCCTGAAGAGTGTGACGTTATTCAAAACGATGTTTTACAGACTTAACATTTACATTAATATTATTTACACGTCATAATGTGTGGATGCGTCAACCAGAAAAGATTTCCGTCCAACATCACAAAATTACCGGATAAATACATTACAGGTAAAAAAAAAGGTATTACAGCATCAAATAGAAAAAAAGACATACAGTACTTAAAATAACTACTAAATGGACAACTTATAAGTGCTTTATTTATCAAAATACGGTTATGAAGTAATTTAAAATTTTGACATAGCATGAGCATGGCAGGAGATTTAACACTGGCCACAGGTTTTTTAAAAGAGCGGGTCAATTGATATTGGTAACGATGATAAAGTAGTTGGGCTATCTTCTTTAAGGATGTCCGTAGCTTGTTTGACCAAGATGAAAGTAATAATAATAATAACTTACACTTATATGACAGTCTTAGGGTGGTAAGTTGCTACAGTATGTTGTAAAAGGGTGTAGATTGTTCAACTGAAAGTATGTCACTCACTCAACTAGCACTTTAAGTACAGTGAATTTGTACTTACTAGTACTCCGTGAAACTGAGGCGAGCGGGTGAATAACAGAGGCGCCCGGGTGTTTCCAGTTTGGCCTGAAGTCTGGTGCATTTTCGCTAAGCGAAAAGTGTCTGTAATTTATGAGCTATGTTAATGCAAAATTTCAAAATCGGATACCTATTGATACTGTATATTCTATACCTATAGGTATATCTGTAAGGTTAAAAAAAAACGTTTGATTTTTTTGTTGTATTAAGAATGGGTTTCAAACGATCTACTGTAGGCAAAATGAAAATTAAACCTGACGTGTTTTTGTTTAAAACATAAAAAAAAGAGAATGGAGAGTGAGAACTTGTTACCGGTGGAGTATTCTGGTTCTGTCTCCTGTGAGCAAACCTTAATCTCCATAGTAAATTAATTAGGAAAAAATGGTGTCTTTAACATTTAATGATTTCTGTTACGTTATATTTACCAAAAGTATTGTATGTCTACTTGTTCAGAAACATTTGATCATCACTTAAATAGCTGTAAACTTTTAATTCATACAGCAAATCTAAAATAATTTGACGAACATCTAGTGGCTCAATAATTAGTATGGTTGTACTGCTCATACTGTAAATTAGAATGGTCACAACTAGTACTTGGAGCTATTTGTGAAAAACAAAACACCCAAATCAAGAACCTCTCATAATTTAGTAAATGAAACATTGATTTGCTGTTTTATATACAGCACAGACTTATTCTACCAGACACACGCATATAATCCCTCTCTCGCTTTCTATATGCAGTGCTTTACAAAAATATTCACTGCCTTCAGTTTCCACGTTTTGTTACAATGTGAACTTGCCATCACATTGTTTTCAAATAGAACTTTCTATTTGGAATCTTCTTAGTTTACTCCAAAGCTTTAAAACACTGATAACATGTACAGTAAAAAGATTTTAAGGTCGAATAAAGAATTATCTATTTAAGTTTTCATACAGTATGTTTTATGTTTTATTTTCTTATGTTTCATATGTTTTGTAGCAAACACCTTTGCTACAAAAGATTTAAATCAGTTCAGCTGCAATAGAATGGTTTAAAAGCTACTGTATATCATAAACTACATCACTGAAAAATTAGTGCAATGGTCTCTACTGTATGTGTGAAAACAGTGATTTAACTTCATTTCAGAGTTACTGTAAATCACTCTGAAATGAAGTCCAAACAGTATGTCTCTGTATGTTACCTCAGGTACTGGAGATAATGAATTTCAAACACAAACATTTCTAGTCACACAAAAAAATCACCATGTCAACCAAGGAGCTTCTAAGAAAAGTTGGAGATAGAGTTAAAATTAGAGAAGTACATATCAGGGGGAGGTTACACTATTCCTTTGAGTGTAGTGAAGTCGTCACTAAGAATGTGTATCATACTGCCCAGAAACCCTCTAGATCAGGTGGTCATCCCACACTGAGCAGCCAGTCAAGCAGGAAACTAAATAACGATGCCACTGTACAGCCAACAGTGACTGAATGATGGGAGTCATTATTCATATTGTACATCAGTGGTACCCTTTTCCCTATATAAAGTTGCCCTGTATCGTTGAATGGTAAGAAAGAAGCGTTTACTGTACTGAAAAAGACCAGTCTTAATTCTTGTATGAGATACAGTATACTGCAGCCATGTTGCAAAAAGTAAAAAGACAAAATAAAAACTCATCTTATTTGTTTTAAATGCAAAGAGTTGCATCTGGCACAAGCCCGGTCAAAACCATCTCTACGGTCAAGCATTGAGGCTGCAGTGAGTATTTGATTTTCCATAAGTGTTTTGGGAAGCATTAATGCAATAATGCACACATATTTGTATGATTTCAATATTACAGTGCAGTGTTCAATATTTTGTAGCCTGGATTTTTCATCCTAAAAAGATATTTTCAATATGTACTACTTAAGAACATAAAAACATCGCCTCCTCTTGCTTGTAACCTTTCTTATGTTTTAAGTTGTTAAGAATGGTAAGAATGTAAGAAAGGTTACAAACCCAAGGAAGTTATCTGATTCATCAAGAACAGTAGCTAATTATTTCAAGTACCTCATCCAGTCGTTTCATGAATATACAAGCAGGATATTGGCTTTAACTTCATTGCTGTCAAGCTTATTCTACACTCCCACATGCAGTACCTCTGGGTAAAGAAATGCCTCCTGTTCTCTGTTTTAAACTCACTTCCATATAAGTGGTCACTCTGGCTCACTCACATGTGTAGCTATAGGTGTTTTGGAGTGTTTGCAGTGTTGCAACCAGCAGATTTTCCATACAGCCCATTGTGATTCTGGGTATTTTTCTTTTCAGAACTTCACCTTGTTTGTAGGTTATCCCTGTACATCCCTGTCAAAATACAGAGAATGTGGACTAAGGTAACCATTAAGACTCTGTGTACAAGAGAGATAACCTCAGGCTATGCTGGCTTTTTAATTATCCACATCTTGTGCCCTGTGCTATATACAGTATGTACAAAATTGATATATACAGTAGGTACATACAGTTTAATTCTGAATATAATTTAAACAGATAATGTCTCTTTGAAATCTTTGTGGGCATAATACAATGTACAGAAATGCCTGAACTAGGATGTGCAACTCATTTCATTTCTGAAAATATCAATTGTAGCAAGAAATTTCATAAAGACATAAAGCGTCAGCTGAAATGTGGAGCATCTCACAGCCTCTTGTGATTAAGCTTTTTAACAAGAAAATCGCCTGAATTTCCATATTCTTTGATGCACTAAAAACTTGTAATAGCACATGAAAGACAAAAAACTTGCTAGGGAGCTTTAATTTTAACATAACTAACCTTGGGCTGTAAGAAATCGGTCTGTAATTTAATCTTTTGTGAAATGGTTCTGTCTTTTGAATCAAACACAAATCATTACTTCTTTCCTTGTTAGCTTATATAACAGTTAAATTCTTCCATGTTCTTCTTCAAGTTACAGATCCCCCCCTTTTTGAAGACACATACAGTACAATTTAATTAAATCATCAAGTCTTTGTACAGTACAATTTAATTAAAAACGTTGAAAGTTCAGCATTAAGCCTTTTGTTTCAAATTCATTTTTTTTTCCTTAGGCTAGGACTTAACAGAAAGAGTGGCTTTTTAGTTTGGCATCTTTAATCAATGTTGCCCCCTTTCATCCTATAATGCATGCTTTCTCCCTTCCTTCAGGAAAGTGAAAAAAATTATGTGAAGTTAAGAAAAGATAATCTGTTCAAGATTTCCTTTTATTTCTTGTTGAGCAGATCCCTTCCCCTAATCCACAGTTATTAAATACCATAAATGCTTTAATTTTCTTAAGGATTATCTTACATTCATGCAGAACTATCATATTCATGATATCCATTTAGCTCCAACATACAGTATATTGTGCAATTCAGCATACAGTAGCTAACAATATTTTATAAGACTATTCAGATTCCATTTGGAGTACAAGAGGGTTTTTCATGTTAAGAGCTTCTTTGCAAAAAAATTCCCAGTGATTTATAGACTTTCAACTGCATCGCACAATTCGGGAAAAAAAAATAATTTGAAAAATTAACAAAACCATAATTCATTTTTTAAAAATGTATGAACGGTGAATTGGGGAAACATATAATGGAGATGTGTATCTTGCATAGGCTGAAATAGAGTGCAGTGGAACTGCCTCTTGTGTAAAAGGCATGAAAAGACTTGGCTTAAGCCTCTGGCCGGACCCCCATGCAGAGAGAGGTACAGGAGGAGGTGGGGTGGAGGAGACAAATGCAAAGAAGAAAGGTCTGTTGATGGTATTTATAGCTCGTGGGAAATGCCATCAGGAATGACTACAAGTAAGAGTCAGCCGAACGGAAAGAGAATGTGACCACTGTCACAAACTTTCCTAGAATCTGAAATATCCACTGTGATATTTACAATACATGAACTGTATGTTGCTTTTTCTTGTGCTTGTCTTTCAAAGATTTGAGGTTGAGTGTTAAAAAGATGTAGGGTTGAATGAATGTCGCAGAATGAATGAGGTCAGATACAGTATTTTAAATCACTTCTGTTGTGGAGAAGATCCTGTGAGATTCAGACGCTCTGATGGCACATGTGTCCTTGCCTTCTGCTTAAAATGGCAATCTTGTCTTCACCACTGATATCAGTAATAGGCAAAGGTATTGCTCTTTATGTGTTGGTGATGTTTTGCTTTTACGTACAAGAGTTTACCTTTATCAAAATCAATCCTGCATTTATTTGTTATATAATTTGATGGCTTTAATTTGTTTTCATTCCCTCTTTCTGACAGCAAATAAAGTAATCCCCAGTAATGACTTGTAGACCGCTGCTTGCCCATAATAAATGAATTAAATTTTACAAGAATCTTTACTACCCTTGCAGACAAAGGAGTGCTTTACTATGGCAGTGTAATAAGTCAGTGGACAAAGAACACATCAAAGTGATCAATGCTTAATTTGCTTTCTCATATTGAACACAAAGTTTAATTCACACAGCAGACTATAATACAGTAGGTACAAAACTATTTTTCCCATTTAGGCTGTTCTGGAAAATTAATCAAATTTAAGAACATAAGTAAGGTTACAAAAAAAAAAGCCACAAAGGCCATTTTGGCCCATCTTCCTTATTTGTTAGTTCAGTATCTGCAGTAAGTGAATAACACTTCCTGTTCACCATCGTAAATTAATTCACATTTAATTTTCAATTGTGACCCTGTGTCCTTCTTTTATTTATGGCTATGAAATGGTCCCCTGTGATGACGATATTAATACCACTTAGAACTTTAACTTTCTTGTATAAAATGTCGATGCTGTTTGTATCCGACAGTCCCCTGAAACCAGGAGGATCGTTCATGGTACTCTCCTTTAAACTCTTTCTGTTATGTTTGTTTGACTTTCCATACTTCAGGAAAGAATCACTGTGGGAAGTTTAAAAACAGAACATCCAATTTACAGTATGTTGTGCATACAGCAGTTCTGGCAAAATAAGAGAAGCTGTTATTGGAATAGAATAAATACGTTTTCCACAAGAGAATATAACACTTTCTAAGGCTACAGGTGTTGTAGTGGCCATCTCTAAATGGATTGCACCAAAAAGTCTTGCAGTACTAATGCTTTGTAAAGATTGAACATCATTTCCCTCAATTTAGTTTACTGTTCAATAACCAGTTCAGTATTCAGTAGCATATATTACCCACACTTATTTGATGTAAAAAATATTAGACTATATTTGGATCATCCTGCTACCTTGGAATATATATATTTTTTCTGTTTTTAACCATCAGTTACTAGAGGTTCTTTGCTCTAGTACTACAGTAACTAACATGTCCACTAAAAATAATAAAGACCATTAATAGTCAAACGTTTTTTTTTCTCTTCATCTTGTCAAATGTTTATACATGCTGTAT